>NW_012114788.1:3332990-3335190 GCF_000951035.1 Colobus angolensis palliatus
CACTGGGGCCTATCATGGGGAGGGGGGAGGGGGGAGGGATTGCATTGGGAGTTATACCTGATATAAATGACGAATTGATGGGTGCTGACAAGTTGATGAGTGCAGCACACCAGCATGGCACAAGTATACATAGGTAACAAACCTGCATGTTATGCACATGTACCCTAGAATTTAAGTATAATAATAAAAAAAAAGGTAAAAAAAAAAACAAATAAGAAAACAAAATCCTACAGTTTAGTTGTCCAAAGTTATAAGGTCAAGAATCTTCCTAGTCCATGGCTTGCCCTTCTATAACAGTATATCTCAAATTCTTTCAGAAAACAGAGAACAAGGAAACACTTCTTAGCTCATGTCATAAGTACAGCAAGACCTTTGTAACAAAATCTGTCAAGAAGACTACAATCAATGAGAATTATAGACCAATATTACTCATAAATATAGACACAAAAATTCTTGAAAAACAAAAGCACATTGAAACCAGCAATATATGAAAATCATATCACAACCAAGTAAGGTTTATCCTACAAATGTAAGGATGTTTTGACACTTAAAAGTAAATTAATATAATTCCCCACATTAACCAAGAAAAGGAGAAAAATCATGTAGTGATTATCTCAAAATATGCAGAAAAGATCGTTTGATGAATTCACCATTAATCCATGATTGAAAACAAATGTACCAGTAAATGAAGAACAAAAAATAATGTTCTCAATCTGATAAAAGTCAGTAATAATTTTAAAATCTGTGGGTAACAAAATACGTAATAGTAATACAGTAAACACTTTCTATCAAAGACTGGTACCAAAACAGGGTATCTGCTGTATCTACTTCCATAATATAGTGCACTGGCTATCCGAGCCAGCATAATAACACAAGATAAAGAAATAAAAGGTATACAGATTGTACAGAAAGAAAAAAAGCTGTCCTTGCTCATAAATAATATAATCTTTAATGTATAAAATCCTAAAGGAATCTACTTTAAAATACTAGAATTAATAAGGGAATTTAGCAAGGATTCAGCATGCAAGATCAAATCTATCGTAATTATGTTTACTAGTGACAAAAGGTGAAAAATGATAACAAGGAATATAATTTACAATAGCATCGAAGGGTATAAAATTCTTAAGGATGAATTTTATAAAATATGTACAAGATATCTATACTTAAAACTTTAGGAAAAATTAAACAAAACATAAATGAATGGAAAGCTATACCATTCATTATATGGAAATATATATACCAACCAATATACTTCTATTCATGGAATAGAAGCTTAAATATAAATTCTGTCAAAATTATTTACCAGTTCAAAGCAATACAGTGAAAATCCCAGCTTATCTTTTTATAGAAACTGACAAGCTATATAATTCATTTGAAAATGCAAAGGACCTACAATAGTCAAAATGATTATGAAAGAAGAATAAAGTTAGATACTTTCAACCTGATTCAGGGGTTACTATAAAGTTACAGAAATAAAGACACAAAGTGGCATTGACATAGTCAAATGTATCAATGAAATAGAACAGAGTTCTGAAACAGACCCATATATGTATGCTCAGTTGACTCTGTTGAAGGTAATTCAATGAAGAAAGAAGTTTTTTCAATAAATGGTGCTGGCTCAATGGATATTCATTTGAAAACAAAACAAAACAAAAGCCTCACATCCTACCTTACACTGTACATCATCAAGTAAAAATTTAAATCACAATTATAGTCATGCATTGAATATACAATAATGGTCCCATAAAATTAGAATATTGTATTTTTACTGTACTTTTTAATGTTTAGATATGTTTATATACCTAAATTCTTACCATCGTGTTACAGTTGCCTACAGTATTCAGCACAGTGACATGCTGTATGGTTTGTAGCCTAGGAACAATAGGCTGTAGCAGGAGGCTATACCATCTAGGTTTGTGTAAATACATTCTATGACATTTGAACAATGATGAAATTGCCTAACAATACATTTCTCAGAATGTATTCCTGTCATTCAGTGATACATGGCCATATAAAGTTTTTAAAATAAAACATAGGAGAGTATCTTTGCAACCTTATTTAGACAAATATTTCCTGAAGAGGACATAAAAAACACTAATGAGAAGAGGAAAGGAGGAAAGAAGAAAGAAAAGAAAGAAGGAAAGAAAGAAAGGAAGGAAGGAAGGAAGGAAGGAAGGAAGGAAGGAAGGAAGGAAGGAAG
>NW_012114788.1:3335381-3347654 GCF_000951035.1 Colobus angolensis palliatus
AGGAAGGAAGGAAGGAAGGAAGGAAGGAAGGAAGGAGAGAAGGGAAGGGAACGGAAGGGAAAGGAAGGGAAGGGAAAGGAGAGGGAGAGGGAGAGAAAGAAGGAAGGAAGGAGAAAGGGAAAGGCAGAGAAAGGGAAGAAAGGGAGGGAGGGAAAAGAAAAGACAAGAAAAAGAAGTTGCTACACTGGACCTTAACAGCACTAAAAATTGCCCTTTGGAAGACACTAATATGAAACTGAAAAGACATGCCATACAGTGGAGAAAATACATACATCTGACAAATGACTTATATTCAAAATATAAAAGGAATTCTTACAATACTAAAGATGGCAAAACAACTCTAATAGCCACTTCTTAAAAAGACACATAGATGATCAATAAGCACCTGAAAAAATGCTCAGCATTGCTAATCATCAACAAATTGCAAGCTCAAACCACAATGTGATATAACCTCATACATTAAAATAGCTAAAAGTTAAAGAAAACTAGAAAGCTCTGGTGAGCATGTGGACAATCGGAGTTCTCGTAGTGAGTATGTAAATGGCATAATTACTTTGGAAAAAAGTTTGTCAGTTTCTTACACAGTTAAACATGCATCTACTTGTGATCCATCAATTTTACTTCTAGAAATTTGCCCAAGATAAATAAAAACCACACAAAGGACTTACAAAGTTCACCCAAAGACTTATACACAAATGTGCCTGCAGTTTTTTGCACCACAGCATAAATCTGGAAAAGGGTCTAAAAGTCTATCCAGAGGATAGATAAATTATGTATTTATTCACTGAAATACCACTTAACAGTAGAAGAAAGCAAACTGTGGATACCTACAAAATCATGGCTAAATCTCAAAAACACTTTGTTGTGCTAGAGAAGCTAGACACAAAAGAGTGTGTACTGTACAATTCTGTTTATAGAAAGTCCTTGAAAGGGCAAAACAAACTAGCAAGAGAAGTCAGATCAAGGATTGCCTGGGGTAGGAAGTGGTGGAGATTGACTACCAAGGGCCATGAGAAAACTTTTTGGGTTAACAGAAATGGTCAGTATTTTGATTGGAGCAGTGGTTCCACGTGCGTATACAGTTGTCAAAACTTATCAATGTATACATTTAAAGAGCATGCATTTTATTTTATAAAAACAAATTGTGTGTTAATAAATGTGATTTTAAAAAATAATAAAGTTCCCCACATATGTCTTAGGTCCCTTAAAGAATGAGCACCGCTCGTCTTGTCAATGCCAGAGCCTCTGTCTCATTAATCTTTTAATCGCGGTCTATACACTATCTGGCACTCGGTAAGTGCTCCCCAGGTAGAGTTTGAGAGAAGGTACGCCGGGAGGGCACGCATTGTTGGAGGGGTGTGAGGAGGAACAGAACACAAGCAGGGCTAGACAAATATGCTCTTCTGCCAGAAACTTCTTTCACCATAAGGTGGCAGCAGAGAGCACCTGGCAATGTCTTTACCTACTCAATCCAGCAGGTGACAGCAGACCCACACCAACCTCTACACGAAGTTGCATTTTCTCCTCTTTCCTACAGTTAGCACAATCTCAGCCCAGCCACTCCGCCAGGCAGAAAAGGGAGACTTAAATGGAAGAGAATGAGAACGTACCCATGATCCCCATATATGACGGGCACTGTTCTCCATGCTTAATAGGCAATATTTAATTATACTTAATGTAATATCCATGCTTACTAAGCAGTGTTTCATTTCCATCCCCATCCTTTATCATGGGTATGATTTTCTTTGTTGTAAAGACAAGTAAACAAAGCTTCAGAGAAGGAGAACATGTTCCTCGTCAGGGATCTAGAAGTGGTAGCGATGGAGTTTGAGTTTGACTTTTCTTTCCATGTCGTGCTGTCCAAACCTATAGGCCGACATGATCCATACAGAGGTTATGTATTGGTGTTCACTGCAGCAGTGCGCACTGCTCATGTGCATTAGCTCATTTAGTCTTCACAACTAGATGAGGTAGGAACAGTTGTTATCCCTATTTATTTTATTTATTTCATTATTGTGTTTTTGAAAGAGTGTGTTACCGTCACCCACTCTGGAGTGCAGTGGTGTGACTATAGGTCACTGCAGCCTCAAACTTCCAGGCTCAAGCAATCCTCCCATCTCAGCCTTCAGAGTAGCTAGGGCTACAGGTATAAGCCATTGCACCTAGCCTGGTTATCCCCATTTTAAAGGTAGGCAGTGACACTGAGATACTGGTAGGTTAATGAAACTTGTAAAGGTCACATCATTAGTAAAAGTTGCAGTTGCCACTGGAGTTCAGAGTCTGACCCTGAACCTTAATCCTTCACTGAAGAACTAGCTACCAAGTGACCACTTTGACCAGCCTTGAGGAAAAGGTGGAGGGGACTTTAGGACACATTCAGCTAAAGAAAGTGTGCTGGTTCATTTCCCACAGCTCCACACAAACTCCCAGGGGTAGTAAAGAATAGCTTCTCTCTCCTCTGTGTCTCCGAGAGGTCCCAGGGGCATTCAGAGATTTACTGTCATCCCTGTCTAGCCCATAGGAGTCTTCTAAGACCCACGATTCTTCATCCATCTAGCCAGCCTGCCTTTATTGAGTACCTACTGAATGCCAAGCCTTAATTATGAAAACACAGAACCTTTCTTCAAAGAGCTCTCATACTGAGGGGAAGATCACATGCAAAAGCAAGCAAAAGCAAAACTGCAGAGAGATAATTCTGCTGATGACTAATTACCATGTGGGTGGCACAGAATTTCTGCCTAGTCAGGGAGGACTTCCTGCAGGAGGGGGAGATCTTCCACTGAGCCTTAGAGGGTGAGTAAGGCTTGAAGAGATGGAGAAAGAGGTCAGGATACAGTCTTGGCCTGAGTGAAGAGGTTTAGTGAGAATAGAGAGGTCAGCTAGACCAGAGGGAGGGTCTTGGGAGGAACAGCTGAAAATACACCTGGAGGGGTTGGTTGGGGACATATTTTGGAAGGTCCTGAGGGCTTAGATGAGAGTCTTTTTGTATATCTTCAACTGATAGCTTATGATGGCTTGAAGCCATTCAAAGTGCATATAAAGAGAGCAGCAGGAAGAAGCCGGTTCCTAGGAAATTAACATAGGCAAGCCTGTGCAAAAAGAAACGGAGCTAGGGAATCTACAGGGGCAAGAAGAAGGGACCTAGTCCATGTGGAATATTTCCTATGTGTCAAGTACTTCATATTTAGCCTACGTTATGACAGCTAATCCTCCGTAGAGCCCTGAAAGATCTGTGCAGTTATCATCTCTGGTTTATGAATGACTAAAATAAGACATAGTGAGGTTAAAGATGTTTCTCAGGGTTACCTGGATGAAAACCAACAAAGCTGAGTTTCAAACTCCCACAATCTAACACCAAAGCTCACTTTCTTAACCACTATGCTCTACTGCCTTTATTTCATGGGTTATGCAAAATCCAAGCTAAGTCTAAGAGACATTTACCATCATCTGAGATATCTATCAGATTGGAAAACATTTAGGGCTCTTCCCTGAAAGATGCCTCTGTGCTCAAAATAGGCAATGTCTCTAAACAAATAATTAGAGAGCCATTCCCAGTATTAGAAGTGTGGAAAGCTGGGGATCATGGCTGGCTTGTGAATTCAGAGGCTATAGTAATAAATACTTGATAGTGTTTATTCTTTTAAGAGGCCGATGGGAATCACAGTGGCCCTCAGGAGACAGGAGTCACCAGAGAAGGGCAGCAGTGCTGCCAATGCTAAACACCTCCATCATTTCTTCCTTGAAAGTCAGGGAGGGCATAAACACCTTGCTGCCACACTGGAGGCACTCAGGAAGACCTGGAATAGTCGGAAAGAAAGCACTCTTAAAAGCAATAGAAACTGCCTGCAGCTCTTTGGGTGTGGTTGGATGTGGTTGCAGATTTATCTGGCTTATCTTCTCAGGCATAGAATAATTGCTATCCTGCAGGCCAAGTCCCAAAGAGATTTTCCCAGAAGCAAGCAGAGTCCTGTCTAAGGCAGAAATAGCCATGGCATAGCAGCAGCACCATCCTGTGGAGTTAGCCAGTGTTGTCACGCATGTTGGAACTACTGCAGGAAGAGGTAGCAGCATTGGCGGGGAAGAATGGGAGGTATCAGGTCTGCACGGAAGAAGACTGGAAACAAAGTCACTGGCTCATGAGAGTCTGAAGCTCATGAGAATTTGGGGAAAACTTCCACATACACAGTTCTGTACTCTTCAGCTTTCATATCTTCAACTGATAGCTTATGATGGCTTGAAGCCATTCAAAGTGCATATAAAGAGAGCAGCAGGAAGAAGCCGGTTCCTAGGAAATTAACATAGGCAAGCCTGTGCAAAAAGAAACGGAGCTAGGGAATCTACAGGGGCAAGAAGAAGGGACCTAGTCCATGTGGAATATTAGGAGAACAGAGCCCACAGCCTCGCGCAACCACACCTGCTTTCACCAGCTCCTGGAGAAGCTGGACAGCTGGAGAAAGGAAAGCATGCTGGGCTTGAGCCCAGTGGGGCCACGCTGTGGGCTCTCTGCTACTGTCCTCTGCCTCAACTTCAACACTAGGATGCCAACTTCCTAAGTGACCTCAGGCACTTACTGAGAGAAGAGACTTTGCAGACAGGGGCTGCAGGGAGGAAAGTGATGACACTATAGTGATGAAGAGCTTAGCCCTTGTCTGAATGAGGCTCTCACAGGTGTGGTCACCTATGACAAACTCATGGAGAATGTATACAAGAAGGCTGGTAGTTGTGGCATTGAACCATCTTCTAAAAAGACCACATTTGAAGGGAAGAGGAAACCTAGCTCAGTGAGATTAATCAAGCAAGGACATCTTGGTTAGGGGAGGCAAACTGTTTTGATGCATTGGTCAGGATAGGCTAGGTTGTGCTGCAGTAACAAGCTATCCCCAGACTTCAGCAGTTCTCAACAGTTCCTTTCTCACTCATCCAAAGCACATTGCTGGGCAAGGACTCTGTTTTTCATATTTTATCAGGGACCCAGCATCTGGAATGTCACCAGTTGCTGAGTCAAGGCAAGATTTGTACTGGGCTTTAACAGGAAGTGACATCACTTCCAGCCACGGATTGAAACTAGTCACATGGCCCCAATTAATGCAAGGGCAGCTGGAAGGTGTCAAGGAGCAGAGTGGGGTCTGGTGAGCACCACCTTCTCTGGCACGCTTAGCAGAGTGTGGTGTCTGCCATTCCGAGAAATCTCTGACTGAGCTCCTAAGGGTCTATGACTTATGAGCCCCTGGGGACTCCAAATAAAAACCAAAAGAATCATTTTACAAGAATTCTGTGAGGCACTGAGGTAGAGCCACACTGCCTGGACACTGCTTCTTTGGACAAGCCTCACACAAAGAGGGAAGATGTTTTCCCCAGAGACAACTGTACATCATGGCATTCAACACACCAGGAACAGTGGCACCAGTGGTCCCCAACAGAATGCCACTAGCCTTCTCAGAGCAGAGGCAGAGCTTGGCATAAATGGATGTGTCTGTTTGAGTGTTGGCAGCACATGAAAGCCCCCCTGGGTCTGATTGTGCCTGGGGACTATTTCAGAAAGCTAAGATCTTTGTTATACATGTGGAGGACAAGAGCTGGCGATGGTGACCTCCTAGTGAGTCTAATAAGACTGGTAACACTGATTGGATTGTGTCTGTATTACGGATGAGGACCCTGAGGTTTGGGGAAGTTAACAGCCTTTCCAGAGTCACCTGGTTAATGCATGGCACAGCCAGTGTCTGTTGACCCTATTGCATGATTTGAAATCATCATGTTTGGGAGGCACGCACTGTGTAAGAAGACAAGAAACTGGAGCCAGGATGCCAACTTCCTAAGTGACCTCAGGCACATTATTTCAGGGTCTGCATTTCTCCATTTGTAAAGAGTAAAGCTGGACGACATGTCTCAAAGTCTTCTGTTCCCACTGAGGGTCTGTTGCTGCAACCCCATTGGAGCTGACGGCAGACTCCATCAGCAGGAAGTCTACTCCACCACCTCCAGTACCTGGAAGTTCAATATTAGGAGAACAGAGCCCACAGCCTCGCGCAACCACACCTGCTTTCACCAGCTCCTGGAGAAGCTAGACAGCTGGAGAAAGGAAAGCATGCTGGGCTTGAGCCCAGTGGGGCCACGCTGTGGGCTCTCTGCTACTGTCCTCTGCTTCAACCTGGCCAGCCACTGGCTCGGCCCTGGGGTGGGGAGAGGTGGCATCATCAGTCAGGAGCTGCAGCCTGGGAGTTGCCCTGCCCTGCAAGTTTTCTTGCCTGTGTGTGTATGTCCTTGTGTGCAGCCCGGCCCTGCTGCTCCTGACAAGCAGCTCAGCTAGAGAGGAGGGGCCGTTGGAGCAGATGGGCTGATGAAGACCAGGTGGGAGTATGAGGCCAGATCACAAGAGTCCTGAACCCCCCACGGAAGACTGTTCCAAACCATCCCTGGCCCTGAGTGTCATCTCCCACTATTCCTGTCACTGAGGTCCCCCATAAGTTTGACTTTGCAAGCTCCCTTCCCGAGATTTAGCCACCCTTGGGACTTAGCTCCTCTCTCTAGCACCTGCGTTCCCTCTCTTGGCACAGAGTCCTCCCCATCGCCGGCCTTCATCTTCCCAATCCTGAGCATGAGTCCATGCTTGAGACTAAGCCCTCTCTCCTTGCCTGGCACCGAGTACCATCCACGTTATGATGTGCAACTGAGCCCTGACGTTGAGCGACCTTCACCCACCTGACACCTAGCACCCCTGAAGTCCCATAATTAGCGCTTCCCTGGTAGAAGAATGCCTCTTATCCTCCTCAGCAGGTGGCCCCCCTCCCACTTTGGCAGTCTCTGGCTGTGACTCCAGCCCCACTTGGCATATCCTCTCACCATTACAGCCTTAGCTCCTCTGTTCAAATGTAGCCAGCACCTACTGAAGTTGTACCATGTGACAGTGATGTTCAGTGCTCACATTAGATACACAAACTAGGCTCCCAAGCTTCTGTCTGTGCCCCTTCTCCTCTACTGCATGCCCTCATTCCCCTCGGCCCGCTGAATTCTCCCCAGGTAGCCACTGCAGTTCTGGGAGAACCCATTACCCATCAATGGTCTAGGGCTCCCAAGTCCTGCAGCCTTCTGGGGATGCCTTTCCTTTCCTGTCTGCCATAACTCCTGGTCCCATTTCACACTAATGGTAATAGTCAGCCACCTCCAGGATGCCCTAGGATTCCCAAAGTGTTACATTCTCCTTGTGGCTCTTTTCACTTCTGAGTCAGAAAGGCTATCCCGAGCTTTCCCTCTCACCTCTGAGCACTTCTGCAACCCAGACTTGAACCCAACATTCCCCCTACCTCCCTCCTGAGCCTTCCCTACTGCAAAGCTAATTCCAGGCTGGGTGATGTCACTTGTATCCTGAAGGCTTTAGGAATTGCCATGCAGGGGAGAAAACAGCTGAATGTTAAATACCAGGTTCCATTCTTGAGTCAATGGTCACCTTAAACTCCAACCTGCCCTCAGAACAGAGCCCCTTCTGCCACCTCCTTCTTTCTTTCTTTCTTTTTTTTATTTTTGAGACAGAGTCTTGCTCTTTTGCCCAGACTGCAGTGAAGTGATATGATCTCAGTTCACTATAACCTCCATCCCCCCGGGTTCAAGCGATTTTCCTGCCTCAGCCTCCCAAGTAGTTGGGATTTCAGGTGCCTGCCACCACGCCCAGCTAATTTTTATATTTTTAGTAGAGACAGGGTTTCACCATGTTGACCAGGCTGGTCTCGAACTCCTGACCTCAGGTCATCCACCCACCTCAGCCTCCCAAAGTGCTAGGATTACAGGCATGAGCCACTGTGCCCGGCCTCTGCCATCTCTTCCTTTCCTTGGGACCCACTCCAGTACTTAAGCCCATTAATGGAAACCAAAATGCCTCTCTCCCAAAAGTAACCTCAAGCAAGGAAGTTGTCCTTCTACTTTCTTACCTCCAGAAATGATCTCTTTATTTCTTACCCTCCCCTTCCTCATGAGGCCTTGAGATCTGAAACTGCTGAACAGCAGGGGCCCTGAAAGCGTTTTTCCAAATGGGATAACACGCTTCCTTCCTCATCCAGTGAGCTAGAGAGTGGCTGCAGTTTGTTTGTGGTTTTTTTGTTTTTTATTTTTTACCGCTGCACACACATTTTCAAAGATACAGACCTCGCTGACCCTCCCAGCATCACTTGGCCTCGAGTCACACCACCTACACCACTTCTTGACAGAGCCAAGAGTGATGCTGGAAAGAGAGGAGAAGAAGAAAGGGACCCAGAAGAGTGGAATGCAGGAGCGCAGGGGCCACGCAGGAGTGTGGTTCTGGGTCTGGCCTGGGCACATTGTACCTGCCTTGGGTGTAGTATCCTCAAACCTGCTAGTAGAGGGGCGGGAAAAATTCACAGAATCTTTTAGTGCTTTCTTGCTCATTCATCTATTATATCATCACATTATGCAAGTGAGATATAATTTATACCATAATATTCATCCTTTAAAGTGTACAATTCAGTGATTTTAGTGTATTTATGACATCATGCAATGATCACCACTGTTTAATTCCAGAACATCCTCATTATCCCTATACCTCTTTGTAGGCACCCCCACCTCTTCCCAGGCCCTGGCAGCCACTACTTTGTATCTTCTCAGATTAGCCTCTTCTGGCTATTTATGTAACATTTTACATACAATATGTGGTATTTTGTGATAAATATCTTTTACTTAGCATAATGTTTTCAAGGTTGATACATGTTGTAGTATCTTTAATCCTTTACCCCTTTTTGTGGCTATATAATACTCTATTGTACAGATATATGACGTTTTATTTATCCATTCATCAGTTATTGAATATTTGCATTCCTTCTACCTTGGGCTATTATGAAAAATGCTATGAACATGCATGTATAATTTTTTTTGTAGGAACATATATTTTACATTTTCTTGGGTAGATACCTAGGGTAGAATTGCAGGGTAATATGGTAACTCAATCTCTGCCTTTTTGCGAAACTGCCAAACTGTTTTCTGTGGTGGCTGCGCCATTTTACCTTCTCACCAACAATGTATGAGGGTTGCAATTTCTCCATATTCTTACCAACACTTACAAATGTTCATCTTTTTTATTGTAGCCATTCTTGTGCATATGAAGTGGTTTGTCATTGTGGTTTTGATTTGCGTTTTCCTAATGACTAATGATGTTGAGCATTTTTTCATGTGCTTATTGGTCATTTGTGTATCTTCTTTGAAGGAATGTCTATTCAAGTCATTTGTCCTTTTGAAAAATTGGGTTATTTGTCTTCTACTGTTGCATTGTAAGAGTTCTTTAAATATCCTGGATATAAAACCCATAATAAACATGATTCAATTATATTCTCCCATTCTGAAGATTATCTTTTTACTTTATTAATAGTGTCCTATGAAGTACAAAAGTTTTCATTTTGATGGAGTCCAATTTATCTGTTTTTTTCTTCCGTTGCTTGTGCATTTGGTGTCATATCTGAAAAACATTGCCTGATCTAAGGTCATGAAGATTTACTCATATGTTTTTTTCTAAGAGTTTAATAGTCTTATCTTTTACATTTAGGTCTTTAATGCATTTTGAAATTATTTTTTATATGGTATGAGCTAGGGGCCCAACTTTATTTTTTTGTATGTGGCTATCCAGTTGTCTCAGCATCATGCATTGAGTGACTATTCTTTCCCCATTGAATTATCTTGGCACCCTTGTTGAAAATCAATTGACCATGAGTGTAAGAGTTTGTCTCTGAACTCTCAGTGTTATTTTATTGGTCTATATGTCTATTCTTATGCCAGTACCACACATTTTTGATTACTGTAGCTTTGTAATAAGTTGCAAGCTCTGCCTTCTGGGTTCACACCAGTCTCCTGCTTCAGCCTCCCGAGTAGCTGGGACTACAGGCACCCACCACCACCATACCTGGCTAATTTTTTGTATTTTTAGTAGACATGGGGTTTCACCATGTTAGCTAGGATGGTCTCAATCTCCTGACCTCGTGATCTACCCACATCAGCCTCCCAAAGTGCTGGGATTACAGGCATGAGCCACCGCACCCGGCCTCTTAGTTCCTCTTTCTTAGGACTTTTTTGAGTATTCTACTTGCTTGAATTTCAATATAAATTTTGGGAACAGCTTGTCAACTTCTACAAAAATGGCAGTGATATTTTACTGGGGGAAACCAGCCCCTGATATTCAATGTGGGCTCTTTTCTATTTTCCCTGTCGGCTGGTCTGAGAAGTAAAGGGAAAGAGTGCAAAAGAGAGAAATTTTAAAACTGAGTGTCCAAGGGAGACATCACATGTTGGCAGGTTCCGTGATGCCCCCAAGCCACAAAACCAACAAGTTTTTATTAGTGATTTTCAAAGAGGAGGGAGTGTATGAATAGGGTGTGGGTCACAGAGATCACATGCTTCACCAGGTAATAAAATATAACAAGGCAAATGGAGGCAGGGCAAGATCACAGGACCGGGGCAAAATTAAAACTACTCATGAAGTTTTGGGCACGCATTGTCATTGATAACATCTTATCAGGAGACAGGGTTTGAGAGCAGACAACTGGTCTGACAAAAATTCATTAGGCAGGAATTTCCTTGTCCTACTAAGCCTGGGAGTGCTAGGAGAGACTGAGGCTTATTTCATTCCTTCTCTACAACCGTAAAAGACAGATATTCCCAAAGCAGCCATTTCAGAGACCTCCCCGTGGGAACGCATTCTCTTTCTCAGGAATGTTCCTTGCTGAGAAAAAGAATTCAGCGATATTTCTCCTATTTGCTTTTGAAAGAAGAGAAATATGGCTTTGTTCCGCCCGGCTCTCAGGCAGCCAGACCTAATGGTTATCTCCCTTGTTCCCTGAACATTGCTGTTATCCTGCTCTTTTTTCAAGGTGCCCAGATTTCATATTGTTTAAACAATTTGTGCAGTTAGTGCAATTATCACAGGGTCCTGAGGTGGCATTCATCCTCAGTTTACGAAGATGACAGGATTAAGAGATTAAAGTAAAGACAGGCATAGGAAATCACAAGAGTATTGATCGGGGAAGTGGTAAGTGTCCATGAAATCTTCACAATTTATGTTCAGAGATTGCAGTAAAGACAGGTGTAAGAAACTATAAAAGTATTAATTAGGGGAACTAATAAATGTCCATGAAAACTTCACAATTTATGTTGTGCCATGGCTTCAGCTGGTCCCTCCATCTGGGGTCCCTCACTTCCTGCAACAATATTTTGATAGAGATTGTGTTTAATCTGCTAAACAATTTGAGGAGTGTTAGCCAGAGTTCTCCAGATAGCCAGAACCAATGGGATACATAGGTAGAAAGATTAGATTAGATAGATAAATAGAAAGATAGATAGATGATAGATAGAGAGATAGATAGAGAGATAGATATGAGATAGATAGATACGAGATAGATAGATAGATAGATAGATAGATAGATATGAGAGACAATTTATTAGAGGAATTAGCTCACATGATTATGATGCCTGAGAAGTTCCACCACAGGCTGTCTATAAGCTGGAGACACCTGGCTCAGTTTAAGTCCAAGGGCCCCAGAATCAGAGAAGCCAGTGGTGTAACTGTCAGTCTGAGGCTGAAGCCCTGATAACCTAGAGGGGCACTGGTATGAGTCCTGAAGTCCAAACGACAGGGAGCCTGCAGTTCTGATATTCAAGGACAAGAGAGAAAGAGTGTATCCCAGCTCTAGCATGTAGATGGACAAATTCACTTCTGTTCTGTTTTTTTTCTCTCTGGACCCCTGCCGATTGGATAGTGCCCACCTACATTGAGGGTGGATCTTTCCCACCTTGTTCAGTCAGAATCATATGCTAATCTCCTCTAGAAACACCCTCACAGATACACTCAGAAGTTATGTTTTACCAGGTTTTTAAGTATTCCTTAATCCAGTCAAGTTGACTCCTAAAACTAAACATCATAAGGAGTACTGCCATCTTAACAATTTTGTTTTCCAGTCCATAAACACGTTTTTTTTTTGTATGCTTAAGTCCTTTTTAACTTATTTCATTGATGTTTTGTAGTTTTCAGTGTACAAGTTTTACATTACTTTTTAAAAATTTATTCCTAAGTATTTTATTATTTTTGGTACTATTATAAATGGAATTGTTTACTTAACTTCACTAAATTTCCAGTGTATAGAACCATAATTGATTTTTTTCTTTCTTTTTTCTTTTTTTTTTATTATACTTTAAGTCCTAGGGTACATGTGCACAACGTGCAGGCTTCTTATATATGTATACATGTGCCATGTTGGTGTGCTGCACCCATTAACTCGTCATTTA
>NW_012114788.1:3351847-3365639 GCF_000951035.1 Colobus angolensis palliatus
TTCAACTTCTTCCTGGTTTAGTCTTGGGAGGGTGTATGTGTCCAGGAATTAATCCATTTCTTTTAGATTTTCTAGTTTATTTCCATAGAGGTGTTTATGGTATTCTCTGATGGTATTTTGTATTTCTGTTGGATCAGTGGTGATATCCCCTTTTTCGTTGTTTATTGCATCTATCTGATTCTTCTCTCTTTTCTTCTTTATTAGTATTGCTAGTGGTCTATCAATTTTGTTGATCTTTTCAAAAAACCATCTGATGGATTCATTGATTTTTTGAAGGCATTTTTGTGTCTCCATCTCCTTCAGTTCTGCTCTGATCTTAGTTATTTCTTGCCTGCTGCTAGCTTTTGAATGTGTTTGTTCTTGCTTCTCTAGTTCTCTCAATTGTGATGTTAGGGTGTCAATTCTAGATCTTTCCTGCATTCTCTTGTGGACATTTAGTGCTATAAATTTCCCTCTACACACTGCTTTAAATGTGTCTCAGAGATTCTGGTATGTTGTGTCTTTGTTCTCATTGGTTTCAAGGAACATCTTTGTTTCTTCCTTCATTTTGTTATGTACCCAGTAGTTGTTCAGGAGCAGGTTGTTCAGTTTCCATGTAGTTGAGCGATTTTGAGTGAGTTTCTTAATCCTGAGTTCTAGTTTGATTGCACTGTGGTCTGAGAGACAGTTTGGTATCATTTCTGTTCTTTCACGTCTGTTGAGGAGTGCTTTACTTCCAACTATGTGGTCAAGTTTGGAATAAGTGCAATGTAGTGCTGAGAAGAATGTATATTCTGTTGATTTGGGGTGGAGATGTCTATTTCTGTAGATGTCTATTAGGTCTGCTTGGTGCAGAGCTGAGTTCAATTGCTGGATATCCTTGTTAACTTTCTGTCTCATTGATCTGTCTAATGTTGACAGTGGGGTGTTAAAGTCTCCCATTATTATTGTGTGGGAGTCTAAGTCTCTTTGTAGGTCTCTAAGGACTTGTTTTATGAATCTGGGTGCTCCCGTAGTTGGTGCATATGTATTTAGGATAGTTAGCTCTTCGTGTTGAATTGATCCCTTTACCATTATGTAATGGTCTTCTTTGTCTTTTTTGATCTTTGTAGTTTAAAGTCTGTTTTATCAGAGACTAGGATTGCAACCCCTGCTTTCCTTTGTTTTCCATTTGCTTGCTAGGTTTTCCTCCTTTATTTTGAGCCTATGTGTGTCACTGCATGTGAGATGGGTCTCCTGAATACAGCAAACTGATGGGTCTTGACTCTTTGTCCAATTTGTCAGTCTGTGTCTTTTAATTGGAACATTTAGCCCATTTACAATTAAGGTGAATATTGTTATGTGTAAATTTGATCCTGTCATTATGATATTAGCTGGTTATTTTGCTCATTAATTGATGCAGTTTCTTCCTAGCACAGATGGTCTTTACAATTTGGCATGTTTTTGCAGTGGCTGGTTCCAGTTGCTCCTTTCCATGTTTAGTGCTTCCTTCAGGAGCTCTTGTAAGGCAGGCCTGGTGGTGATGTTCCCCTCCCTGTGTCCATGTGTTCTCATTGTTCAACTCCCACTTATGAGTGAGAACATTCAGCGTTTGGTTTTCTGTTCTTGTGTCACTTTGTTGAGATTCATCCATGTCCCAGCAAAGCTCATCCTTTTTTATGGCTGCACAGTATTCTATGGTATATATGTGCCACATTTTCTTTATCCAGTTTATCATTGATGGGCATTTGGGCTGGTTCCAAGTCTTTGCTATTGCGACTAGTGCTACAATAAACATATATGTGCATGTGTCTTTATAGCAGAATGATTAATAATCCTTTGGGTATATACCCAGTAATGGGATTGCTGGGTGAAATGGCATTTCTAGTTCTAGATCCTTGAGGAATTGTCACACTATCTTTCACAGTGGTTGAACTAATTTACACTTCCACCAACAGTGTGAAAACATTCCTATTTCTCTGCATCCTCTCCAGCATCTGTTGTTTCCTGACTTTTTAATGATTGCCTTTCTAACTGGTGTGAGATGGTATCTCATTGTGGTTTTGATTTGCATTTCTCTAACAAGCAGAGATGATTAACTTTTTTTAATATATTTGTTGGTTGCATAAATGTCTTCTTTGTGAAGTGTCTGTTCATATCCTTTGCCCACTTTTTGATGGGGTTGTTTTTTCTTGTAAATTTAAGTTCCTTGTAGATTCTGGATATTAGCCCTTTGTCAGAGGGATAGATTGCAAAAATTTTCTCCCATTCTGTAGGTTACCTGTTCACTCTGATGATAGGGAAACTGGACACTTTAAATAATGTAATATGGCAACTCTGAATCATATTCCCCATGCAAATTTTGTTGTTGCATTTTATTTGCTTTTATGTTCAGATTTAATGACTTTTACAAGGTAATTCTGTAAAGTCTGCATTTTTTGTCACATGTGGCCACTGAAGTCTCTTATCAGCTTAGTGTTTAGCTAGTGACTGGATAGAAATTTCCTCAGACACCTGGGGCTAGTAAGTCTTTCAGTCTTTGCCAGGAAGCTCCGTGTGTTGGAGCTCACTTTCAACAACAGAAGGGCTGTTTCCAACTCTGCCCTAGTTGGCTGGATGTGGTGGCTCACACTTGTAATCCCAGCACTTTGGTAGGCCAAGGTAGGCAGATCACTTGTGGTTAGGGGTTTGAGATCAGACTGGCCAACATAGTGAAACTTCATCTTTACTGAAAATACAAAAAAAAAAAAAAATTAGCCAGGTATGGTGGCAGGTGTCTATAATTCCAGCTACTCCAGAGGCTGAGGCAGGAGAATCTTTGAACCTGAGAGGCAGAGGTTGCAGTGAGCCAAGATCTTGCCACTGCACTCCAGCCTGGGTGATAGAGCAAGACTCCATCTCAAAAAATAAAAATAAAAAGCCTACTCTGTCTTAGCTTTCACTTCCTGTTTGCTCAGTGCCTCAACTTTAATCAGAGGTGAGAGCTTAGGGTCTTTATACAGCCCTAAGCAGGTACACTGTCATATGTATGTGTGTGACCTTCTAAATTTTGCATAGCTTTGTGAGGTGTTGATAATATCACTCAATGGTCTTTGAACTGAGGCTGAAAGGTATTAAGTGACTTACTAAAGTACTTCATGAAGCAGTGAGAGATGCCAGATTTAAATCCAAAGTTATGCTGTTTCTTTTCCAAAAAGCAAGACCTCTGCAACTTCCATGGGTGTTCCTCTTCTGTGCTTTTTGGCAATCCTAGTTTTAACCCAGCATGGAATTCCTCCATACCAAATTTGGGACTGAAAGATGAGCTCTTGGGGGTTGGCAAGTGTCTGGGGACAGAGACTTAAAGCCAAAGCCGATTCTAAGGAACCTCATGGATGGAGGAAGGAAGGCTTGTCCCATGCGTGATGAGCAAGAGACAAGTAACTTCCTGTGCATCTGAGGACTGGGAGGACATTTGGAGCCATCACAAATGACTCTAGTCCTTTTTAAGAGCTATCATTTCTTGGGCATGCATTACAGGGACCTGGCCCTATGCCAAACACTTAGACTACAGTAGGTCTATGAAACAGCAAAAAGCAAATAAACAAGCAAATCTCAGCCAATGAGTTAATGAAGTGGCGTATGATTTTAGAGTCTAAGATCCTAACTCCAAGGATCTACCAAATTGTTTTCTTGAGTCTTTTCCATGGAATCCTTGACAGGTGGTCACCTTCAATGACAGGGAAATGTATTACTTTCCAATCAACTCATTCCTTCTTCAGTCTCCTCTGCTTGTAGATAGAGAACCCAACACAGTGGAGGGAGCAGACTCCTCTGACTTTCAAGCTATTGTTCTTGCCTTCAACCCTTCTAATCCATGTGGCTTTGCCAAGTCACTTCCCCTCTTTAAGTCTGTTTCTTCATCTGAAAAATGGAGAAAAAAATTCCTGCTTGGCCAGGTTGCTGGAGTGTTGATGACATAAAGCAATCCAACTTACCCGGTAGAGGAGCACAATAGTGGCCATTGTTGAAGTTCTTCCCTCTAAGAAACTAAAATCTGTGTCTCAGCAGTTTTCACCCATTGTTGTTAATTCTGCTCCTTTAGACCATTTCCCCAACTCACGCTTTCAGATTACTCTAGACAGCGACTGTATTGCCTCTTTTTGGGTAGGCTAAACCACTCCACTCCCTAAAAACACTCCTCAATTATATGACCTTAACTCCTTTTGCCACCCAATTTCCTCTTCTCCGAAGATAAGGCCCACTCTCTCATCAGATCATAATGTGTGAAGGTTTTCACGCTGTTCTGGCCAGCAGAGCAAGAAGAGTGAGATCCACTCCCTCATTCCAAAGCTTATACTTCTTGTAATGCAACCCAAGCTCACCGTCATTTTCCTACTATGCTCACCTTCATTTTCCTATCCTGGGTCACATGTTTGCACCTACATTTGTGAAGTACAAAGTCAGTATTTTCCCATCCCTGCTAAAGTGCATCCTGTTAGAGACAGCACAATGTCCCAGGCTGCTCAGATCCTGTTTCTCACATCTGTCTCAAAGCCTATAAATTGGCAAGAATAATGAGAATAAATCTTGTTACATCATCCAAGTTATCCTCACTTTCCCACGCCCTTCTACCCACCAATCGCAAATGTCCTGGGTAGATGAGCATCTGAGGCTATTCTAACAAGAGTGAGACTGGAGGCTGGAAGATGCTTAATTTCAACTTAAACCCACAAGTAGCTGTTGAGTGCCTGATATGTAGCAGGCATTTGCAAACACAGTCTTCTGACATTCACAACACCCCTCAGTGTCGAGTATCATAAACCCATTTTACAGATGGGAATCAAAGAAGTCAAGCAGTTTGTACAAGATCACATGGTTAACAAGCTTCAAGGATGTGGCACAAGTCTGGGAGGTTTGTTTGACTCCAGAACCCATATTATTTTCCCTATCTTGTCTAGGTTTCTCATGCTGCTAATGGAGTCTATAAAGAGTTCTTAAAGTGCACACAAATCACCTGAGAAATATGTTAAAAATGAAGATCCACCCTCACCCCCAACATTCTGATTCAGTAGGTCTGGAGAGAGGCTTAGACACCTTTAAGAAGTGCTAGGTGATTCTGAGGCTAGTGTTCATAGACAACACCTGCCTTGCCAGCTCAGCTACTGGGCTCCAAAGGTCTATTCCCAAATATTGCTTTTGGGCCAGCACAAATAATGACAGCCAGACTCTCCTAGCCAACAGAGATGGTCAGAGCTCTCCTCAGCCATTGTCTTTCATTGCTCCCATGGGATTTTTCAGCCTACAGCCTAAATATTGCCTCCTTCTGTGACTTTTGACTTGCTTTCCAGATCTGGCCAGGAGAAGCAAGAAACCGTAGGTGTGGATGTTGCAATGGCAGATTATGTGACACCTCTGGAGTGCTCCCTGCATCCCATAATCTCTGATAGTGGAAATAGACCTTCCCAGGCTGCCTGTCCATGTCTTGTCCCAAACCATGAAAATGTACACAGAGCAACAAATGGCTGCTTTGCCCACCATGGTCCATAATCATTGCTTCCCATCCCCATCACATGAAGACACTGCATCAATCAACATTGGCATGTAAAGACACTTGCTTTGCTGATCTTGTAGCCTTCCCTATCTTTTTGCCTGTAGTCATCCAGGGCTGTTTCTTAAAGTCACCCCTCTTGATCACGAGATAAAAAGAGAAAACTGCTTCTTCCTTCCTTTTGGGATATGAGTAATGACTGAATCCTTCTTGGGGTTAGTATGCCGCAATAAGGTTTCCGCAGAAATGATTTGAAGTTTATTACATTCATGAGCTCTCTGACTGTATTTTGTTTGTTCTGCATGAAAAATTCAGAGACCAGGCTAAAATTTCTATGTAACTTAGAATAAACTACCTTACCTCCCTGAAATCTAGTTCCTTTATCAGTAAAATAGGGGTAACAACCATAACTGCCTCTTTGTTGTTAAGATAATTGAATAGAAACGTAATGCAAAGAGCTCTATGAAGTTGTGGCATGGAGTAGGTGCTCCATGCATATTGTCATTGTTCCCCACATCTTGCTACACACAGTGCAGTCCCCAATGAGGCAGCATCTGCATCACCCTGGAGCTTGTTAAACATGTGGGATTTCATCCCCATCCCAGACCCATTCAACCAAAGTCTCCATGTTAACAAGTTCCCCAGGAATTGAAATCCACATTGAAGCTTGAGGAGCAGTGGTCAGATCATTATCCAGCAGAGTGAGAAGGCTGGGAGTGGGGACAGTGACAACTTTCTAGCCAATGTTTTTATCTTTTTGCCCTGCTTGCCACCCCTGCCACTCCATGCCAAATTCACATTCCATCTTCCTGTATGAGTGGTGGTACTAAAACTAAAACAGAACTCTGGCCTCTTCACTCTTGCACATGTGGATGGTTCCCTGATGCCCAAAGGATAAAGAACCAACTCGGTGGAGTGGCATGCAAGGCCCATCAGAATCTGGCCAGATCCTGCCTTTTCATCCTTGTTCGATTCCCACTCTACACCTGCAGATACTGCGCTGTGGGAGCAATGTCTGTCATTCCCAAAGGCAGCCTTCACTTTCAGGCCTCCACTCCTTATTCCAGAGGTGGTCCCTTCCCCAAGGGATACTCAGTCCTGTCATCGCCTCCAAGCTTCCTTATGCTCCACTTCCTGGAACGTTCTCTGCCTCCAAAACCCTGTTCAACATTCAAGGCTCAGCTCCACTGCTATTGTCAGAATATGTGCAGACCAGTGGCCAGGTATAAAAGTTCCACGATGAATGAGCATCTTACAGCCAAGAACCTGGGATTTTCCTTGGCCTACCAGCAACTATCTAAATCTCCTTGGGCATGTCACCTAAACTTTTGACCCTCAAGCACTCCTTCCAACCCCAGCTGGGTAAAGAAGATAAGAAAGGTGCCAATCTCAGAGAATTGTTATGAGGATCCTTGGGGGCCACTATATCTAGCATAGTGACTGACACACAGTAAATGCTCAATAAAAATTAGCTAAGCCCACTACAGTAAAACCTACTACAGTGCAATTTCCATAAAGTCTGGGTTTGTTTTCTTCATCAATGTAATCCCAGTACCTGGCTCAATTTCTGATACATAGTATATGCTCAATAAATATTTGCTAAATAATGAATGCCTAAAATGTGTTATATAAATTGCAAAGCTCTGTACAAGTAAGAACCTTTTGGTTCTTATTTTGTTTGTTTTTGTTTTTGTAATTAAGATTTAGATAACTTGAGAAAGAGAATGAGAGGAAGAGATCATAGATATATTATTACTGATAACCGCTGACTTATGGCTGTCTTCCAGATGCATACAGACAGGCTATGACTTTTTCATGCATGATTCTAAGAATACACACTATGGGTTCTTTTCCCATTATTTCAACATCTTATCCAATCTGTTTTCAGTTCCCCCATCACCATAACAACTTGCACTTCCCATAATAACTGTTTAGAGCTGCAATATTCTCTTGATCCCCTGCAATCACCAATTTGGCTCTAAAAGCTCCATTACTCTGTCCACCTTCAAGCTTCTAGGAGGTCTGTCCTTGATCATCCTCCAATCTCAAAAATGCTGACATCTTTCTTTTCTAAGAAAGGCAATGAAAGGGGTCCTGTGAAGATATGGGCCAAACACTTGAATGAGAGATAGGAGATAGGAGTTGCCTTTAATTAGGAAGACAAGGACAACAAAAGAATGGAAATAACCCTTTCCCAACATGATTACCATCATCTGTTCTCTTCCAGGCCAACAGTGATGTCCCCACCCCTCACACTCTGCCAAGAGTCTTTCTCAAATAAAGAAACTTGGACTGAAGAGGCTGAAGATGGCCTCTATCCCAGGGAATCTCAGATCTTAATACACACAGCTTGTTAAGTGGTGGAATCACCTGCAAATATTGTAGTGGCAGATTCTGGAAGTTAGTAGATCTGTGGGGGAACCTGAGATTCTGTGTTTCACAAAAGCTCCAGATGCTGCAAATGTTGCTGGTCTGTGGAATACTCTTTGAGCAACACGAGCTTACTCTATCTCTGAGCTATGAATGCCATCATTCTTCTGGAAATGTACGAGTCAAGTCCTCACTAAATAACTTGTAACTTTTTTTTTGTACAGTTACTATATGGTAAGCAGTGTGATAGTCATTTCAACTAGCTTACTCGATGTAATGTGTTCACATCCCCATTTTATAGATGAAGAACTTGAGTCTCAGGGAGGTGGAATGAGCCTTCTTAATTGCTCGTCTTTCATTCCTTGGGGTGTGAAATTGTGGGCTTGAGCTTCAGCTGGGGAAGCTCTGGCTATGAACAAGAACCACTCTCCTGAAAACACCAGGATACTAGTGGGCATTTGTCTTGTGCATTTCCATTTCTGCCACTACAAGACAATCTCCATGATCTGAAAATGATTTAGCACCCACTTGCTATTACTCACACAGGTTCTCGTGGGTAAGAGTTTCTCAAGAAAATGGGCTTCAAGCCACCTTTGCTGGAGTTACCAAAGATGGTTAGAATAAATGTGTATTTGTAATAGCACGTTGTAAACCTCAAATAAATATAATAAAATGTGTAAATGAACAAATAAATGCATATATATCTGTTCCCATCCAGATCATGTCTAAGACTGGTTAATTTTCCACCAAGTTGCCTTTTCTTGCTGGGCGCATAGCTTGAGTACATCTCTCAGGCTCCTACCTGGGGTCATGAGATCGGTTCTTGCCAATGAGCTGTTGAGGGGAAGTAACATGGTCTCCACACTGCATCAATGAAGACTGGGGCTGTCTCCACATTCCCACCCCATTCTCTCACTTGTGGGATAGACACAGAGGACCTGGGACAGGAATCTGAGGCTATAAGAAATAATAGAGCCACTTGATGGGGGAGCTTGGGTCTCAGAACAACCCAGAGTAAAATAGAGAACTCTGGCCCCACTGACCCATACTGGGTTGTGACATGGAGAACAAGCCTTTTTCTTACTCAGTCATTGAAACTGTCGGATTATTTGGTAAATGTTGGCTTTTTCTAACTAATATATAGATTGAATGAATATTGGTAGATGAAGTCCAGAAATCTGAATTTCTCAGAAAGCCTTCAGGTAATTCTGAAAAACTGAAGTTTCCTGAAAAGGATAATGGCTGGGACACAGGCCAGAAATGTGCTTGTGTGGCCCAAATAGTTGTGTGAGAGATAACAATTCGCAGTGACTCTTTTCCATTGTGAATTATCCTCATGCCTGCTCCTTCCTCATTCCTGCCTGTGGCATGAAACACCAGAAACTAAGCACACCCTTTATAGCCTGTTGTGCTAGCATTTGCTTTCTTGCAGATGGAAAAGTTGATTTCTAGAACATGAGCTCAGTCTCAGACCACTTGATAAGCTGATTGAAACGGAAGTCACAAAGCCTGGATGCACACCAAGTATTTTGTCTGCTGAAACAGCAAAGCTCAAAGAGGATTCATCTTTATCTTCATATTTATCATATTTTCTGTCCATTCAGAGTCAAAAACCAAGCCTTGAGGCAGTGTGGGGGTTGGGGTTAAGTGAAAGAAAATGCCAACATACCTATTTTAGGGAATGGGAAAGTGTGTGTGGGTTTGGAAGTTTCTCTCAACTACCACTACTTGAAAGCAGGTACCTGCCAATCCCAAAATACGGGTCTTCAAGTGACTCTTGTTTCTCTGCTTACTGTGGGACTCCAGTGGCACAACAGCATGGCAGCTCCCTTCACCCCCAACACACACACACACACACACACACACACACACACACACACATTCACACTTAAAGCCTACTGAGAGAGCATTCCCTTTCAGTGGCTCTTGAGTGGCACAGTTATGATCTAGTTAGAAACTGGTTATTGTTGAGAAACCGTTAGTCTTCCCCTTCACCTTCCTGGTACCTGTAAGGGGCCCCACCTCTGTTCATGATTCACTGTTTCTCTAAGTTATGGGTGAATGATCACTACACTGAGTCACCCTTTCTCCAGAACTGTCTGAGGCTTTAGTGAGCTCGGGCAGAGGATGGAAAAGGAATGGTTCCTGTCCAGCTCTGATATTACGGCATCAAGTAATCAGGACAGGGAAAAACTGGCCTTCTGCCCATTCTGAAGTCAAAGGAGACAATATCCAATGTCCTATGTCAGCTGAAGCAGGGTAATTCCCATTCCCAACTCATACAGCCCATACCAATTCTCTGCTTATTTCTGGCAAGTAGTGGGTATGGTGGTATCCTAAGGTCTTCCTGGCTCCAAAGGAAAGAACCAAACCCCAAGAAACCCCTCTTACTTAGCATAGACAGTATTAAGATTCTAAAAACTCAAAATGGAAATTTTCACCCTTGGAAAATCAAAATGCTATATACAAACTCTCATGGCAGCAGGCATAGCATTGACGTATAACAGGCTCTTTGGGGTTCATAGACCCTGAACTCCTTGATGGCAGAGACTTTACCTTACTCATCACCATGATACCAACAGCTTAACAGGTACTCAGTGAAATAATTGCCAAAGAAATGAGTGCATGCAGGAATGAATAAATGTGAACTACTCAGTTTTCCACAGTTCATGAGACCCAACTCAATCATAAAGAGCTCCATGATGTGAGGAGATATAGTAATTAAGCACATGGACATAAAAGGCCCAAACCTCCAACTTTTCACTCAATGCGTGAATCATCAGTGTAAAGAAGTCATGTCCTGCAGATGCCTGATGATTTGGTTTGAGGTTAAATTTACTCCTGTGACCTCATTATTTTAAGTAGCCTCAGGCACCTGGAACTGGGTAAACCAAGCCAGAACCAGAACAGTAACTCAGGAGACATGGAAAAACTGTATAAACAGATGTGTGCGGTAAATTAAAGCCTGCCATGGCCTTGAAACTTACATTATAAAATGAGAAGAAAAAAACCCCAAACATCTATGATTCTAATTGAAGCCACATTTCTGCAGCTAGGTGATGATAATTAAAGCATGAGACAGGGAGTCTTACACTCACTTGCCCAGCCTCTGTTTCTAATGATACCGTCTAATTCCATTCATGACTCAAATCTCAAACTCCAGTAGTGAATACATTGTAATAACTGTTCTTGATGTTTCTGTGGTTTTGCGGTACCTATTATTAAATTGGAGCTGATGGTTGGGATGTATAGAATGCTCTGTCTGCTTCAGGGATCAGTTTGTAGAATGTTTTAGAAGGAAGTGTGGTTGAGTAGAGAGATCTATGGATTTTGTAGTCTCATATCAAAGCTCAAATCTGTTCCTTGTTAGCCTTACTGCCTTGAGCAAGTTATTTAACCTCACTGAGTCTCAGGTTCCTTGTCAGTAAAATGAAAATAGTGGTACATGCTTAGCATGGGCATTATAAGGATTACATGAAATATTCAATATAAAATGCATCACCCTTAGTATGACACATAGCTCAGTGAACTTGGGTCCACTCCCTTCTCTTCTTTTCATCCCAGACCCTCCACATATCACTTGTCTTTCTTCTTTTTATATAATATCCAATGTTTCATCTCCCTTCCAGAGTCCAATGCAATGTTGAATATCTGGTAGAAATTAACCAAATGAACATTGAGATGAAATGCTTCCAGTCAAATACCTTTCTTTGGTTAACTCTCTCCTACTGAAGCGCTGACTTTGATCTTCTGTACTTCAGTTCAGTTCAAACCATTTTCAGAAGCCCTGTTTTGCAGTGAACACTCAGGAGAGCATTGAGAAGAGCTATGCCTAGGTCCTGGTTCCTATCATGGTTACTGATAGTCTGGAGAAAGGGCCTGGTAGAGGAGATTCCTAAGCAGATATTTTCAGTGTTTTCTTTTCTTTTCTTTTGAGACAGAGTCTCACTCTGTTACCCAAGCTGGAGTGCAGTGGCATGATCTTGGCTCACTGCAACCTTCACCTCCTGGGTTCAAGTGATTCTTGTCCCTCAGTCTCACAAGTAGCTTGGATTACAGGCTTGTGCCACCATACTCCATTAATTTTTGTGTTTTTAGTAGAGAGGGCGTTTCACCATGTCGGCCAGGCTGGTCTCAAACTCCTGGCCTCAAATGATCTACCCACTTCAGCCTCCCAAATCCCCTGCTGGGATTACAGGCATGAGCCATAGCACCCAGCAGCTTTCCAGTATTTTCTATGTGTGATCTTCCTTCCTCCTGAAGTGAGCATGTTTACCCAGTAGGCACCTTCTACTTCTCTGTATTGATCACTGCAAATAAACAAGAACTTTCCCTTCACAACACACATAGAACTCAGCACTTCCTTCTGCCACTATTCACATTGTAACCCAAAAATAAAATTTAAAGTCTCACCCCCACCCCCAACCACCTGAATGAACTCCCTCCTCTAGGCCAGGGCACTCCACAGTTAACCTGAAAGACTGGTTCAGGCCATGATGGGAAGGGGGGTTGGACATGCCCCATCATGCCGTTCTCTTTTTCAGAATTCAAGAAAAGCCAACCAGCATTTAACTGCAGGAACTTTATGTCTGATAAGAAACATTTACTATGGATTCTCTCTGAAGCCTGCTACCTGAAAGTTTCATCTGCATGATAAAACTCAGTCTCTACAATCTCTTATCCCAACCCAGGCATTCCTTTCTATTGATAATAACTCTTTCAACAAATTGACAATTAGAAAAATTTTAAACCTACCTGTAACCTGGAAGCCCCGTTGCCCCCACTTCAAATTGTCCCACCATTCTGGACTGAACCAATGTGTATCTTATATGCATTTGATTGATGTCTCATGTCTCCCTAAAATGTATAAAACCAATCTGCCTCCCAACCATGTTGGGCACATGTTCTCAGGGTCTCCTAAGGGCTGTGTCACAGGCCATGGTCACTTATATTTTGTTCAGAATAAATCTCTTCAAATATTTTACAGAGTTTTATTCTTTCCATTGGCAACATCCTGTCCCAGATGATACGTGTCAGTGAATTTGTCTTATTCTTTCTCTCATCATCCCTTCCCACTTTCCCCCTCCTGAAGGTGCCTTTGCAAAATTATGACTGAGACAGTGAAAGAGATCTATATTAACCGACTCCATCTGGCTTCTAACCTCCAAGTTGTCCTTGTTCATTCCTGAACAGAGGCTGAACTAACTTTGGGAGAAACTTAGTTTATAGTTTAAAACTAAGATGATAGCCTTTTCCCAATGCAGACCTCCTTCCTGCTTGGGGATTAGGTTGCCTTTGTAGGATGAACATTAGCCAAAAGATTAGAAATTATGGTTTAGGAGTCATGCAACTGGAGGCTATAAGATTCTGCCCTCCCTACAATGCTCCTAAGATCAATGCCTGAGATATTTTGTGGAGCCTGCATTTCATGGATCAGCTGGCACCACCCAGATTGACAAACTGGCTCATCTGACCTTGTGGCCCCCGCCCAAGAACTGATTCAGTGCAAGAAGACAGCTTGGACTCTCTATGATTTCATCTCTGACCAATCAGAACTCTGGGCTCACTGGCTTCCCTTCCCCCCTCCCCACTGTCCACCAAGTTTTGCTTAAAAACTCTGCTCCCAGAGTGTTTGGGAAGACTGATTTGAGTAGTAATGAAACTCTAGTCTCTCACACAGCAGGCTCTGAGTGAATTACTCTTTCTCTATTGCAATTCCCCTGTCTTGAGAAATTGGCTCTGTCTAGGCAGAGGGCACGGTAAACCCACTGGGTGGTTACCCTCCCCCAACACACACATGAAGGTGATAACCTACCATAAGGCAGCCACACCAGGTCTGCTCCTCAATAGTTGTGCAAACTTGAACAATAACAATGAAAACATTTTCTGATCGATCTTCAGTTTCACGGTCTGCAGGACAGAATTTTTTTTTTT
>NW_012114788.1:3365689-3375081 GCF_000951035.1 Colobus angolensis palliatus
AAGAAGATAAGAAAGGTGCCAACCTCAGAGAATTGTTATGAGGATCCTTGGGGGCCACTATATCTAGCATAGTGACTGACACACAGTAAATGCTCAATAAAAATTAGCTAAGCCCACTACAGTAAAACCTACTACAGTGCAATTTCCATAAAGTCTCTGGGTTTGTTTTCTTCATCAATGTAATCCCAGTACCTGGCTCAATTTCTGATACATAGTATATGCTCAATAAATATTTGCTAAATAATGAATGCCTAAAATGTGTTATATAAATTGCAAAGCTCTGTACAAGTAAGAACCTTTTGGTTCTTATTTTGTTTGTTTTTGTTTTTGTAATTAAGATTTAGATAACTTGAGAAAGAGAATGAGAGGAAGAGATCATAGATATATTATTACTGATAACCGCTGACTTATGGCTGTCTTCCAGATGCATACAGACAGGCTATGACTTTTTCATGCATGATTCTAAGAATACACACTATGGGTTCTTTTCCCATTATTTCAACATCTTATCCAATCTGTTTTCAGTTCCCCCATCACCATAACAACTTGCACTTCCCATAATAACTGTTTAGAGCTGCAATATTCTCTTGATCCCCTGCAATCACCAATTTGGCTCTAAAAGCTCCATTACTCTGTCCACCTTCAAGCTTCTAGGAGGTCTGTCCTTGATCATCCTCCAATCTCAAAAATGCTGACATCTTTCTTTTCTAAGAAAGGCAATGAAAGGGGTCCTGTGAAGATATGGGCCAAACACTTGAATGAGAGATAGGAGATAGGAGTTGCCTTTAATTAGGAAGACAAGGACAACAAAAGAATGGAAATAACCCTTTCCCAACATGATTACCATCATCTGTTCTCTTCCAGGCCAACAGTGATGTCCCCACCCCTCACACTCTGCCAAGAGTCTTTCTCAAATAAAGAAACTTGGACTGAAGAGGCTGAAGATGGCCTCTATCCCAGGGAATCTCAGATCTTAATACACACAGCTTGTTAAGTGGTGGAATCACCTGCAAATATTGTAGTGGCAGATTCTGGAAGTTAGTAGATCTGTGGGGGAACCTGAGATTCTGTGTTTCACAAAAGCTCCAGATGCTGCAAATGTTGCTGGTCTGTGGAATACTCTTTGAGCAACACGAGCTTACTCTATCTCTGAGCTATGAATGCCATCATTCTTCTGGAAATGTACGAGTCAAGTCCTCACTAAATAACTTGTAACTTTTTTTTTGTACAGTTACTATATGGTAAGCAGTGTGATAGTCATTTCAACTAGCTTACTCGATGTAATGTGTTCACATCCCCATTTTATAGATGAAGAACTTGAGTCTCAGGGAGGTGGAATGAGCCTTCTTAATTGCTCGTCTTTCATTCCTTGGGGTGTGAAATTGTGGGCTTGAGCTTCAGCTGGGGAAGCTCTGGCTATGAACAAGAACCACTCTCCTGAAAACACCAGGATACTAGTGGGCATTTGTCTTGTGCATTTCCATTTCTGCCACTACAAGACAATCTCCATGATCTGAAAATGATTTAGCACCCACTTGCTATTACTCACACAGGTTCTCGTGGGTAAGAGTTTCTCAAGAAAATGGGCTTCAAGCCACCTTTGCTGGAGTTACCAAAGATGGTTAGAATAAATGTGTATTTGTAATAGCACGTTGTAAACCTCAAATAAATATAATAAAATGTGTAAATGAACAAATAAATGCATATATATCTGTTCCCATCCAGATCATGTCTAAGACTGGTTAATTTTCCACCAAGTTGCCTTTTCTTGCTGGGCGCATAGCTTGAGTACATCTCTCAGGCTCCTACCTGGGGTCATGAGATCGGTTCTTGCCAATGAGCTGTTGAGGGGAAGTAACATGGTCTCCACACTGCATCAATGAAGACTGGGGCTGTCTCCACATTCCCACCCCATTCTCTCACTTGTGGGATAGACACAGAGGACCTGGGACAGGAATCTGAGGCTATAAGAAATAATAGAGCCACTTGATGGGGGAGCTTGGGTCTCAGAACAACCCAGAGTAAAATAGAGAACTCTGGCCCCACTGACCCATACTGGGTTGTGACATGGAGAACAAGCCTTTTTCTTACTCAGTCATTGAAACTGTCGGATTATTTGGTAAATGTTGGCTTTTTCTAACTAATATATAGATTGAATGAATATTGGTAGATGAAGTCCAGAAATCTGAATTTCTCAGAAAGCCTTCAGGTAATTCTGAAAAACTGAAGTTTCCTGAAAAGGATAATGGCTGGGACACAGGCCAGAAATGTGCTTGTGTGGCCCAAATAGTTGTGTGAGAGATAACAATTCGCAGTGACTCTTTTCCATTGTGAATTATCCTCATGCCTGCTCCTTCCTCATTCCTGCCTGTGGCATGAAACACCAGAAACTAAGCACACCCTTTATAGCCTGTTGTGCTAGCATTTGCTTTCTTGCAGATGGAAAAGTTGATTTCTAGAACATGAGCTCAGTCTCAGACCACTTGATAAGCTGATTGAAACGGAAGTCACAAAGCCTGGATGCACACCAAGTATTTTGTCTGCTGAAACAGCAAAGCTCAAAGAGGATTCATCTTTATCTTCATATTTATCATATTTTCTGTCCATTCAGAGTCAAAAACCAAGCCTTGAGGCAGTGTGGGGGTTGGGGTTAAGTGAAAGAAAATGCCAACATACCTATTTTAGGGAATGGGAAAGTGTGTGTGGGTTTGGAAGTTTCTCTCAACTACCACTACTTGAAAGCAGGTACCTGCCAATCCCAAAATACGGGTCTTCAAGTGACTCTTGTTTCTCTGCTTACTGTGGGACTCCAGTGGCACAACAGCATGGCAGCTCCCTTCACCCCCAACACACACACACACACACACACACACACACACACACACACATTCACACTTAAAGCCTACTGAGAGAGCATTCCCTTTCAGTGGCTCTTGAGTGGCACAGTTATGATCTAGTTAGAAACTGGTTATTGTTGAGAAACCGTTAGTCTTCCCCTTCACCTTCCTGGTACCTGTAAGGGGCCCCACCTCTGTTCATGATTCACTGTTTCTCTAAGTTATGGGTGAATGATCACTACACTGAGTCACCCTTTCTCCAGAACTGTCTGAGGCTTTAGTGAGCTCGGGCAGAGGATGGAAAAGGAATGGTTCCTGTCCAGCTCTGATATTACGGCATCAAGTAATCAGGACAGGGAAAAACTGGCCTTCTGCCCATTCTGAAGTCAAAGGAGACAATATCCAATGTCCTATGTCAGCTGAAGCAGGGTAATTCCCATTCCCAACTCATACAGCCCATACCAATTCTCTGCTTATTTCTGGCAAGTAGTGGGTATGGTGGTATCCTAAGGTCTTCCTGGCTCCAAAGGAAAGAACCAAACCCCAAGAAACCCCTCTTACTTAGCATAGACAGTATTAAGATTCTAAAAACTCAAAATGGAAATTTTCACCCTTGGAAAATCAAAATGCTATATACAAACTCTCATGGCAGCAGGCATAGCATTGACGTATAACAGGCTCTTTGGGGTTCATAGACCCTGAACTCCTTGATGGCAGAGACTTTACCTTACTCATCACCATGATACCAACAGCTTAACAGGTACTCAGTGAAATAATTGCCAAAGAAATGAGTGCATGCAGGAATGAATAAATGTGAACTACTCAGTTTTCCACAGTTCATGAGACCCAACTCAATCATAAAGAGCTCCATGATGTGAGGAGATATAGTAATTAAGCACATGGACATAAAAGGCCCAAACCTCCAACTTTTCACTCAATGCGTGAATCATCAGTGTAAAGAAGTCATGTCCTGCAGATGCCTGATGATTTGGTTTGAGGTTAAATTTACTCCTGTGACCTCATTATTTTAAGTAGCCTCAGGCACCTGGAACTGGGTAAACCAAGCCAGAACCAGAACAGTAACTCAGGAGACATGGAAAAACTGTATAAACAGATGTGTGCGGTAAATTAAAGCCTGCCATGGCCTTGAAACTTACATTATAAAATGAGAAGAAAAAAACCCCAAACATCTATGATTCTAATTGAAGCCACATTTCTGCAGCTAGGTGATGATAATTAAAGCATGAGACAGGGAGTCTTACACTCACTTGCCCAGCCTCTGTTTCTAATGATACCGTCTAATTCCATTCATGACTCAAATCTCAAACTCCAGTAGTGAATACATTGTAATAACTGTTCTTGATGTTTCTGTGGTTTTGCGGTACCTATTATTAAATTGGAGCTGATGGTTGGGATGTATAGAATGCTCTGTCTGCTTCAGGGATCAGTTTGTAGAATGTTTTAGAAGGAAGTGTGGTTGAGTAGAGAGATCTATGGATTTTGTAGTCTCATATCAAAGCTCAAATCTGTTCCTTGTTAGCCTTACTGCCTTGAGCAAGTTATTTAACCTCACTGAGTCTCAGGTTCCTTGTCAGTAAAATGAAAATAGTGGTACATGCTTAGCATGGGCATTATAAGGATTACATGAAATATTCAATATAAAATGCATCACCCTTAGTATGACACATAGCTCAGTGAACTTGGGTCCACTCCCTTCTCTTCTTTTCATCCCAGACCCTCCACATATCACTTGTCTTTCTTCTTTTTATATAATATCCAATGTTTCATCTCCCTTCCAGAGTCCAATGCAATGTTGAATATCTGGTAGAAATTAACCAAATGAACATTGAGATGAAATGCTTCCAGTCAAATACCTTTCTTTGGTTAACTCTCTCCTACTGAAGCGCTGACTTTGATCTTCTGTACTTCAGTTCAGTTCAAACCATTTTCAGAAGCCCTGTTTTGCAGTGAACACTCAGGAGAGCATTGAGAAGAGCTATGCCTAGGTCCTGGTTCCTATCATGGTTACTGATAGTCTGGAGAAAGGGCCTGGTAGAGGAGATTCCTAAGCAGATATTTTCAGTGTTTTCTTTTCTTTTCTTTTGAGACAGAGTCTCACTCTGTTACCCAAGCTGGAGTGCAGTGGCATGATCTTGGCTCACTGCAACCTTCACCTCCTGGGTTCAAGTGATTCTTGTCCCTCAGTCTCACAAGTAGCTTGGATTACAGGCTTGTGCCACCATACTCCATTAATTTTTGTGTTTTTAGTAGAGAGGGCGTTTCACCATGTCGGCCAGGCTGGTCTCAAACTCCTGGCCTCAAATGATCTACCCACTTCAGCCTCCCAAATCCCCTGCTGGGATTACAGGCATGAGCCATAGCACCCAGCAGCTTTCCAGTATTTTCTATGTGTGATCTTCCTTCCTCCTGAAGTGAGCATGTTTACCCAGTAGGCACCTTCTACTTCTCTGTATTGATCACTGCAAATAAACAAGAACTTTCCCTTCACAACACACATAGAACTCAGCACTTCCTTCTGCCACTATTCACATTGTAACCCAAAAATAAAATTTAAAGTCTCACCCCCACCCCCAACCACCTGAATGAACTCCCTCCTCTAGGCCAGGGCACTCCACAGTTAACCTGAAAGACTGGTTCAGGCCATGATGGGAAGGGGGGTTGGACATGCCCCATCATGCCGTTCTCTTTTTCAGAATTCAAGAAAAGCCAACCAGCATTTAACTGCAGGAACTTTATGTCTGATAAGAAACATTTACTATGGATTCTCTCTGAAGCCTGCTACCTGAAAGTTTCATCTGCATGATAAAACTCAGTCTCTACAATCTCTTATCCCAACCCAGGCATTCCTTTCTATTGATAATAACTCTTTCAACAAATTGACAATTAGAAAAATTTTAAACCTACCTGTAACCTGGAAGCCCCGTTGCCCCCACTTCAAATTGTCCCACCATTCTGGACTGAACCAATGTGTATCTTATATGCATTTGATTGATGTCTCATGTCTCCCTAAAATGTATAAAACCAATCTGCCTCCCAACCATGTTGGGCACATGTTCTCAGGGTCTCCTAAGGGCTGTGTCACAGGCCATGGTCACTTATATTTTGTTCAGAATAAATCTCTTCAAATATTTTACAGAGTTTTATTCTTTCCATTGGCAACATCCTGTCCCAGATGATACGTGTCAGTGAATTTGTCTTATTCTTTCTCTCATCATCCCTTCCCACTTTCCCCCTCCTGAAGGTGCCTTTGCAAAATTATGACTGAGACAGTGAAAGAGATCTATATTAACCGACTCCATCTGGCTTCTAACCTCCAAGTTGTCCTTGTTCATTCCTGAACAGAGGCTGAACTAACTTTGGGAGAAACTTAGTTTATAGTTTAAAACTAAGATGATAGCCTTTTCCCAATGCAGACCTCCTTCCTGCTTGGGGATTAGGTTGCCTTTGTAGGATGAACATTAGCCAAAAGATTAGAAATTATGGTTTAGGAGTCATGCAACTGGAGGCTATAAGATTCTGCCCTCCCTACAATGCTCCTAAGATCAATGCCTGAGATATTTTGTGGAGCCTGCATTTCATGGATCAGCTGGCACCACCCAGATTGACAAACTGGCTCATCTGACCTTGTGGCCCCCGCCCAAGAACTGATTCAGTGCAAGAAGACAGCTTGGACTCTCTATGATTTCATCTCTGACCAATCAGAACTCTGGGCTCACTGGCTTCCCTTCCCCCCTCCCCACTGTCCACCAAGTTTTGCTTAAAAACTCTGCTCCCAGAGTGTTTGGGAAGACTGATTTGAGTAGTAATGAAACTCTAGTCTCTCACACAGCAGGCTCTGAGTGAATTACTCTTTCTCTATTGCAATTCCCCTGTCTTGAGAAATTGGCTCTGTCTAGGCAGAGGGCACGGTAAACCCACTGGGTGGTTACCCTCCCCCAACACACACATGAAGGTGATAACCTACCATAAGGCAGCCACACCAGGTCTGCTCCTCAATAGTTGTGCAAACTTGAACAATAACAATGAAAACATTTTCTGATCGATCTTCAGTTTCACGGTCTGCAGGACAGAATTTTTTTTTTTTCCCGCAGGTATTGGGAAGGCTAAAAAGAAAAATAAATTGTGGTCATTTCTTTACATTTTAAATTGACCTTCATATCTCTTAGCCAAGTATCAAGCACCAGGAGGCTGAGTCTTAATTCACTCTCTCTCACTCTGTTACATGGGAAACTGAGCTGGAAATGAAACCGCCTTTGCAAAAATTATAACAGTGAGAAAATTATGGCAGGTGAATGAGATCTTATTTAACTAACCCCCATCTTGCCCCACCTTGCTTTAGCTGCCCTTAATTATTCCTGGCCTTAGGCCAAGCTACCTTTAGGAGACTTTTAGTTCCCCTCCAAAAAATTAGTTCCCCTCTCCTCCTCAAAAAGGCTTCTTGATCTAATACACAACTTCAGTAGTTTCAGGGTACAAAATCAATGTACAAAAATCAGTAGCATTCCTATACACCAATGATATGCAAGCTGAAAGCCAAATCAAGAATAGAATTCCATTTACAATAGCCATAAAAAGAATAAAATACCTAGGAGAATATAGCTAACCAAGGAGGTGAAAGTCCTCTACAATGAGGATTACAAAACACTGCTCAAAGAAATCAGATATGACACAAACAAACAGAAAAATATTCCATGGTCATGGACAGGAAGAATCAACATTCTCAAAAAGGCCATACTGCCCAAAGCAATTTACAGATTCAGTTCTATTCCTTTCGAACTACCAATGACATTTTTCACAGAATTAGAACAAAACTATTAAAAAGTTCGTATGGGGTGAGGTCAGGCATGGTGGCTCATGCCTGTAATCCCAGCACTTTGGGAAGCTGAGGAGGGTGGATCACCTGAGGTCAGGAGTTCAAGACCACCCTGGCCAACATGATGGAACCTCGTCTCTACTAAAAATACAAAAAATTAGCCGGGCATGGTGGCACGTGCCTATAATCCTAGCTACTCAGGAGGCTGAGGTGGGAGAATTGCTTGAACCTGAGAGGTCGGGTTGCAGTGAGCCGGGATTACACCATTGCACTCCAGCCTGAGTTTCAGAGTGAGATTCCATCTCAGTAATAATAATAATAATAATAATAATGATAATAATATGGAACCAAAAAAAGAGCTCAATTAGACAAGGCAATCCTAAGTGAAAAGAACAAAGCTACCTGACTTCAAACTATACTACAAGGCTATAGTAACAAAAACAGCATGGTATTGGTGCAAAAACAGGTGCATAGATTGATGGAACAGAATAGAGAGCCCAGAAATAATGTTGTATGTCTACAACCATCTGATCTTTGAGAAAATTCACAAAAACTAGCAATGGGAAAAGGACTTCTTATTCAATAAATCATGCCAAGATAACTGGCTAGCCACATGCAGAAGATTAAAACTGGACCCCTTCTTTACACCATATACAAACATTAACTCCAGATGGATTAGAGACTTAAATCTAAAACCAAAAACTATAAAAACTGTGGAAGGTAACCTAGGAAATACCATTCTGGACATAGGAACTGGCAAAGACTTCATGAAAAAGATACTAAAAGCAACAGCAACAAAAGCAAAAATTGACCAATGGGACCTAATTAAACTAAATAACTTCTGAACAGCAAAAGAAACTATCAACAGAGTAAGCAGGCAACCTACAGAGTGGGAGAACATATTTGCAAATTGCATCTGACAAAGGTCTAATATCCAGAAACTACAAGAAACTTAAACAAACAAGCAAAGAACAAACAACCCCATTAAAAAGTGGGCAAGGACATGAACGGAAACTTTTCAAAAGAAGACATTCATGTGGCCAGCAAGCATATGAAAAAATGCCCAGCATCACTGATGACAAGAAAAATACAAATCAAAACCACAATGAGATACCATCTGACATCAGTCAGAATGAATATTATCAAAAGGTCAAAAAAAAAATAACAGATTCTGGCGTGGTTGTGGAGAAAAGGGAATGCTTATGCACTGGTGGTGGGAATGTAAATTACTTCAGCAATTGTGGAAATCAGTTTGGCAATTTCTCAAAGAACTTAAAACAGAATTAGCGTTTGACCCAACAATCCTATCATTGGGTATATACCCAAAGGAAGATAAATCCCTCTACCATAAAGACACATGCATGTGTATGTTCATCACAGCACTATTCACAATAGTAAAGACATGGAATCAACCTAAATGCCCACCAATGGTAGACTGTGGTCTACTATTGTGGCACATGTATTACATTGTAGTACAAATGTGGTACATGGAAGACTATGCAGCCATAAAAAGGATGAGATCATGCCCTTTGCAGCAACACTGATGGCCATTATCCTTGGCAAACTAACACAGGGACAGAAAACTAGATACTGCACATTCTCACTTATAAGGAGGAGCTAAACATCGAGTACATATGGACACAAAGAAGGGAGCAATTAACTAGGTGCAGTGGCTCATGCCTGTAATCGCAGCACTTTGGCACGCTGAGGCAGCAGGATTA
>NW_012114788.1:3379467-3380345 GCF_000951035.1 Colobus angolensis palliatus
GTTACCAAAATAAACTTGCAGTTTTGCTCCTACACTTGCCTACCTGCTGGTTCTTTTGTGCTCGCTCGGCTGGTCTTAGAAAAACAAATCACTAGCTAAGTACCAAGCACCAGGAGATTGAGTCCTAATTCACTCTCCTTCACTCTGTTACGTGGGAAACTGACCTGGAAACGAAACCACCTTTGCAAAAATTGTAACACTGAGAAAATTACGGCAGCAAAAGAGATCTGATTCAATCAATCTTCATTTTGCTTATAGCTGCCCTTAATTATTCCTTGGCTTAGACTGAGTTAACTTTGGGAGACATTCAGTTTATAGTTTAATTGATAATAGGCCTTCCCCAAGTCTCAGCCACTTTTGTAAAGCTAATGAGAGACCACCAGGCTAGAAGGATAGAGGAGCCTGAATTCTGCTAGAGTGTAGACATAAATGATTGCCAGCCATTATTGCAGAGGTCACAGGATATGCAACTGCCCCAATAACTCCTGCAGATAACATCGCCATTGTAGAACCTAAGACTGGCCTTTTGAGATAACTTTTCATGTTTTTCGGACAGCCAATGGCTCCACTGGACCCACCAATTGCTCCTGTAATTTTATCTGTGACTCAAGCAATCAGTACTCCCCATACCCTAGCCCCCTACTCACCAAACTGTCTTTGAAAAGACCCTTGCTGGTCACTGGTCACGATGGCTTACACCTGTAATCCCAGAACTTTGGGAGGTGAAGGTGGACCAATCGTGTGAGCTCAGGAGTTCATGGCATGGCAAAACCTTGTCTCTACAAAAAATACAAAAATTAGCCTGGCATAGTGCTGCATGCCTGTAGTCTCAGCTACTTGAGAGGCTGAGGTGGGAGGATCATCTGAGCCTGCAGAGG
>NW_012114788.1:3381185-3395759 GCF_000951035.1 Colobus angolensis palliatus
TGGTGCTGACAGTCTCTCTGAACACTACCCCTGAACTATATCTTGCTCTCTCTTCCGAAACAGAGTCCTTCCAGTGATCCAACCCAGGGTATGTTCTGGCTGGAGAAGTACCCTCCTCTCTGGATTTGTCCAGGGACTTCTGGCTCCCAAGAGATGGATGTGAATCTGTTCCTATGTCCCAGGCCCCTAGCTTCCTGCTCCCTCCCTCTGCTTCCCAATCAGATTCAGCCACCTCATATTCAGTAAGAGTTTTGAGCAGAGTGTCACCCGGGGTACCCAGACCCATCACTGTGGTAAGTCCTAGCAGGTGCAGGTATAATGTCCCCTTTGCAACTTACTAAACATGTGACTTTCCTTCTCCATACCACCACACTCCCACTCTCTCTCTCGTAGACACACACACACACACACACACACACTGAGACTCTGCTTCCTCCTCTATGAAGTAAGGTAGCTGGTGCTAACACTCTTGTGTTAGTAAAAGACCTTTCTCTGAATCGGATCCCTCTGGGATCCAGCTTCTGCATGTTGGGCACTGGGTGCTGCCACTGGAAGGAGAAAAAACACAGGGACGGTGGCCCCCTGGGAGGGTCATGGGGGCCAATGCAACAGGTCTTTGTCTTCTCAGGTCATTTCTCAGAAACATATCCTTGGGTAGGATTTTTTTGCAGGGGGCGATAAGGCCAAGCCAAGGATATGAAGTGTGGAAACAGCAGTGCCAGACATACCCGCATACTCATTTCTCCCACACACACCCATGGAGCCAGATAACTGATGGAGATTGATAACAACAATAACAATTAACATTTGTGGATCACCCTGGAGGCCAGCCTAAGGGCTTAGCAAGTATTTATTTAACTTACTGATCCTCAGAACAATGCTAGGAGGTAGGGACTATGACTATTCTCATCTTACAGATGTTGAAACTACATTTCAACATTTGTAGAGGCACTACAAGGCTAAGTAAATTGACCAGAGTATACAACATGGTAAGTGACAGAGCTGGGGCTCAGACCCTGGAAATCAGGTTCTAGAGGTTGCTCATTGAACCTCTTAACCAGACAGAGAGCTTCAGACACAGGCGGGCGCTCACACACAGTAGGACTGGCTTCTTCCAGTCTTTAGGATGGAAAGAAGGGACCCATCCAGCCTCCCTCACCAGACCTGGCCATGGTCGGCGCCAGCGCCTAGCACTCTCACCTCCGCTCCGTAGGGCAAGGGCTTGTCTCAGCAGAGGTACGCAGATATTCATACCCAAGAGCCCCTACCATTCCCACCCTTAGTCCCTGGGCAGTAGAAACCAGGGAAAATTCTCTCATACAAGTCCTCAAAGGCCTACTCACGCTTGTGGAGACATCTGACCACAGGGCCAAGTCTTATCCCAGACAATCTCTACGTTCTCCAAAGCAGCCATCCCTTTGACCTTGAAAAATCAGGCAGTAATGCACTCTTTTCAGGGTAACACTGAGGCTTAGATGAGATGCTGCATTCAAAACACGTAACGCAGGACTGTGCACACAGTAGGAGTCTAATAAGTGAAGGCACTAGTAAAATGCCGCTGCTATAATTAACTGAAAGCACAGCTAAGTGCAGAGATAGACACCCAGACACGGTGTTCCCGCAGCCTCTCTGCATCAAGACTGGCTAGGGGAAGATGTTCTGGAAAGCAGGCCTGGAAGGGTTTTGCTCAGCTAAAGCTGACCTGGGAATCAGACAAGAGGAGCAGAGGCAGGGGGAAGGAAGGAAGATATTAGTCCAGGGCAGGGGCTGAAGTGTCCCAAGGGTCCTGACCCGTTGCCCTCTCTTCACTAATCCCTGATGAAACTGGAGCTGGAAATTCACCGCCAAACCTTGAGGACTCCGGGAACGTCCCTCCCACCTGCTCCCTTTTCCACATTTTCACATGGCCGGATTCCCTGTGTGCTCTGAGCCTTCACAATGAAGTCTGTAATTTCCTCCCAGGCCCTGAAAATGGGAATGTCCCAGCTATGTTGATTGTCCCCAAAAGGCAAGACAAAGCCTGTTCACAGGCCTGACCTCTGAGCCCTGAAAGCAGGTCACACTCTGGCCTCTTTCCAACGCAGCTCTGGAGCTATCCAGCAGCCATAGGAAGGCCTGCCAGCTACATGCTTCATCCTCCCAGTCAGACCTCTAGTCATCTGGGAAGTCCCAGGGATTCTCCCCACCCAGAGAGATGAATGATTCCTTCCCAGGTACTCCAGTGGAGCTGGGCACTTGCTAGAATAAGAGGCAGGTCAAACTACCTTCAGTGTGAGAACATCACTTCGGCAGCCTTTTTTTCTGTACCCCTAAAAGAGCAGAAATGAGTGACTTCACAGAACTATGGATTCAGACTTCACAGACTGAGTGCAGAGCAGGAAGTCAGGGGTACAGGGACTAACTGTGAGCTCATACCTTGTTGGAGGAAGCAGCCTCACCATCCCCACAATCCATATACTCACCAGAGGGACGGCCAGGCCGTGTGGGCAACCAGACTGGTCTACACCCCCAACTTGGAGTGGGAAGGTCCAGTATCCCCCCCAGGCTTGACTTCTCCCCAGCTGTGCAATCTTCATCAAGGCTTAGCCTCTCTGGGCCTTCATTTGCTTGCCTGCTAACTAGTAATGACTAAACCCTGAGGTCTGAAGCAGCTAAGGCCTGAGACACCCCGGCTTCTGTGCCCAGCAGGTGGGTCCCCATCCGTGTGTGCCATTCTCCTTCATGCCCCAACCCTGGGTCTTGCTCTGCTTGCTGCACCAACTGCCCTTTCATCAACTCCTCTGCCCACCAGCAGCACATTCAGGTGGTTTTTCTGAGAAGATTCCCTTCTGTTTTGTGAAATAGGCAGCAAATAGGGGCTATGCTGTCCCAGTAAAAGGAATTATTCCAGCCCCAGAGCCTTTCCCCACGTTCAAGTGAAGATCTCTATACAGCCACACAGAGGGCCTCCAAAGAGGCTTATCTTACTCAACGTTCTTCTAGGTGACAGCAGTCAAGCCCCACGTTCCCCATCCCCCAAGTTCTGCCAAGAGCCACAGCTGGGCAGAACGAGAGCGAGCCACATTTCTCTTGGGACTTCCTCATTAGTGCTTATCACAACCTTGGCACGCCAAGCACACCATGCCATCAACCCACTATCCCCCAACTCTGCCACGGCTGCTTAGCCTGGCAAGACCCAGGTCTTCTGCTCTACCCCAGCTGCCCTCAGCAAAATGTGTGTCTTCAGAAGGTCTTTTTGCCAGGGCATCAGCTCCATTAATCCCCATGGTGTGCTAATAGGTGACGGTCACTCTGCTAAATACCCATGTCAGTAAATACACAAGGCAGAATATTCTAATCCATTGTTATCTCAGACCAGAACATTAGGCAGCAATGAATCACTAGCAGAGAAGGCATTTACTTTTCAATTATCTTTTAATCCTTCTGTTTCCATCAAGAAGAAAACCTTAGTGCTTGTACTTGCCAATCTCTCTCTCTCTGTCCGTCTGTCTCTCTCTCTTCAGTGAGAGAGTAAGCTTATAAGCTCAGTACTCAGTACACCAGGCAGCAGCTGCATCAACTTTGAATCAAAAAACAAGTTTGTTTTGATTATATTTATGGTAAGCAATACTGGCTCCAAATTTGCAATAGTTATAAATTTCCTTTTAAAATGAATTTATTTCAGAAAAAAGTGAGTCATTTTAAATAAAACCACTAAGCATATAAGAGAACAGTGTCGCACAAACTTGTCAAAAATCTCAAAGGTAGAATACCAAAATTGAGAATATGCTTTAGCTGAAAGGCACGCCACAGCAGTGAGAGTTCCAGGCCCTGGGACTGGCTGGTAGACAAGGTGTTTGGGACGCAGAGTTCCTTAATGTCCTTTCAAATCTCAGTTCCAAGGTTACCACGTACCCACAGGATAAGCTCCACCTTTTATTCTTCTGTCCATTCATTCTTTCAGCAAGTAGTTAAGTTTTATGTTTTGTGGGTTTTTTTAAATACCAAAAAATTGCTGAACAGAGAGCTCTGTCCAGCACCAAGTCTGGGTTCTATGGAAGAAATTGGGGAAACAGGACACAGGGTTGTCCAGCAAAGTCTCTGTTGGTGACTGAGTGGCTGGCAAGATCCCTGGGCTTACCTGTTGGGTAGGACCTGGTCTGGATGGAAGTGGACTGAGGCCAATGTCGTGCTGGTGATGGTGGCCAGCTGCTTCTGTGGCATGTATCACGTCTGAGAAAGAATGGTGCACCCTGATAGGTCCACACGGTGTCAGAAAGCAAGGTGGCCAGGTCGCAGATTGTCAGTTATTAAAACTGTGTCAAAGAAAGACCATACAAATGGAAGTCAGATTCTAATTTCTGTTCTGTTTTCACCTGGTTGCATGGCCTTCAGCATGTCACTTTGTCTCCCCAGACCTCAGTTTTCTCATCTGCAAAAGGGTAGGGGTGGATAATATCTGTTAGCTCAGAGGACTATTAGGAGAATTAAAAGTGAGCTTCTTCCAGGCAGAAATCATGTCTGTTCGTGTAGAAGTTATGTAGACCCAGTGTCTGCCCCATGGTAGGTTCCTTTTTTTTTTTTCTTTTTTTGTTTGTCTGTTTGTTTAGTTGGAGTTTCTCTCTTGTTGCACAGGTTGGAGTGCAATGGCACAATCTTGGTTCACTGCAGCCTTGGCCTCCTGGGTTCAAGCAATTCTCCTGCCTCGACCTCCCGTGTAGCTGGGATTAAGGTGTGTGCCACCACCCCAGCTAACCAGCTAAGTTTTGTATTTTTAGTAGAGATGGGGGTTTCACCATATTGGCCAGGATGGCCAATCTCAATCTGCTGACCTCAAGTGATCAGCCCACCTCAGCCTCCCAAAGTGCTGGGATTACAAGTGTGAGCCACTGTGGCCGGCCGGTTGCTAATTATTTTACTGAGTTAATATAGACAAGGGTCCAGCAGAAATCTCCTGCATATGTAAATTCTTGAAGCTGGCAAGTCTGATGAGAACAGTCTCTCCCTCTGGTCAGCACCAGCACTTTTCTGCGGTGAGGATGAATCAACAACAGGGCAACAACGGGGGAAGGTAATTGAAAAGCTCAGTGATTCTCTGTGGATCCTGAGGACTTAAAAGGTGGCAGAGGAATCGATCCCAGTTCCTAGGTCCAGCAAGGCACCTGGATGTAGGGCCAGCCCTCCACTTCTCTAAGCTTTAGCATTGTCAGTTTGTCTGAGTGGGGAAAACAGAAATATTCTCAGCTAAAACTCTGACCGTGGAGCAGAAAGAAACACTGGCTAGCAAAAGGGAAATGTCAAATAGCTTATTATTTTCCTCTTGAAATCCGCCCAAGGCCTGATATAAAGGGAAAAGCCACAGGAAAGCGTGTGGACTTTCCCAGTCACAATTACTAACAGCTGCTCCTGCATTCTGTAGCATCTGTGGTATTGTAAGAGGCCCCTTTGTTCTGTCGAAAACCAGACAGACACATTCCTTCCTCCTGAGCCCCAGGCACCCACCAGGGTGGGCCAAATTGGGTGCATTTTGCAAGCTGCTTTGGAGCAGAAAAGATAGTTTCTTTCTCTGAAATTTCTCCTATGTCCATTCAACAGAACATTAATAAGCACCTTCTTGAGTCAGGCATTATCTATGCAGTAGGAATCCAGGAGTCCACAGAAAAATCAGAGAGACAAGCAGGACTCAGACAATCAGGTGAAATCTGAGTGCAATAGAGTGGAACCCTTGCATGGGGTAAACATCAATGTCGCAGAAATGTAAAAGAAGGATATATTAGTCAAGGTTCTCCAGAGAAACAGAACTAATAGATTACACATAGAAATACAGAAAGATGTGGCCAGGCACCATGGCTCACCCCTATAATCTCAGCACTTTGGGAAGTCGAGGTGGGCAGATTACCTGAGGTCAGGAGTTTGAGACCACTCTGGCCAACAGGGTGAAACCCTGTCCCTACTAAAAATACAAAAAATAGCCAGGTGTGGTGACGTGGGCCTGTAATTCCAGCTACTTGTGAGGCTGAGGCATGAGAATCCCTTGAACCCAGGAGGCAGAGGTTGCAGTGAGCCAAGATTACACCACTACACTACAGCCTGAGTGATAGAGTGAGACTCTGTCTCAAAAAACAAAAAAAGAAAGAAAAGAAAAAGAAAAAAGAAAAGAAAAGAAAAGAAATGCAGAAGGATTTATTATGATGGGTTGGCTCATGTGATTATGGAAGTTAAAAAGTCCCACAATTTGCCCTCTGCAAGCTGGATGCCCAAGAAAACTAGTGATGTAGTTTCAGTCTAAGCCCAAAGGTCTGAACACCAGTGAAGCCAATGGTGTAAGTCTCAGTCCAAGTCTGAAGGTGTGAGAACCAGGAGCACCAGTGTCCAAGGGCAGAGGAAGATGAATGTCCCAGCTCCTGCAGAGACAGAATGAACTTGCCCTTTACTCTGCCTTTTTGTTCCTTTGGACCCTCAGTGGATTAGATGATACTCTCACACATTGGTGAGGGTGATCTTCTTTACTGTCTGCCAATTCAAATGGTCTTCTCTTCTGGGGCCATCCACACAGACATTCCCAGAACTAGTGTCTTACCAGCTGTCTGGACATTCCTCAGCCCAGTCCAATTGACATACACAATCATCAAAAAGAGCATCGTTTGCAGCCTTGGTTTGCAGGGGGAAGGGCTTCTGACCACGGTTTTGTGGGATAAGTAGACATTGGTCTGGTAAAGAAGAGGTACCAGATACACCAGGAAAAGGAAATAGCTGTGCAAAGATCCACAAGTATGCCTTTGGTGGGTGGAGGGGAATCAAAGTCTCTGCAACCGGTTTGGACTTTCTGGAGGCAGGGTCCCTCAGGGGAGAGAAGAGAGGTGAAGCTGGAGAGGATGGCAGTGGCCAAGCCACAGCCGAGCTCTGGACGGGCATGCTGAGAGCACAGGGGAGCCAACAAAGCATTCTCAGCAGTGACATGGCACAATGGGCTTGACATTTCAGTCTTTTGGCAGTAGGGTAGAGGATAGATTAGAGGTGTGAGATTGTAGGCAAAGAACCCAGCCAGGAGCCTTGTGGTATCCAGGAAAAGAGTTTTAAGAACCTGAAGAATAGGAGGGCAACGAGGGGCTGTACTTGGAGTGCAGAGTAGATGAAAGAATCTAGGAGACTTTTCATTTCTATTCAATCTGCTGAACCAAAATTCAACTCTTGAAGTCACAAACCGTGTTTCATCAGTCCTGGCATCCCAAGCATCTAGCATAATGTCTCACACAGGAAAGATTAAATTTTGTTAAAAATTGGATGAATTGGTGGATGAATGAATGAGTGAATGAATGAATAATGAATCTTCCTCTAAGACATCACTAATGTCTAATCGACATTGGTTACTATTATTATTATTACTATTACCCTAGCTTCCCTGTAGGGAAAGTGGAGGCCCTGAAGAGGTGAGAATCACAGAAAACTTCACTCTGCTCAGACTAGAAATTCCCCTCCTTTGCTCAGAGAGGTGCCAGCTGGAGTCAGCAGGGAGGAAGAGCTCTGGACAGGAAACAGGGTCCCCTGGCTGCTGTCCTGGCCTTGGCTTTCTGCCTGTAGGGCTTTCCAGGCCACAGCTGGAACTCTTTCTTTGGACTAGGGACCTGGACGTGGGAGGTGAGGCAGGGTAGTAGAAGATACCCTGAATCTGTGATCCAGTTCAGGCTCTTAATTGCTTATGACCTGAGCCTCAATTTCCTCTTCTGAAAAATGAAACCAACTTCATAAAATTGCTGTAAGGATCTAAAGAGGCAAGGTTTTTGAAGATGCTTATTACAGATAAATTTAACTAGTAAGAGTTTGTGTGTGACAGCAGTATAGCAAAAATGCCCCAGATTTGGAGACTTGATTCTATTATTTTCCATCTGTGTGGCCCTGATCAAAGTGTTTAACTTCTCTGAACCTTATTTCTCAATTCTCAAAAGGGAAAATTAAGTGCCCGTTACAGCAGGCTATTGTAAAGAACAGAAATCAGAGAATATAGGCAAATAAGCTTGATCAACTGTAAAATGCAGCTTATCTCTAAATCATTGTAATTGTTAAACTAATCATAATAGAAAAGGAAACCTGATGACTGTTTTTCTTTGGAAACAGATATTTGGTCGGCTTAGAGAGTTTTGTGAGCAGAGGCAGGTGTCCTGGCAACTTTGAGCTGGCATGTGAATGGCCATCAGTTAACACATTCATGCTTCAGTTTTCCTTATCAATGCTTCAAGTGGCTGAAATAATGTCTCTTAAGAGCTCTGCAGGCCCTGTGACCGGCATGTGACTCAGAAGTATGACTCCCACAAGACAATTTCTTTAGGGATAAAGGGTATAAAGTAAGAGTGACTGCCAGAGATTTATCCAGAATCTATGCTTGGGGATTTTGCAAATCATTTAGCAGGGACCCCTGATGCTCCAAGCAGCTTGTGGCAGAAGAAAGCTTCCTTCTTAGAAAAGGAATTAGACACCGAGTTCCAGCCCAATCCCTGGTCACTAATTTGCTGTGTGACCTTGGGCAAGTCACTGCTCTCTCCATGCTCTGGGATCCTCAATTTGCAAAACGAGGTTTGGATGCCAATGCCATGCAATGTTCATATCAACCAACACCCCCCCACAACCATGATGGCTACACCCTCTATTGGAAGTGTGGTATCTCAGCTTATAGGATGTTAGCTACCCTGAGTTCCAGTCAGCTTGGAGAAAAGGCCACAAACAAAGGGTGAGGGGTCTGGAGTCAGAGTAACCTCTGGATTTTCCCAAGAGCCCAGCTAAAGACCCAGCATCCAGCAAGATAGGAGACCTGTTTGTTTTGCAAGATCCAAAAGGAGGGGACAAAGGCTTTTCTAGCTTTCTTTTTCCTGGAAGTTCCTAGAAATTCATATCATCCTGGAAAAATCTCTGTCATCCCTCAAAATGGGATATCTGATGTAATCAAAACAGCCAGCTTGGCTGATGGCAAATTCCAAAGAGATGAAAATGAAATGAGAGAAAGAAAAATGGGGAACTAGAAAAAAAAATAACTGTCAGAGAAAATAAGCAGCGGAAGCTGATGACCAAAAAGGGGAACCAAAGTCTTGATGTTTGGTCTGGAGCAGTGAAGACAGAAGAATTATATTACAAAACACATTCGAGAAATGGAAATGAGGAGGATGCGGTTTAGGCCAAGATATGAGGGCAGACCCTATTGTGGGCCACACCAGGATTCCAGTCTGGGTGTCTAGACCCAACTTCTCACCAAGATGCCTGGCAAAGCAATAGTAAAGAGTCCAAACCATGCTGGGCACAGATACAGAAGACCTGTTTCCCAATCCTTGCCCTGTCATATTCTTGCACTACCACTTTGGGCAGGTCATTTGACCTCTCTGTGTAATAGTACGATAGTCTCTGTCTTGCTTGTCTTACAAAGTTGTCATGGGTATGCAGTGAAGTGACACTAAATACTGTGCCCTAAACACAATGCCTCATGTTCCATTTGATGGGAGAATTCCAAGAACTGAGATATTTCCTTCCTTTGCAGCTGTCTAGGAAGTGAAAAAGTAATGGAAATTATAAAGAAATTCAGAGATTTATATTTCTCCTCTGCATATGAGGGCCTGAGATAGCCAGCCACTCAGCCACTGTCATATAGTGATTCAGGGAAAGTGTGTCTGTGCCCAGTGGCGTGGTTCAAAACCAGTCAAATCACAGTAGCCATTTTCAGATTTTAACCTTTTTCTTTAGCTAATATCTAATAATCCCCAACCTCTCAATTTATTCATTCAGCAAAAATGTGCCTGATACAGAGCTCATGACCAGCAAAGACTAGGCACTTAATTCCTGTTTATTAAATTAATGAATAAAGAGGCAAATGAATGAATAAGTAAATGCCAGGCTCTGTCCTATGTGCTAAGATAGATTCAAAGAAGAATAGGTAGATCCTACTATATATTTGATGAAGAAAACATACCAGAAACCTTCAAAATACAGGGTACAATCAAGGGCTGTAATAAAGGAATGCAAAGGTTTATGTGTCCAAACGAGTCTGGAAAGACTTCCTGGAAAAAGGCTTGGCTGCCTTTTCCAGGCAAGAGAAACAATGCCTGCAAGGGCACGTTTTGGGAAAGATGAGAAAATTGGTTATTACTGCAGCACAGGGTATTTGAAAGAAGTGACTGATGAGGCGTGACCTGAAAGGTGCTGTGGGCCAACATTTAGGAATGAACAGGAAGAGAAATCAGTGAAGATAGCACAGAAAAAAGAGGCCAAGTCAGGTCCCCCAATGGCCATACTGAGGAGTTGGGTTCTAGTGCATAGACATGGAGAGTGGTAATTTCTGGGTATGAAGTCATTTAAGCAGATCAGATGGGTGGTTTGGGATAGATAAATTTGCTATTAGGACTAAAGGTGGACTGAACGGTAGTGCTTCTCTTGGCAAAAAATGATGTGAAACTGTTTTAATAGAACTCAGAGTGAGGCAGAGTCTTTGGGGATGAAAAAAAGGAAATGAATGCTGAGATGCTTCAAGAGTGGAATGGACAGGTCTCAGGGACCAATTAGATGTGAAAGCAGATGGGGAGGAAATCAAAAGATACCTGCTTTCTACCTTGGCTATCTGAGTGGGTAGGGGTAGCAGGTCTGGGAGTGACGTAATGAGACTAGGAACTGCAGAGGATTTATTTGCCTTCCTGGCACTCAGTATGATGCCTAGCAGCATAGTGATGATGGCATCAAAAGATGGTTTGGGGAGCTTTAAAACCCTTCTCCTCAAAAATTCGTCTTAGATTCTGCCCCTCCAAAGCCACCCCAAATGAATATACAAATGAAGGGAAATAAGTGTACCTCCTACCCAAATGCAACCTCTACACCAGTCCTGTATTACTTCTTGCAACCAAATTGATTTCCCAAGGCCCTCTTAAATAGGGATTTTGTATCTGCCATAGAGGTTTATTATATCCTGGTTGAAAAATAAAAAAAAAAAAAAGAAAGAAGAAAGGGAGAAAAAGGAGAAATGCAAAGAGGGAAGGATGAACTCATTGAAGTTGAGTGACATCCAAGTGTAAATGTCCAATGGGCATATTGAAACATACATCTAGAACTCATCTACGAGCCATTTCCTGAATCATGAGAGCTTTCAATGTGTGAATTACAGCAAAAAGACTCTACACTCAACTACAATAGGGGCCAGGTAAATAGACGAGTGAAATACACCAACAATAAGAAAACAGAGAAATTGTGGGGGAGGGAAGGGGAATTTCTGGTGACCTGTGAACATATGATTCACCTAGAGGGATGGCTGTCCCTTTGTTCTCATGGATTGTTGCCATCTAGGAATGTGACTTCAAATTGCCAAATCTGATTCCATCCAGGCAAACCAGAAATCCAGATTTTAAAATGAGAAATTTCCCCATTCGAAGTATTGGTAATTAATTGTATTTGTTTTAAACACTGTACAGGATAAACAGAACATGCCTGCAGGCTGGAACCAGGTAGAGGCCACCAGCTGGCAAACTCTCATGAAGAGTGAGAATGAAAGTATGAATCTTGGCTGGAAGCGGTGGATCCCACCTGTAATCCCAGTACTTTGGGAGGCTGAGGCAGGCGGATCATCTGAGGTCAGGAGTTCCAGACCAGCCTGGCCAACATGGTGAAACCCTGCCTCTACTAAAAATACAAAAATTAGCTGGGTATGGCAGCATGTGCCTGTAATCCCAGCTACTCGGGAGGCTGAGGCAGGAGAATCACTTGAACCTGGGAGGCAGAGGTTGCAGTGAGCCGAGATTGTGCCATTGCACTCCAGCCTGGGTGACAAGAGCAAGCCTTTATCTCAAAACCAAAACCAAAACAAATAGAAAGTATGAATCCTTGAAGATGACCAGCATTTAGAAATAAACAGGAAGAGATACCAGAGAAGGTAGCTTAGAAAGAAGAGGCAGAAAGTAATTTGAGGAAAGACCAGAGCACAGACAGAAGGAGGATAAACAGTGGTAACTCGGCAGTGATTTCAAGTTGCATCTGTGCTATGAAGAATCCTTCATATTAGGTAATGAGGAAACCATTCATGAGATCACAAGAATTTCAGTTGAATGATAGGGATGGAGGATAAATAACAACACGTTATGGAGTTAATTGGAGGTGGAAATGGAGAGCCCCCCCAACCCCCCGCCATGTAGAGATTGATCATTCAAAAATGTTTCTCACAGAAAGAAAGAGAGAGAGAAGGGAATTGGTTGAAGGAAGTTGAGATTAAGGGAAATGCATTTTTCCCCCAAGACTTGAGTGTGTCAGTTGGAAGAAGGGAAGGGAAGGGTGGAAAGAAGATGGAAGAGGCATGAAGATAAAGGAAAGTTTCAGTTTCTGGAAGAAGCAGCAGGAAATCAAGGATCTAGATTGAACCATGACCCTCAACAGGAGCGAGCAGCTCTTCTGAGTCAGGAAGGAAGAGCTGTGATCACGTGAAGATGGAGTTAAGTTTTGATATGAGCGTGGGATGGGCATGGAGAGAATTCTTATCTCACATCCTCTGCCTTCACTGGGGCAGAGGCTGTCTCCTGAGAATGCTGAAGCCTGAGACAGGAGCCCAAGATGCTAGGGGAAGGGTGAAGGTGTGGAATGCCACTGTGGAGTATGGCAGGGCCAAAGAACTAGGTGCACATTGCGGAACAGCAGCAGCACTGAGGAGTCTGTCGCATCTGTAGACCTCTTGTCCTCAAGGATATCCAGGCCTTCCAGCAAGTCCAACAGCCTGGGAGTGGTCAGGAATCAGGGGGAAGATGATCCGATGACCTGAGTTTGGGCACTGGCAGGTGGGGAGATAGAACTGTAGAAATGAGAGCATCTCTATGCTGGTAGGAGAGTGGTCAACACTGGGCTGGACTGGGGAGGAAAGGAAGCCAGGTAGGGGCCAAGGGACCTGGAGGAGCTGATGCAGTAGATTCAGAGTTGCTGAAGGGGAAGGAAGTAGAAGGCTGTGGTCAAAGGACTGGATTACTAAGTGGAACATTACAAAATGGAGAAGTTCAGGGAGATTACGAAGTCCAAAGGGTGGTCATGCAACAAGGCTGATATGAAGTGGTGATAAGTTCACTTGAAGAGGGACCCAGAGGAAATTAGAGAACTTATATTCCCTAAACATTTCCTTCCCTTAAACTTCCGCTCATTACCAAGCCTTCCATTTACAGCATGGGTGGATTTGACCTTGAAAGGGGAGCCTTAAGATGAAAGGAAAGGAAAATAAGCAGGAGAAGAAAAGGCCCGGATTTCAAGGAAAAAAATACTTGGATGGTAGAGCATACAGAAGATTGGGCTTGGAGTGAGAATACGTGAATTTAAATCCCAACCCCAATTTCTCTGTCTATAAAACAAGAAAATGACACCAGTGTCACCTACATGGCAATGCTCTGTAGGAGTCACATGATTTAATGAATCATAGAGTACACATAAGGAGTTGTGGTTTTTGGCGTCTCATGACCCACAATTTTAAAATCTTTCCTTGTTAACTGCACAGGTGTTCTAGAACATATTCAGTAAAGATTTAAAATTAATGTTTATTGTCATGAAATCAGAATTGCATAATCACAAGGCTGATGCTATAATTTTGGAATACAAACACATCCTAACTGCATTGGGAGCAGAACATGGGACAACCGTGGGCCAAGGTTATGCTAGAGCAGTGAACTAGCCACAATAAATAAATATTTGTATGTCACTGGTATAGTCCTTTTTGTCACCTCAGGGCCCAAATAGTTCATATCTCTCTCATTATGTTCATTTAATTCCCAGGTCTCTGGGTTGTCCATATTAGGAGGAAGTCTAGTAATTCATGTTTAAGCCCCCTCCCAACATCCTTACAGTGCCCCAGAACCTTGAGGACCTATTCAGTCGAGCTGAGAAAGCTCGCTCTGCTGCTAAATTTCAAGCGAAGTGGAAGCTGGGTAACCTGACCCTCTTACCAGTGGCCAGGACTCCTGACTGTCATTGCTTCTGTCACTGTCCCCAGGGTACCTATGGATCACTGGCCTTACACCACCTAAAGATTTTCCTGTTCCTTGCTCTCATGGTACCTCCTCCAGCCTTGGCCCAGTGTCATCCTTGGGCCTCTAGGTTTCAGCCTCTTCAGTTTGCACTTGCAGGTTTGGCTGTTGCTCTCAAAGCAGGACTACTGCATCAACACAACAGGTGCAGAGGTCTTCCCGCCTTAATTGTCACCCACTGACTTCTCTGCCATGGCCTTGAACTCAGGCGACCAATCCAGTTGGAACCTCCCCAGACCCTCCGTGTCTAATAATTTTGGACTCAGAAGAAAAAGCCTCAATTTCTCTACTCTCGAGAGATCTCTTGGTCCTTGAGCAAATGTATCCATTTCATCTCCTATCTCCAATCTTTGGGCCCCCAAACGTTTTTTTCTCCCTTTCTCCAGGACAATGAGTGCCTATTTACAAGTGCCTGTTTCTCCTTGAATAAGGTTTCTATAAACTAAGAAGTGTTCCCTAGGGACAAAAGTAACTGGCACTCCTGTTGGAAAATGTTAAGATCTAGGTCACCAGGCACTTCCCCCAACAGACACACACACACACACACACACACACACACACACACACACAGAGCTTATCT
>NW_012114788.1:3395899-3414021 GCF_000951035.1 Colobus angolensis palliatus
AGCTCTAATTGTTTCTTAACTGACATAGTTATTGAGCACCTGATGCTAGGTGCTCATGCTGGTGATGCAGGAGGAAACTAGACAGACAAAAGTCCTTGCCCCACATTGTCTGACACCTACACGCCTGCTGTTCAGACTCCATTACAAACAGCTCCAAGGGGAACAGTGCACTTGTAAAGTTTCTCTCATTGCCGTGGCCACATCTGTGAGCAATAAATAAGTTGCAGAGTTGAATTATTTGGTAATGCTTTGTTTTAACTCCCTACACTTAAGTCAGAGATGTATATGCTTTGGAAAACTTTCCCCTGACCCACCTCCCTCCCTAGACAAATACTATTTGCATTTTTATCCAGCTTCCCTCTTCAGACTCTGATTTACAGTAAAGGCAAGAGGATTTTTGAATGGTGCCAGTGCTTTGCAATGTGGGGCTCCACCAGCTAGCTGACTGAAATCTTTAATAAAGAAGCTTTTTAAGTGGCTGAAGTTTCCTCTTTTTGGCATGCAATATTTTGCAACCAAGAGGAAGAAATATCATCCCCAAGGAAGAATCCATGTGGCCCCTGAAAATCACTCTCTCTGCTAGAGGCTCCCCACTCCCCAGTGCTCCCCTCAGCCCTGCCACTATCACTCCTGCAGATGGAAAACATGAGGACCTCAGGGAACCAAAAGTCTTGCTTCTTTACTAATTTCCCTGTCCAACATTAAATCATCCTACAATTCAGATATCTAGGGGAAATGACTTGAGATTCTTGAACTGTTAATAATTAATTTAAGTTATATTTGTTAAGAACCTACTACATGAAAGATTCTGTACCAGGTGCTGGGGTCCAGCATGGGCAAAGGCCTCAAGGTGGAATGGAGCTATGGTGTGTTCTAGAAGCAGAGAGTGGGGCTGAGGGTGACATGAGGTGAGGAGACAGGAGAGGGCCTGACAGGGTGGGATCTTCTGGTGAGAGCTGGCTGCTGTGTGAGGAGCTGAGGCCCTGGCTTGATTCTGGGGTTACCTTCTTTGACCTTCACCTTTTTGTCATGGGCAGAGAGAATGGGGATAAAAAAAAGTTTAGGAAATGAAAACATCGCTATGCATTGTATAATAAAGATAGCCAACACATTTGCATAGCAAGAAATAATAGCAGAAACTTGCAGTGGGCCTCAGGACTACAGGAATCCAATGCCCAGAACTGGTGTGTGCCGTGGGACATCCCCTGAGAAGGCATGCCAAGAGCCCTCAGACTGACACAGCTCTTTACAAGTTGCTTACAGAGCACTCCTGGTTTATTAATTCATACAAGTCTTATGACAATGTCAGAAGCAGCTGTCTTACTATTCCCCTTTGACAGAAGAGGCCCAGAGAGGTCAAGGGACTTGCTCAAGGCCACACAGCTAGAAAGAGGCAGAGCCAGATCTCTGGCCTTGGTGTTCTGACACCACCTGGGGCTCCTTGTGTTATTTCAGGCTACCTCTTCTTTCTCTTCCGTCTTCTCTTCTCTTTCCCTTCCCTCTTATTTCTTTCTTCTTATCTGCCTGTACTTACTCCTGTTGGTGCCTCCCAGCTCAGCCAGCATAGCCCTCTCTTCATATCTGAGGGGGCTGTGGGAGGACATAGAAAAAAATACAGCTTTACATAGAAAAAAAATGCAGATTGTAGCCAGGCACAGTGGCTCATGCCTGTAACCCCAGCACTTTGGGAGGCCAAGGCAGGCAGATCACCTGAGGTCAGGAGTCTGAGACTAGCCTGGCCAATGCAGTAAAACCCCGTCTCTACTAAAAATACAAAAATTAGCCAGGTGTGATGTCACGTGCCTGTAATCCCAGCTACTCGGGAGGCTGAGGCATGAGAACCTCTTGAATCCAGGAGGCGCAGGTTGCAGTGAGCAGAGATAGTGTCACTGCACTCCAGCCTGGATGACAGAGTGAAACTCTGTCTCAAAAAAATAAAATAAAATAAAAAATGCAGACTGTGATTCAGCAGGTCTGGGTTGAAGCCCAGAACTCTCTGATAAATTCAATGGCACTTAACTACTTGGAGGTCATGAATGCCTTTGCTAATCTAACAGAAGCTACAGACCCTCTCTCCAGAAAAATGCACAATAACATAAATGTGGAAGACAACTCCTGATGGATCTGGAAGCCTATCCAAGAGCCACAGACAAGCGTCCTGGTCTGGACAAAATGACCTGCTCACTATTTTCACACCTGGCCAGAATTTCCTATCCAAAGACAAATGTTAAGGTTGTTCTAACAGAGCCATGCACCAGCAGCCATAGCATCACCTGGGAACTGGTTAGCAATGCAGAACCTCAGGCCCACCCAAACCTACAGAGTCAGAATCTCTAGTTTAGCAAAATCCTAAGGAGATGGTAAGCATGTTACAGTTTGAAACCTATATAAGTTTGCCCAAAATGTGACCCCTCCTCCACCCAACGATCACCCAAGGTTCACAAATCTGCCCAACTCTTGAGCCCATCTTAAATGTACCAACACGAACCTTCCCTGGGCCCCTCAGCTGGGACTCTCACAGCTCTGTATCTTTCTGGTTAATGCAATTATTCTGTTCCTTCAGATGACCCCAGCACCAGTGCTAAAGGAGTCAACAAAAGGCTATTGTCAAAAAAAGTGTTTTCTGTCTCCACTCCATCTGATCTCTGTTTCCCTAAGACCTGCCTGTCCCCCTGTCCCAGTTCGGCACCTTGACCCCTCATCACACTGCTCAGGCCGCCTAGTACAATGCAAGCCCCAAATGAGGAAAGTATTTTCTTCCCCAATGTGTAACACAAAAGTGCTGTAGAGTGGCTCATACTGCCTTTAGCCTAAGAAATTACTTAGCTCCTACCCACCACCCACATCAGCCTCCTCCACTAGGGCTCAGGTGCTAATCTGTGAGGGCTAGCTCAGAAGATAATCTAAAGAACAAGCCTCTTGCTTCCTCAGGCATCACTACTATTCACCACCATCACCCCCACTCACCAACTCAGGCCACTTCTCTTTCTGTTCCCATATGCTATGCCCATTGCCACCCCTATTCCCATGCTCAGGAATATTCTTGGCTACTGCATGCAGTTAGACCAGGGGCAGATCCAATCCAGAAAGCAAGAAATCTTAGATGCTGGAAGCTTGGGGTCAGATTTATTCCTAAATTCAGTCCTACTTTCCATGGATTCTTACTTTAGCATCTCTTCTGAAAAGGAAGCATCATGTCTGATTCACTTCTCCCTCCCTGTGCAATCCTCTACCTGGTGCTCTGCACAGGGTATGTGCCAACTGTATGAATGTTATAATAAAGAGACAGTGCAGTAGATGACAAAGGGCACTACATTGAGAGCCCAGAAATAAGCAAACCAGCACAAATATAGCCATTTTTCTTCTATCTCACCGCGGGCCTGCCACTACCCTGTTCATGGCCTCAGTCTTCCCACCAGAGAAACAGGTAGATGGTCTCTAAAGTCTCATTCATTTTCTGACATTCTGTGAAAAATTAAAGAAGGATTTTCATCCTTGAAAGGAAAGGGATTGCAGAGTAGCAGCCCTGGGAAAATGGGCTGTGTTCTACCTGGAGCTGAGCTAAGAGCGAACTTGGAGGAGAGGCCTTGAAGGGGGTTGTCTAGAAAAGATGTGGTGAGTGCAGAGTTACGGTACATCTCTCTTGAAGGCTGAGCGAAGGGAGCACCAGCAAGGGAGCCTGCACTAAGTGGGGAGGGACAAGTGAACTGCAGAAGTTGGTGGGGGCCCAGGCAGTGGCTTCAGATCTTTCTAGAGAGCTCACTTTTGCTTCCTGTTTTTTTCACCCCTGACATTGAGTGGGAGTCTGCAGCAATGACCAAAGTACATGCAGAGGATCCTGGTGGTGAGGTCAGACCCCGGGAGGAATGAAGAAAGCATTATTCACCAAGAGGAACTTTTCCATTCCTTATCTATGAGTTGATGGAGAGGAGGCCCTGGGGTAACTGGGGATTCTGGACAGCGTCAGAGCATTGACCCTCACTTTCCCTGTAGCCCCTCTGGGGGCCTTTCCCTTGTGTGTCCCCAAGTGAGAGCCCAAACCAGACTTGTGCCAGAACCCAACCAGGCTTGTGCCGAGATGTTCCCAGCACAGCCCCACGTGAGAGCTCCCTGGCTCCGGGCCCAGCATCTGGAATGCAGGCTCCAGCCAAATGCATTCTCTTCTATGGGATTTGGGAACTTCCAAAGCTGCCTCAGAGTGGGAATTTCCACTCATTTCTCTCACCCCGGCACTGACCTCCCAGCTGGGGAGGGCATCTTTTCTTGACAGAACAGAAGTGGGAGGCAGACAGCTATCACTTTCCAGAAGACTTTCTTTTCTGATTCACACCCTTTCACCTTACATGTGTTTACTATCTGATATTTGCAAAGGCAAAGTCCCTTTCCAGAGATGACGACTCCTCCCTGAAGTAGGGACATGCTTCCAACACTCAGAAGCCTGTCTAAACACTCAGCCAGCAAAGCTGGGAAGTTTTTCTCTGTGACCACGGGCTAATTAGCCTCTTTCTCTGGATTGTGGCTTTGCCAGATAAAAAGAAGTGGCCATGCGACAGGATGTCTGTAAGCCCATTGATTCCGGAATTCTATGAGTGATGTTGATGTGGCTAAGTCAGGAGAGGCTTGTTTAAAGATCTCAGCATCTTTCAGCTTGTTAACCTAGAGAAAACCTGAAGCATGATTGGATTTTAAAGGGAAATGGAATGCGGTCCACCAAGTTCATGGTAAAGGAGGCACTAACAGATTAGAGACAGGTTTCCCTTGATATGAGGAAAACTTCTTGGAAGATGAGGTGAGATGGTCTAGGAAGAAATTCCTACACAAAGTTGCACAGTCTCTAGTCCTGGAAACATTTTATTCATTGGATAAGAATGGATTGAGGCATGAGCAGAGGACTGAGCCAAACACAGAGACGTTTCAACACTGGTTGGGGAGAAAAAGGGGACCTAGTGAGATTCAGGCAGAATGAGAGTAAGGCTCCTCAAGAGGCACAAGCAAAGCAGGGTTCAAGTTGATTTATTCTGTCTTCATCCTGCCTTTTCGTAATTCGATCAGAGTCTGAAATGGCCACTCCATAGAGTCTTTGCTCTGGGATTCTCCAGGAAACCAATATCCATCATGATCCATCAAGTCTAGTCCCAGGAAGAAGAGATTCTGGAATCGGAACGTCCTGGGTGGGAGTCTCAGCCACATCTACTATTCTGTCTGAGTTCCTGGACAAATAACTTCAGTTTTAACCTAACGAAAGCTGGGTTGGTTGGAGGACTAAGCAGGCAGTGCTGGAAAGTATGTCAGCACTATACCTGACTCCTGGAATGCACTCAACAATGCCATTACTGACCACTTACTAGGAATAAAACCATCATTTGTTGAATACAACCCATTTCTTTTTACAAGTATAGTGACGGGTGTTTTCTTCCAAGAAACCCCATGCATTTATAGACATTGCCTCAGTGACCCATTATGAAACAACAGTCACTAGTCTTTGCATGCCCATTGGGCAAGGGCACTGCGAGGCTCAGGAGGAGGCAGTGGGCTGGGAGAATCAAGAGATCAGAATTTTAAACTCAGCTCAGCCATTAGCATGCCTCAAGTACTCCTATCACATTTGTAAGAAAAAAGAGTTCACTGAAATGAATTCCAAGGTCTTTGGGTTTTTATTAGTATGCTTCTGTAGTTTCTGAGGAAATCTAAGGCAAAACTGAAGAACGAAGCCAGGCTTTCCAGTTCCCGAAATACTCCTCCTCTGCTTACTCATGTCCCCTGGAAATCAAGAAGGAAGCCGGGGGAATAGCTGCCATAACCAGGGATGAACTTCTTGTCCACTGCTGCCTGCTATGCTAGCAACAGCCTCGTAACTCATAATCGCTTAGCCATGAGGAATGTTTCTAGACTCTCCTTTAGCTGTCTGCCCATTAGGAAGATGCTGAAGACAAAGAGAGGACCCAAGCAGGCAACAAGTTGGAGGACTTGTGCACGTTTCCTTCCAGCAGTATGTCACAGAGGTGGCAGCTGGTGGAGCTGGGCTGCCTGGGTTCTCCGCTCGAGGGGACCTTGAGCAGGCTATTTAACCTTTCTGTGCCTCGGTTGCCTGATCTTGCCTGATCTATAACATAGAAATTAGCAATCCCTACTAGATAAAGTTGGGAGATTTACAGACTTAATATTTGTAAAGGGCTAAGAATATTCCTGGCAGAGAAAGCACTCTGTGAGTATGACACCAGCATTTCTTCTGTAGCACTACATGATGTCTACGGCTTTGTCCAAGTCTGAAACCCTAGAACTCTTAGAATTCGGTTCAATGTTTACACAACCCTACAGTTCTGCTAGGCTTCTATTGTGCTACTATCCTGCATTTGAATGAGCAAATGGATTTAATTCATTGTCAGGGAGCCGGCCAAAGCTTGAGAGCTCCTTCCTGGCTGGGAGGCTCCTTGGACTGTGGCATGAAGGTAAGCTGGCAGCGAGCCTGGCATGCTTTCATCTAGTTTCCTCGCTTCCTTCCTTTTCTGCAGTTTTCACTTCAGAGAAAGCGGAATCCTTAAAAATAGCCCTCTTAGTTCACATCTGTGGTCAGTCTGGGCTTAATGGTACCCCATCCTCCCCATTTGCTCATTTGGTCTCAGCAGTGAATGGAAAAAGTGTCTCGTCCCTTTCCTACTTCCTGGAAATCCCCAGGACGCTGCATTTGCTCAGCAGATTTAACAGCCCACTTATTATTCATGGAAGATCCCTCCTCCTGCTTGACTCCGCCCTCTCTCTCCCTCTGCCTGCTTTCCAATAAAAGGCAGAGACAGCAGCTGGAGGAACAGAGAGGCTGAGACTAACCCAGAAACATCCAATTCTCAAACTGAAGCTTGCACCCTCACCTCCAGCATGAAAGTCTCTGCAGCACTTCTGTGCCTGCTGCTCCTAGCAGCCACCTTCAGCCCCCAGGGGCTCGCTCAGCCAGGTAAGGCCCCCTCTTCTTCTCCTTGAACCACATTGGCCTCTCTCTGAGTTATCATGGACTATCCAAGCAGACGTGGTACCCACAGTCTTGCTTTAACGCTAGTTTTCCAAGATAAGGTGACTCAGAAAAGGACAAGGGGTAAGGCCAAACACACAGCTGCTGCTGGGCAGAGCCTGAACTAGAATTCCAGCTGTGAACCCCAAATCCAGCTCCTTCCAGGATTCCATCTCTGGGACACACTCAGCACAGTTACTCTCCCAGCTGCTTCCAGCAGAGTTTGGGGATCAGGGTAATCAAAGAGAGGGTGGATGTATAGGCTGTTTCCAGACACGCTGAAGACCCAGAATCTGGTCTGTGCTTCATTCACCTTAGCTTCCAGAGACAGTATCAGGGAAACTCATGAAGGGGTATAGACTATTCAGAGCCTAAATGGAGACTCACGGCGGTGCTCCCCAGCTGTTCTTCCCTGGCGCTGATCATCTGGATTATTGGTCCGTCTTAATGGCACTTGTAGGTATTATCTGGCTTTCACAGCCCCTCCTCTCTGTCCATTATCAATGTTATATACCCATTTTACATCATAGGAAACCAAGTCATTGGGTCAAAGATCACATTCCAGCTCTGAGGTATAGGCAGAAGCACTGGGATTTAATGAGCTCTTTCTCTTCTCCTGCCTTCCTTTTGCTTTTTCCTCAGGACTCTTTTCTGCTCTTAAGATCAGAATAATCCAGTTCATCGTAAAATGCTTTTCCTTTGTGGTTTATTTTACAGATGCAATCAATGCCCCTGTCACCTGCTGCTATAACTTCACCAATAGGAAGATCTCAGTGCAGAGGCTGGCAAGCTATAGAAGAATCACCAGCAGCAAGTGTCCCAAAGAAGCTGTGATGTGAGTTCAGCACACCAACCTTCCCTGGCCTGAGGTTCTTCCTTGGGGAGCAAGGGACAAGCCTCATAAACCGAGAGTCAGAGAGTGCACTGTTTACCTTAATATACAAAGGTTCCCAATGGGAAAACTGAGGCACCAAGGGAAAAAGTGAACCCTAACATCACTCTCCACCTGGGTGCCTATTCAGAACACCCTAATTTCTTTAGTTTGAAGTCAGGATGGCTCTACCTGGACACCTATAGGAGCAGTTTGCCCTGGGTTCCCTCCTTCCACCTGCCTTCCTCCTCTAGTTCCCATGGCAGCCCATTGGTGCAGAATGGGATGCAATTCTAGGCCAAAATTGCAGAGGAACTTCATCTAACTCTGTCCTCCCTCCCCACAGCTTCAAGACCATTGTGGCCAAGGAGATCTGTGCTGACCCCAAGCAGAAGTGGGTTCAGGATTCCATGGACCACCTGGACAAGCAAATCCAAACTCCGAAGCCTTGAACACTCACTCCATAACCCAAGAATCTGCAGCTAATTTATTTTTCCCTAGTTTTCCCCAGATACCCTGTTTTATTTTATTATAATGAATTTTGTTTGTTGATATGAAACATTATGCCTTAAGTAATGTTAATCTTATTTAAGTTATTGATGTTTTTATTTTCTCTTTCGTGGTACTAGTGTTTTCTAGATACGGAGACTTGGGGAAATTGCTTTTCCTCTTGAACCACAGTTCTATCCCTGGGATGTTTTGAGGGTCTTTGCAAGAATCATTAATACAAAGAATTTTTGTTTTAACATTCCAATGCATTGCTAAAATATTATTGTGGAAATGAATATTATGTAACTATTACACAAAATAAATATATTTTTGTATAAAACCTGACTTCCAGTGTTTTCTTGAAGGAAATTACAAAGCTGAGAGTATGAGCTTGGTGGCGACAAAGGAACATGATTTCAGAGGGTGGGGCTCACATTTTGAAGGAGCGGGAATGTGGATTGGCCCCGGTCTTCTCCACTGGGTGGTCTCCTCTGAGCATCCATAAAAGAATCTTTATGTCAGGCCAGTTAGGCATTAAAACACCACCCTTCCAGTCTTCAGCATCAACTGCCCAGATCCCAATGACCCTGGTCACCCATTTAGCGAGAGCCCAACCCCCATTCCTTTTCTCACAGACCCAGACCCCTGCATGCAATTCTTATCACCATAGATAAGATGATTAGATTGAAGTTTCATAGAGATGATGAGACTTGAACTCATTCTTTGTGAATGAATAAGGCTTTTCCAGAAAAATTATAGGATCATTAAGAAAGGAAAAAGAAGAGTGGGAGAAAATACCTGGAGGTAGAAATGGTGATGATGTATATATCAAGGAGGGAGAACACCAATGGATCAGATGGGAATTTGGGCCCATACCAACATCAAGGGATGACACGTTAGAAAGGAAGGTTGAGTCAAGGGATTTGAATGTTAGGGTGAAGAGTTAGTACTCAACTTTGTAGGTTTAAAGGAAACGTTGAGAATCTTCAGTCCAATGAGGAGGGATGTGCCATGTTTAGAGATGCAGAGATAAGTTTCAGGAAACATAACTTGTTGATTTTACACATACACAGAGAAATAGGGACTAGTGAGAAGCTATTGCCATGGTCCAAGCAAGAGATGATGAAGGCCTAAATATGGAGCCCAAGAGGCAGCACTGGAGAATAATGAGCCATGCAAGGTGAAATGCTGCATGTTGTAAATGGAGGAGAAAGACCTGTGACTTCAGATATGAAAACCTCATCTTCAAACCACATTTTAAGGCGGCAGCTTCCCTGAAACCAGAATGTGTTTCCCTCCATTACTATCCCCCCCATCCCAATTTCAGGAGCCTAGAATCATCCATTTAAACAGATGAGCCTCCTATTACTAAATATCCACTTAATGTGTTTACTCCTTTGCATGATATTTGTCCCACCTGTGAAGCATTTGGCCTCTTTGGGCACCCACACCATCCCAACACTCAGGAAAGCAGATGTCTTGCTCTATTGAATAAACTGCATGGTTGTCAACTTCCCAATCTGATGGGGAAATGACCACTGTGTCAAGCTAGAGCAGGCAGTGCTTTTGGCAGCATGAGGTGCTGGGGACAACTTTGACTGGCAAGAAGCACACTCAGGTTCTCACCCCAGATCCAGCACTGACTCGCTTTGTCAGTCAGGACAGGTCAGATATTCTGAGCCTACATCGATAACACAGGGATGATAATGTGTTACAAATAGGAACCTAGAGGATGTTAGATTCCCTTCTGGATCTGGGAGTACATCTCTTGGAAAACTTCCATTTCTACTAACTGGAGTTGCAGAGGGAGAGAGGGGATTCTGCTTCTACATTCCTGGGCCAGTTCAGAGTCACTGAATCAGACTATGGAATCCCTTCAAAGCTCCAAATACCCTGATACATCAGTCAGCAGACAATTTATTGACAGCTATTTAGAAAACTCACTGACCCTCGCTCCAGGTCAAGCAGCCTACCCTGCCTCTCCTCTACCCCTACATTCCCTGGCCTTGATCATCAATCAGGAGTGAAATCTCAAATTGCAGTAGATGCCAAGAGGCGAAAAGAGAATAGAATGCAAACAAATGAGACCTCATCATATGGCTTCTGAGCAGCAGCCCTGTGACACCAGGCAGATTTGATGCAGACTGTCTGGAAGGAGAGGAGGCAGACGAAGAGGGGATCCACGTGCTCAAACCCCAAATCAATCTGCTTGCAGGTCACATCTCTTCATTTTCAGGAAATCTTGACTCCTACTCTTTTCCACCCAAGCATGGAATTCCTTGCTCCTTGCATGATGAAACTGAACACAGGGCATTGGCAGTGGTGAGACTCTGTTTTAGAAGAGAGTGCCAAGTGCAATACATTCCTTTCCTGTTGCTGCCGACAGTCAGTTCCAGGAAATCTATGGTTTTTATGTCATGCTCAAAATTCTCCCAGCTTCTGCTCATTATTCAGATCCAAAGCCATGTCCACATCTATAGGTGTTAGTTACAGAAGCACCATATTTCCAGGTGCCAAAATCTGTTATTAGTTTCTTACTGTTACTATAACAAATTACCATAAGCTTAATGGCTTAACACAACAAAAAATACATTGTCTTATAGTTCTGGAGGTCAGAAGTGATAATGGGCCCATAGGGCTATATTCATTCCTTCCAGAGGTTCTAGGGGAGAATCCATTTTCTTGCCTTTTTCCAACTGCTAGAGGCTACCTGAATTCCTCAATTCATGTCTCTTCCTGTATCTTCAAAATCTCTCTCTCTCTCTCTTTCTCACTCCTTTTCTTTCATAGTCACATCTTGTCTCTGACTCTGACCTTCCTGCCTTCATCATAAAAGGTGATTATATTGTGATTATGCTGAGCCCATCTGGATAATCCAGGATAACATCTTCATCTCAAGATTCTTAAGTTAATCACATTTATAAAATGTATTTTGCTATGTCAGGTAGCATACTTATAGAGTATAGGGATTCGATTAGGATGTAGGCTTTTTTTTTTTTTGGAAATGAAGTCTCACTCTATTGCCCAGGCTGGAGTGCAGTAGCACAATCTCAGCTCACTGCAACCTCTGCCTCCTGGGTTCAAATGATTCTCCTGCCTCAGCCTCCCAAGTAACTGGGATTACAGATGTGCACCACTGCATCTGGCTAATTTTTGTATTTTTAGTACAGATGAGGTTTTGCCGTGTTGGCCAGGCTGGTCTCAGGTGATCCACCTGCCTCAGACTCCGAAAGTGCTGGGATTACAGGTGTGAGCCACCTCGCCCGGCTGCAAGGATGTGAGCATCTTTGGGAGGGGGACACTAGTGAGACAATCACAGCCAGGAGCCAGGTGAAGATTTACAGTAGGTAGTTGGACACTGTGACCTGGGCTTTGAGATCTGTATCTGGTTTGGTAACTAGATTGTCAGGTAAACTTTTGCAAGTCACCTTTTATCTGTGGGTTCATAGGCTGTGGATTTAATTTGTGCATTAAATGCTTCCTAAGTGACCTAAGGTACATTAGAGTCACCTGAGGTCTTTCCAAAACATCATGACATCCTCAAAGATTCTGATTCTGAATGTTACAATCGGGGGAAGGTTCCTCTTCCCATTGGTGTATTTTACGAGTTCCTTAGAAGATGGATACTGGTGCACAGATGAGTTTGATGCGATGTGCTCCTCAGTTCTCTCATATCCAGGTCATTAGAGCTGACAGCCAGTCCTGCTAACCTCTGATTTGGGTTTTCATAGTGTCCTCTGTTCTGACCTAGCCTTGACCAATTTCCAATCAGGAACAAAAGGGAGCATAGAGTCCAGACATTTAGGACATTGTAAAGTTTGAAATACATCTGCTTCACCATCCCTGGCAGTGGGATAGAATTTTTAAAAATGATTTGAACAACAAAATATCCATAAAACCTTTCAGTTGGACAGAGTGGCTTCAGGAAGAGAGTGGGTTAACAATGTGGCATTCCCATCCTAGCCTGGGAGCCTGATCCTAAAAGACAGTTATGGATCGGGTGTGGAGGAAGCACAGAAATATGCCAATCTCTATGAGTAGAAAGAGATTTTACATGTCTTTGCTGGTAGATTGGAACAGTGCTAGTAATTTTTTGAGAAAATTATGTTGCCAGGAAAATCAGAAGCCAAGACTGAAAAAGCCTTTGACTATTCTATCTATAAAACAACTTCTGAATCTTCCATGAGGTAGAAACAAGCCATGATGGCCACTGAATGAGGGCATGTCCACTGAGTTCCATGTACAGTGTGGCCAAGGAGAAGAAATGTACAAGCAAAGGCCTCACAGAAGGTGGATCTGGGGACCTGGACAAGGAAGCCCTTCCTGCAAGTGGGATCAGAGCCCCTGTTCCTGTTCCAGCAAGAGGCCCTTTTGATGTCTACCAAGCAGTATATCAGAATTGCTACAAATCAGTCATTGCTGGGTATCTTCCAGACTTCCTTGTCCAATGAGAATGCTTATTTTAAGCATCTTCTTCCTATTCCACCTTGTAAATGAGTGTTTAAATTGAGCAGATAAATTGTCCATTTTAAAAAAGTACTGCCAATGTTTCATTTGGAGGCTATAAAATTCATTTCCATAAGATATCATTATCTCTTTTTTAAAGTTTTTAATTTTGAAAAATTTTGATTAAAAAACGCATACCATGAAATGTATCATATTTACCATTTTAAGTGAATACTTGAGTATTGTTAATGTTAATATACTTAACATTGTTGTACAACAGATTTCCAGAATGTTTTCATCTTGTAAAACTGAAACTGCATACCCATTAAACAGTACATGCTCATTTCCTCCGCTGCCCAGCCACTGGCAACCACCATTCTACTTTCTTCTTCTATGAAATTAACTTACACAATATGTGTCTTTTGGTGAACGGTTATTTTATTTAGCACAATGTTCTCAAGGTTCATTCATCTAGTTAAGGCATGTGTCAACATTTCCTTACTTTTTAAGGTTGAATACTATTCCACTGCATGTATATACCACATTGTGTTTATCCATTCATTCAGTGATGGACAGCTGGGTTGTTTCCATCTTGTGGTTATTGTGTATGATGCTGTTCTGAATGTGGATATGCAAATGTCTCTTCCAGATTCTGCTTTCAGTTCCTTTGGATATATACCCACAAGTGGGATTGCTGCATCATTTGGTAATCCTATTTTTATTTTTTAAAAGATCTACCGTACTGTTTCCATAGTAGCTGCACCATTTTACATTTCCATTAACAGTAAACAAAGGTTCCAGTTTTTTCACATCCTTGTCTTCGCTTGTTATTTTCTGTCTTTTTGATACTAGCCATCCTAATGGAGGTGAGGTGATATCTCCCTATGGTTTTGATTTGCATGTTTCTAGTATTATTGAGTATCTTTTCAGATGCATGTTGGTCATTTGTATATCATCTTTGGAAAATGTATAATGAAATCCTTTGCCTATTTTTAACTGGGTTATTTGTTTTTTATTGTCAATGCTGTAGAAGTTCTTTTTCTTCTTTTGAGAAAGAGTTTCACTTTGTTGCCCAGGATGGAGTGCAGTGGTGTGATCTCAGCTCACTGCAACCTCCACCTGCTGGGTTCAAACAATTCTCATACCTCAGCCTTCTGTGTAGCTGAGGTTACAGGCATGCACCATCATACCTAGCTAATTTTTTGGTTTTTAGTAGAGACTGGGTTTCACTACTTTGGCCAGTCAGGTCTCTAACTCCTAGCCTCAAGTGATCTGCCTGAATCAGCCTCCCAAAGTGTTGAGATTACAGGCATCAGCCACTGTGCCCAACCTGAAATTATTTATATATTCTAATGTTAACCCCTTATCAGTTACATGATTTGTAAATATTTTCTCTCATTTCATAGATTGACTTATCATTCTGCTCATTGTGCCCTTCAATACACAAAAGTAAACACTTTTTTGATGTAATTCCATTTATCTATTTTTGCTTTGGTTGCCTGTGCTTTTGGTATTATATTAAAAAAAAAACCAGCTGGGCATGGTGGCTCACGCCTGAAATCCCAGCACTATTGGAGGCTGAGGCAGGCAGATCACTTGAGGCCAGGAGTTCGAGACCAACCTGGCCAACATGGTGAAGCCCCATTTCCACTAAAAATACAAAATTAGCCAGGCATGGTGGTGCATACCTGTAATCCCAGCTACTTGGGAGGTTGAAGGAGGAAAGTCACTTGAACCTGGGAAGCGGAGGTTGCAGTGAGCCAAGATCGTGCCATCACACTCCAGCCTGGGCAAAAAGAGTGAAACTCCATTTCAAAAAAATTGTCAAATCCAGTATCATAAAGATTTCCCCCTATTTTCTTCTAGGGGTTTATAATTTTACATCTTGCATTTAGGTCTTTCATCCATTTTGAGTTGAATTTTGTATATGATATAATATAAGGTTCCAGCCTTTTTTTTTTTTGGAGACAGAGTTTCGCTCTTGTTGCCCAGGCTAGAGTGCAATGACGTGATCTTGGCTAACTGCAACCTGTGTCTCCCAGGTTCAAGCGATTCTCCTGCCTCAGCCTCCTGAGTAGCTGGGATTACAGGCATGCGCCACCACACCCTCTAATTCTGTATTTTTAGTAGAGATGGGGTTTCTCCATGTTGGTCAGGCTGGTCTTGAACTCCAGACCTCAGTTCATCCACTCCCCTCGGCCTCCCAAAATGCTGGGATTACATGTGTGAGCCACCATGCCCAGCAAGGGTCCAGCTTTAATCTTTTCATTTGGATATCTAGTTTTCCCAGTATCATCTGTTTAGGAGACTGACCTTTCCTTACTGAGTGGTCTTGATATCCTTGTCAAAGATCATTTGACCATATACAAGAGATTTTATTTCTGGGCTCTCTATTCTATTCTATTGGTCTATATGTCTGTCTTTATGCCAATAACACATTATTTTGATTACTGTAGCTTTGTAATATGTTTTGAAATTGATAAGATGAGACCTTCAAGTTTGTTTCTCTTTTTCAAAATTGTTTTTTACTATTTGGAATGATTTGATATTCTATGTGAATTTTAAGATGGATTTTTCTTTTTTTCTTTTTTTTTTTTTTTGAGACCGAGTCTTGCTCTGCCTCCCAGGCTGGAGTGCAGTGGCCAGATCTCAGCTCACTGCAAGCTCTGCCTCCTGGGTTTATGCCATTCTCCTGCCTCAGTCTCCCGAGTAGCTGGGACTACAGGTGCCCGCCACCTTGCCCTGCTAATTTTTTGTATTTTTTAGTAGAGACAGGGTTTTACCGTGTTAGCCAGGATGGTCTCGATCTCCTGACCTCGTGATCCCCCCGTCTTGGCCTCCCAAAGTGCTGGGATTACAGGCTTGAGCCACTGCGCCCGGCCTAAGATGGATTTTTCTATTTCTGCAAAAATACCACTGGGATTCTGATAGGATTCCATTGAATCTGTAGATTACTTGAGTAGCATTGTTAAGTTGTCAATATTAACAATATTAATTCTTCCAATTCATAAACCTAGGATGTCTTCTCATTTATTTGTATCTTCTTTAATTTTGTAGTTTTTGTAGTTCAAGTAAAAACTTGAACTAGTTTTGAACTAGTTTTTGAACTTGAACAACAAAAACTTTTGTAGTTTTTGTTGTTCAAGTTTTTACTTCTAAATATTGGTTAATCCCTAATATTTTATTCTTTTCAATGCTATTGTAAATGGAATTGTTTTATTAATTTTCTTTCCAAACTGTTTATTGTTCATGTATATAAAAGTCTGATTTTTGTGTGTTGATTTGTTGTGTTGTATTTGTACTTTGCTGAATTCCTTTATTAGTTGTAACAGTCCTTTTGCATGTGTGAAATTTTCAGGGTTTTCCTCACATAAAGTCATATCTTCTGGAAAGAGATAATTTTACTTCTTCCTTTCCAATTTAGATGACTTTTTTTTCTTGTTTGGTTCAGATGGGTCCCATTCCAGTGCTATATTTGGCAGAAACGACAAAAGCAAGAAAATGCTTTCAGTCTTTTTCTACTGCATATGATTTTAACTGTGAGCTTTTCATACATGGACTTTACTATGTTGAGGTGGTTTCTATTTCCACACTATTTTCCTAGTTTGTTGAGTATTCTTATCATGAAAAGATGTCGAATTTTGTCAAATGCTTTTTTGTCATGAATTGAGATTATAACGTAATTTTTGTTCTTCATTCTGTTAATGTGGCATATTTCATTGATTGGTTTTTGTATGTTGAATTATCCTTCCATTACAGAAATAAATCCTACTTAGTGATAGTATATAATCCTTTTAATATGCTTTTGAATTCGGCTTGCTAGTGTTTTGTTGAGGATTTTTGCATTAATATTCATCAGGGATATTTGCTGGTAGTTTTCCTTTCTTGCAGTGCCTTTGTTCAGCTTTGTTATCAGGGTAATCCCTGCCTTATATAGTAAGTTTGGAAGTGTTTCCTTCTCTTCAATATCTTGGAAGAGCTTGAGGAGTATTGGTATTAAATCTTCCTTAAATATGTGGTAGAATTCTCTAGAAAAGCCATCTGATCTGGAACTTTTCTTGCTTGAGAGATTTTCAATTACTGTTATAATCTTTTTACTAGTTATAAATCTGTTCATATTTTCTGTTTCTTAATAACCATGTGTTTCTAGGAATTTATCCATTTATTACAGGTTATTCAATCAGTTGGCACACAATTATTCATAGTATTCTCTAATAATCCTTTTTATTTCTGGGGCATCAATTGTGATTACATCAATGAAAGATGTAATCACATCTTTCATTTGTGATTTTCATTTGTGATTTTAGTTGAGTCTTCTCTCTTTTCTTCTTACTTAATCTAGCTAAGGATTTGCCATTTTTGTTGATCTTTTCAAAACAACAATTCTTAGTGCTGTTGATTTTTTTCTTCTGTTTCATTTATCACTGCTCCATTCTCTATTATTTTCTTCTTTCTGCTAGCTTTGGGTTTAGTTTGTTCTTTTTCTAGGTTCTTCAAAGTATAAAGTTAGTTTGTTGATTTCAGATCTTTCTTATTTTTTAAAGTAAGCACTTACAGCTATACACTTCCTTCTTAGCATTGCTTTCTATGCACTACATAAGTTTTGTTATATCATGTTTTTAACTTTTTATTCTGAACAAATTTTAGGCTTACAGAAAAGTTGCAAAAATAATACAGATAGTTTCCTTATATTCCTTGCTCAGCTCCCCCTGACACTAACCTCATATTTTCTTCATGTCTTGTAAACTTCGCTGTGTCTCTGCTCTATATATCTTATGCAGTATGGCATCTGAGTCAAAGGGGCAACCCCATTTGAGTCATGTCATCCTCATAGTTGAGGGATGGTGGAGGAATTCATGAGAATATTAACTTCCGCTCAGAGATGACATATATGACTTCTGCTTACACCCAATAGGGCAAAGCTAAATTACTGGTTGCACACAGAGAATGTCCTCACTGGGCTGAATGATCAAAATCCCACTGAGACCCAGAATAATTCTCATCTCAAGTTCTTGCAGGACTTCTAGGACTTTACCTAGGTCCCTTCTTTCTAAGATACTCATCTCCTTTCCTTATATCCAATGCAGTATTTCCTGAAAGTCAATCCCCCTTTCAATGTCTCAGTTTTGAAAAAACAAGACAGATTTAGGAACAACTTGTTCAGGAAGCTATCAGTATCAGTCTGAGTCCCTCCCTAGTATCTCTTCATCTACTACCCATCCTTATTTCCTAATGTTAATAATAATGACAGCTAGCACTTACTGAGCACTAACTGCATTCTGATTATTTTCATTTAACTTTTCTTTTTTTTTT
>NW_012114788.1:3418741-3421848 GCF_000951035.1 Colobus angolensis palliatus
CTCGGCCTCCCAAAGTGCTGGGATTACAGGCTTGAGCCACCGCGCCCGGCCACAACCATTTCTTAAGCATGTGGTTCAGCTGCCTCTCCTGGAAGTGAGCAGCAAATGCCTTTCTCTGCCTCCTGTTTCCTGCGACATTTTGGTCCGTGTTCAGATAACATAGAACAATGTGGCTCAAAGGAAACCTCAGCCTATCAAATTAACACCTGGCAAATGTAAGGTATGCATGGGACCATTACCTGAATCTGTGCTCATGGCAAACATTGCATTCCAGTCACAGCAACATGAACTCAAACTCAAAGCAAGCCCTCACAATGCTCTCCAAGACATCTCTTTGGGCTGCCCTCACTAGTCAAAAGAGTTGATACCTGAGTAGCACCCTATAAAGTGTATCGTCTATGGTACACATAACAAAATAGAATAGTGGTTACCTCCTGGCCCCTGGTGACCACTGTTCTGTTTTCTGCTTCTATGAGTCTATTTTACTTACCTCATATAAGTGGAATCATTCAATATTTGTCCCTTTGCCACTGACTAATTTCACTTAGCATAGTGTCCTCAAGGTTCATCCACTTTGTCACAAATGGAAGGATTCTTTCTTTTTAAGGCTGAATAATATCCCATCGTGTGTATATACCATATATTCTTTATCCATTCATCTATTGATGGACACTTATGTTGTTTTTATAACTTGACTGTTTTGAATAATGTAATTACAAACAGGGAATGTAGTGGCATGCCAAATTAAAAACAATGAAAGAAAAAAATCAATCAACAATTCTAGATAAGGCAAAGCTACCCTTTTCAAAAGTAAATAAGAAATGAAGACATTTCAGCCTTCCAAAAAAATACTAAAGGGAGTTCTTCAGGCTGAAGCAAAAGTAATTCAAAGAAATAAAGAGCATTGGTAAAAGTAACTACATAAGTAAATATAAAAGACAGTATAAATACTTTTGTTTATTTGTTTAAAATTATTTTTTTCTTGTATCTTATTTAAAAGGCACATGCATAAAGTACTAGTTATAAATCTCTATTTAGGGGCACACAATGTATAAAGGTGTAATTTGTGACCATAACAATGTTAAGATGAGGACTGGGATGGAGCTATATAGGATCAAGTTTTATACACTATTGAAATTAAAATATTAATCTGAAATAGGTTGTTATAAATTATGATGTTAATGATAGTCCCCAGGGTGGCCATTAAGAAAATAACTCAAACATATATAATAAAAATGGGAAATACAATGGTACAGTAGAAAATATTTATGGTTCATAAAGTAAAGTAGTAATTAAAAAGTGAGGAACAACAGATACATAAAGATATAAAAAAGGGAAAATATCAGATGGTAATCCTATTTCATCAGTAATTACAGTAACGTGAAAGGATTAAAACCCCCAACTAAAAAGCAAAGGTTGAGTAAATGAATTTTTAAAATAAACCAACTATACGCTATCTATAAGACACATGTTGTAAATTTGAAATCTCAGATAATTTGAAAGCAGAGGTATGGGAAAAGACACCCCATGGAAATGATAATCAAAAAAAAGCTAGTGACTATACTGTTAATAATATTAGACAAATAAATTTTAAGACAAAAATTGTTACTAGAGACAATGAAGGACATTCTTTTGTGACTGAGGGTTAAAAATATATATTTTTTAATCTGGAAGGAAATTAACTGCTTACGTCTTCTGATGTTGATAATGTACAATAATTTGGTTGTTTTATAAGTGTTTCTAATTTTGCCATATTTTTACAACCAGCTGATATTGTCTTTAAATTATTTTAAAGTTTTTACAAAATTCTGCAACAATTCAACAGTCTCTCATCTTTACCATTCCCAGGTCTTGTGGGTGATAGGTACAGGCCTTTCCATCATAAACATAAGCAGGCATATTCTCTGGGATCTTAAGCAGGAACATCTTGGGGCACTTCACTTAAGGAGTTTCTGAAGGAGAAAGGTTTAACCAACTGGAACCCATGAGTACTTCCTTGAGCTGCTGACCAGACAGATCCAGGAAAGGTAATTTCTGGGCAGGACCCCTATGTTCTACTATAACTTTGTGGATCATTCAGCAGGTTATCCATGATAGTTGTCTTCCAAAATAAAAGAAAAAGAAAGAAAAGTCAAAGGAAAGGGTTCTGCTTTATAGAAGCATCAAGTGGATGGAACATACACCCTGGGTTAGAAAATATGCTGTTCTAATGTGTTACATTAGAGTGAGCTGAGAAGACTCCATAAATAAGGAGATAGAAAGTAGGTCAACTATTCACCAATTTCTGGAGCTGGGAGTAATAACAATTTGAAAAAGAGCTAATTGAGGGAATGAGTAGCCTGAGCAAAGTCATAGGGGTAAGATAAAATGACATAAAGCTAAAACCAGAATCAAAGCCTTGCATTGCTCCCAAATTAATACTCAAGGCGGTATAATGCTCAATTTCCCCCATTGAATAATTTTCCTGTTTTGCATTCCATGTCCATGATGCATGGCCCAGTTACAGGCATGAGGACCCCACACATGGTCCCTCATCAAACCCCTTTTCACTGATATCAAAGGCGATTAGTTGGTGACTTTGTAATGTGTATGTGAGATGAGGAGCTGGATTAGTGGTTTCTTTGTATTCCGGAGATATGTGTGTGGGAAGAAGGACAAGAAGTCTCTTGTCTCTGATTCAAATTGAAGGTTTCTGATTTTGTCCATAAATTTGCCTTCCCTATATTCTCTTACTCGGAAAAATATGTTCACAGTTAATCGGATGTTTTAGAAACACAGTATTCTAAGATCTTTATATGCTGTGCAGTTCTGATAGCCTATAAAGCAAATAGTGGCTTTAAAACACATCCTCAAATTCTTTTATACTCCTCCCATTAAGAGGTGTGACTGTGTTCCCAACCCTTGCACCTGGGATCCTTAAGCCATCATGCACAATATCTAACCATGTGGAGGGACCACTGGGAAGATCACACACACACACACACACACACACACACACACACACACACACACAGAGAGACAGCTGTTGAAGTCCTCCCAGCCCAGACCCCAGATATTGAATGAAGACCTTGTGATATATTCAAGAGCAAAAAAAAAAAAAAAAAAAA
>NW_012114788.1:3421898-3432008 GCF_000951035.1 Colobus angolensis palliatus
AGACTCCATAAAAAAAAAAAAAAAAAAAACCCAGAAAATTGTTACTGTTTTAAGTCACTGTTTTCAGATAGATTGTTATGCAGCAATAGATTACTAAAATAGACACTACTTTTAGGTACTATTATTCTAAGAATACTGAATTCTATTTTTCTGCTAATGTTCTATTATTTTACTTTTCTCTGGGTTTTATAAAGCCACCAGGATTTAAGACATGAAGAATCTTTGAGTCCTTTGTGGAGCTGAGTCAAAGTCTGAGTGTCTTTTTGTGGGCTCATGTCCTAGGGATGCTGCTCCAAAGGGAAAAGGATAATATCCCTTGTATATCTTTGACTTCGGTATCCCTGATTCCTTCCTTTTTCTGTAGAATGTGTCTCATTTCAGAGAAACTGGTCTCTTAATAACAGCCGTAGTTACATACTGCAGTCGGCCTGGACATAGAACCTACCTCACCTACCACTGCTGGTCTTAGCTGAAAAACAGGCTAACCTTGACTCATACTCTCAATTCCTATCCTCCCACTGAAGTGCACTGACTCAGCAGATTTATTACTCCATCCTATGATTCATCCTCTCTGCTTCCTATAAAAGGCAGAGACAGAGCCCCTAGAGGAGCAGAGGGGCTGGGACCAACCCAGAAATCTCCAGTTCTCATGGGGAAGCCCATGCCCTCATCCTCCAACATGAAAACCTCTGCAGCACTTCTGTGTCTGCTGCTCACAGCAGCTGTCTTCAGCCCCCAGGGTCTTGCTCAGCCAGGTAAGGTGCCTCTCTCCTTCTCCTTGAAGCACGTTTCACATTCTCTGGGTTATCATGGACCAGTCAAGAAGACATGCTACCCACGGTCTCACTTTAACAGCTACTTTTCCAAAATAAGGTAACTCAGAAAAAGAACAAGGGGTGAGCCCAACCACACAGCTGCTGCTGGGTACAGCCTGAACTAGAATTCCAGCTGTGAACCCCAAATCCAGCTCCTTCCAGGACTCCAGCTCTGGGAACACCCTCAGTGCAATTACCGCCAGAGTTACTTCCAGTAGAGTTTTGGATCGGGTGATCAAAGACAGGGGGCTTCTGGGGATGAATGTGCAGGCTGTTTCCAGATACCGGGAGTCCCAGAATTTGGTCTGTGTTTCATTCAGCCCAGCTTCCAGAGACTGCGGCTCCGCAGAGGTGGTAGGTATCAGAGAAACTCATGACCAAGCATAGAATGCTCAGAGCCTAAAAGGGGATCCACAGTGGGGGTACCCTTGCTCTAAGGAATTGGATTATCATATTAGCCCCTCCTAACAATGCCCAGAGTAGTCATCAATTCCTCTTCCACCTGTCAACTGGTGATGGTGCATCACTATTTCATAGTCCACAAAAGTGAAAGGGAGTTTATGAAATGCCTCAAAGGGCAAAGACACTGGACTTGGGATGGGCAGCTTTTGCCTCCACCTCCTTTCTCTCTGACTCTTTCTTCTTGCCATTCCCTATTTTACAAGCAGAAAGACCCAGGACACACCCTCAATGGCCTTTTTATCTTGTTATTTCATTGCAGATGGGATTAATACTTCAACTACCTGCTGCTACAGATTTATCAATAAGAAAATCCCGAAGCAGAGGCGGGAGAGCTACAGAAGGATCACCAGCAGCCACTGTCCCCAGGAAGCTGTAATGTGTGTGGATGATGACCACCCACCCCTCACACCTCAGTCCTAGGTTCTTCCCTGGGCAGCGAATAGGACTAGTATCAAAATGAGTTGGAATCAAATACTACTGTGATGCAAACAGCATCTCTCATCTTATCCCAGACATTTTCCAGTGGGAAACAATTCAAGAAAAGAAAGTGGCTTCTCACTCTCAGCTCCCTTTCTAGCTATCACTTCAGACCTCAGTTCCTTTATCCTGGAACCAAGAGGGATTCACTTGGGCTAGCAAAAAGAGCTGCTTCTCTGAGGCTCCTTCCTTTAGTTTACCTTCTTCCTCCTCCATCCCTGAGGCACCTCCATCAGCCAGGCTGACGAGCTAGACAGGTTTCCCATAGCGTTGGTCACACTCACAGGCTGAACCCTCAAGGTGTTCCATCTAACTGTCTCCTTTCTCCTCCACAGCTTCAAGACCAAACTGGACAAGGAGATCTGTGCTGACCCCACACAGAAGTGGGTCCAGGAATTTACGAAGCACCTGGACAAGAAAACCCAAACTCCAAAGCTTTGAACATTCATGACTGAACTGAAACCAAGCCATGACTTGAGAAACAAATAATTTATATACCCTGTCCTTTCTCAGAGTAGTTCTGAGATTATTTTATTCTAATTCTAACGAATATGAGCTTTATGTAATAATGTGAATCATGGTTTTTCTTACATAGTTTTAAAAAGTTATTAATATTTTAATTTAATCTTCCATGGATTTTGGTGGATTTTGAATGTAAAGCCTTGGATGCATATGTCATCTCAGTCCTGTAAAAACTGTGGGATGCTCCTCCCTTCTCTACCTCATGGTGGCATTGTGTAAGTCCTTGCAAGAGTCAATGCAAAGATTTGTTTTAATTGTTAAGATATGATGCCCCTATGGAAGCATGTTATTATAGAATTACATATTTGCATATGTATGACTCCCAAATTTTCACATAAAATATATTTTTGTATAACAGCTGACATTCATTGCTTTTCAAAAGGAAAAAGTAATAAAGCTGGTGGGGGTAACAGGGTGACAAGGTGAAGGGCGTGGTTGCAGAGGTCAGGCTCACATTGTGGGGAAATGAGCACATAATGGACTCTGGGCTTTCCACCAGGCCAGACTTATCTGCATCTTAGGGAGAGGCAGCCGCAGGCTAGGGCCAGATGAACCCACCCCTCAGTTCCAGATCTGACATCCGCTTCAGCCACTTGTTCAAATACCTTCCTTCCCTCTCAAACTCATTCTTTTTCTCACCATCCCTCACTCTACCCAAAAGCCTCTCCTCTCTTCCATTATATCAACCTTGTAATTGGCTGGTTTTCCCCCTTCCAATCAATTCTCTAGTCTCGTATAATACAAATGTCACTTTCATTAAAAAATCAAGTAGGAGAGCAACAGATGATTTGGCAAGTGCTGGCCATCATTGATTTTTGCCACCACTGGTGTTCAGACCAAGTCCAACATTCCTTTCTACCCCTTCTTCAGCCCACCAGTTCTCATCCCCAAACACCAAAGTCAACATTAACAATGAGATTCAGAAAATGTGAATAATTATTGAGTTCATTCAAGGACAAAGCTTGAGGGTGGCCACTTGGAAAAGCATCAACTCCAAACAAATAGAAAGGTTTCAATTACATAGGTAAAGACAGAAGTTCCAGCTGGATTACAGCATTTTTTGTACTAGACAAGGTGCATACGCCACAGTGATTTGATTGGTTACAGGTTACTATGTTCCAAGGAGGATGATTTACTATTCCTTGAGGAGAGGTAGTGATCTGAGGGGTCTTACCTCTGCCATGGCTCAGTCTTCTTAATTGTTTACAGGGAAAAGCAAAAAGGCAAAAGTTGTAGGTGCATGCTGCACGACTCAGATTGCATAGCCACATTCCCCTCAAGGCTCAGAATAATTAAAGTCCTAATATCTTTAAGTTTAAATTATCTGAAGTTTGAGTTATTTAATTTCACACCAATAAGGAGGGTAATCTTAAATTCCAGCAGAGAACAACCGGCAGGCAGACTAGAAGTAGGATTGAATGAATAGATGCTGTGAGACACAGTGAGCCCTCTGATACATGCAGATGTTAAGCAGAGTGTCTGATGGTAGGACAGGAAAGGAGAGAAGGGCTACATGTGCTCAAGACCAAACAGAATCTGTTGAAACTTCATTTTCGAAAAATTATAAAATCATGTGTTTTCATGCAGACCTTGTACTCTTGGTCACAGAGAATTAGAAAGAACAGGAACAGAGATGCTGGTATGTAACTGGGCATTGAGTTCAATGGGATTCAAAGATTAGGCTAGTTACACCAGTAATGTGCCTAGTAAATTTAGGCAAGTTACTTTACCTGACCAAGCCTCCAGAGATTGAGATGTAGAGTAGATCAATGAGTCATATTCGCATCAACATCACTTAGATACTAATTTTAAAAAAAAAAAAACAGATTTCCAGGTACCATTAGTAAAGACTCTGATATAGATTGCTGGGTGGGGAAAGTGTCCCTTACACATTTTTAACTATTTCTTAGTCATGTCTTGGTATCAGTGAGTTTCCCTGATGCTATCTCTTTCAGATCAATGTAGTCTCCAGGCTTGACCTGTGAATTCTGGCTTAGGCATAAGGAGTGTTTTTTGCTGGAACTTTCCCACCTCCTAGACTTTGCTGCTGGACATGTGCCAGTCCTAAGTAGCAGAGACTGCAAATGCCACCCAGATATCTGTGGGCTCTTCTATATTCTCCAGCCTAAATTGCATTTACCCAGGGGCTGTGTGGTTGAATTCTAACTAGTTGGGTGAGGGCTAAAATGATATAAGCCACTTTCAGACCTTGTCCCTATAAACAGCTCTCTCTTCCTCTGTTGTGGTAATGTTAGGGATAACGTGTCCCGTATAGCTCAATTTCAAGATGGAAGCAGTCTGTATCCCCAAGTAACAGGTCAACTGGCCTACCTTGAACTGTGACATGAAAAAGAAATAAACATTTGCTGTGTTAAGCCACTAAGGCTACTTTGGAGCCTAGTTTAACCCTGATTAATAGAGGAATTAATAGCACAATCATGTGCTACCATTAAGAACGTGAAATGTGTAGCATTAACTAGATATTTAGTAGCAAGCAGTGAGGAAGCTGATGTCACAGTTTGAAGAAAATAAGACATTCATGTTACAAAGTGTCAAACCTGTCAGGTGCTCTCTGCTAAAATAGTAGCTCTAAGGGGAAAGTTTGATAAAGATACATTAGTAGAGTGTTGTTTCTTTCTGTCTTCCTTTTTGAAGGGATTCCAAGAAAGAGATGAGCTCAGAAAAAAAGAAAAATCAACTGGTCATAAGGTAGAAACGAAAGATAATAAAATACACAAATTCAGGACCTTACGTTGTTGGAAAAGCCATCTGTTTCTAGGTACCAAATATTAAGAGAAGGCATTTAAGGATGAAAAAAAAATCAGCAATAAAAGTCTTTTGGGAAAAAAATCTCTTAGTTGGATGAAATAACATAAAGCAAAAATCAGATTGAAGTTGTAGCCTTAGCATTCGAGCCTCACAGCCTTCCTCATTAAGAGGAGAGGGAGAAGGAGAAGGAGAAGAAGAAGGAGAGGCAGAGGGAGAGGAAGAGGGGGGGAGGAGGGGGAGAGAGAGAGAGAGAGAGAGAGAGAATAATTGCAGAATTATATCAAGAAAGAAACTTGGACTGTGGCTGCTGGTATATGGAACTGACTGAGAATGAAGAGATCAGAAGCCCACTGTTATTACCGGAGCTGTACTATACTGTCAGTGAAACCGTAAGTGATCCTGAAAAGTTCAAAAAGAACACAAACTCCAGGCCCTACAGTACAGCTTGCAGTCCTCAAAGGTTGCAGAGTCCCCAAGAAGACCACGTCTCTCTTCAATACTCACTTCAGAGGTGCCCAAATGGGAATAATGGAAAAGGAGGGAACTCACAAAGGAAACCAGAAACCAGGATCAAAAAGACAACAGAGCTCCCCCAGAGAAAGAGAAGCAGCCTATTCAAGGATGGGGGACTTTTTTTTCTTTTTATTATACTTTAAGTTCTAGGGTACATGTGCACAACGTGCAGGTTTGTTACATAGGTATACACGTGCCATGTTGATTTGCTGCACCTGTCAACTCATCATTTACAGTAGGTATTTCTCCTAATGCTATCCCTCCCCCATCCCCCCACCCCCCGACAGGACCCGGTGTGTGATGCTCTGGATGGGAGACTTTTATAACATCTGTCTGAAGGATTTTAGGTTTGGCATGGTGCATTGGCCGTTGATGAATGCCATCTTTCTTTCCATAAATGAGAGTGTTGATTGCAAGTACCCTGTCCTTTTCAAACTTGAAACATTAGGTAAGTGGCAAATTGTTTGTCTTTTTAGTTCATAAGTCACTGGACAAAGTAGATCCATAATCTCAGCTGATGGAGATAACTAACCGTCATCAAGAGATCTTGTCCATTTAGGTTGGTGCAATGACTAAATGGCACTTTGAGTTGTTTCTCTTGCAGGTGGATTATTTGTGTACTCTACGTGTGAGAAGAAGTAAGCAAAAGGCAGATTCTAATGGAAACTATTAGTCTTCACCAAATATCCATGTGATCCTCTTCATATCTCAGCTTCTCTGCAGTTATTCTGGAGTTGCATGATGAGTGAAGGCCAATGTGAGGTAGGCAGAAGTGATGTAAGCAGCTTTTATGTCTGGTTCTTTAAAACATCCTACACAATCTATCAACCATCTCTCCACTCACATCTGGGAACTTGGAGGCCACACATTCCGTATGAAAGCTGTAACTGGCAAACAGCCTGAATCTGTGAGTCATTCCTAAAAGAGAGCACTTTTTGAGAGCTGCCTAATCAACATCAGGTTACAATTCAAACAAAAAATAAATATCAAAAAGTAAATATTGCAGTAAGCCACTGAGGTTGTTGTTGTTATAGAAGCCTAGGCTAGCATTACCATGACCAGTTAGCCCTGGAAAATAGCTACAACATTCTGTGCCTCGGTTTTCTACCTCTGTACAAAAGAGTAAAGTTAATTGCCCTAAGAGGATCATAACAAAAAGAACATTTTAGGGCAGGTACTATGTCTCACTCTTGTAATCCCAGCACTTTGAGAAACCAAGGTGGAGGATACTTGAAGCAAGGAGTTCAAGACCAGTATAGGCAACAAGGCATTTCTACAAAAAATAATAATAGACAGATATGGTAGCATACCTATAGTCCTTGTTACTCTGGAGGCTGAGGCAAGAGGATCACTTGAGGGCCAGGAGTTCAAGGCTACAGTGAGCTGTGATGGTGCCACTGCACTCCAGCCTGGATAAAAGAGGGAGACACCATCTCTAATAAAATAAAATATTTTTAAATTTTTTAAAAAAATATTTTAAATAAAAAAGCTTTGGAAAACCTCAAGGCAACTCTGGAAAACAGGCTTTACTTTTGTAAATGATTTCACAGAAGAGGAAGACAGTTCACTTCTCTAAGTCTCCTTTTTCTCGTCTTTAAAATGGACTTAATTAGGATAGGTTTGTTGGGAGGATTAAATAAGTCATCTCATGTGAAATGAAGTAAGATAGAGCCTTGCATAGATTGCATAGATTAGCATTGCCATTGATAACTTACTATCTGCTGAACACATTGTTAGCATTTTTACACTAACATCAAGTTTGGTGTAATTCTCTTCCAAAAGTGATAAGAAACTGCAGAAATGAGTTCAGTGATGCTTGAGAAGAAGGAGTAATGAACCCTAATTGGTCCTGTTTTGCACAAAGGGAGATTGAGACTAAGAGTTACCACACATTTCAGAAGACAGGACGTCAACAAACAGGGGCTCTAGAATCGGCTCAGCCGATTCTAGAGAGTTCCCTTAAGGATTTTTTCCTTAAGGGAACAGTTCAGTTAAGGATTTAGCACACAGTTCCCTTAAGGATTTTTTCACTGGTCTCCAAGCCTCTGGTGTCTATTCTTTTATTTTTATTTTTTAAAGAGAAGGTTGGAATAAAATCAACGTCAATGTCTCTTTCCAGTTTGTCTATAACTTTGCAATATTAAAGGAGATCTAGAACACAGCTACAGAACAAAGTCAAGAGTCCTGATTCCTGGGATCCTTGTCTGCTGATCACTGATCACTCACCTCTCCCTGAAAAATTCCCTTTTTTCTTTTTTTCCTTTCCTTTCCTTTCCTTTCCTTTCCTTTCCTTTCCTTTCCTTTCCTTTCCTTTCCTTTGCTTTCCTTTCTCTTCTTTCCTTTCCTTTCTCTTTTCTTTTCTTTTCTTTTCTTTTTTTCTTTTCTTTTCCCAAGTCTCCCTCTGTTGTCCAGACTGGAATGCACTAGTGTGATCTCACTTCACTGCAAACTTCGCCTCCCAGGTTCAAGCGATTCTCCTGTCTCAGCCTCCCAAGCAGCTGGGATTACAGGCACATGCCACCACACTCACCTAATTTTTGTATTTTTAGTAAAGACAGGGTTTCACCATGTTGGTTAAGCTGGTCTTGAACTCCTAACCTCAGCCTCCCAAGGTGCTGGGATTACAGGTGTGACTCACCATGCACACTCTGAAAAACTCTTCAAAAGTTGGCTTGGAAGTTAGTACTGGGCAGAACCCACAGCAGCACAGCAAAACCTCTGTAGCCTGACTGCCTCTCTTGATTCCTCTGGGCAGGGTATCTCTGAAAGAAAGGCAGCAGCCTTGGTTAGAGACTTAAAACTCCCATCTCCCTGGGACCAAGCATCTGAGGGAAGGGTTGGCGGCGGGCACAGCTTCAGCAGACTTAAACGTTCCTGCAGACCAGCTCTGAAGAGAGCAGAGGGTCTCCTAGCACAGTACTCGACCTCTGTTAAGGGACCGACTGCCTCCTCAAATGGGTCACTGACCTCAGTGCCTCCTGACTGGGAGACACCTCCCAGCAGGGGTCAACAGACACCTGACACAGGAGAGCTCTGGCTGGCATCTATCAGGTGCCCCTCTGGAATGAAGTTTCCAGAGAAAGGAACAGGCAGCAATCTTTGCTGTTCTGCAGCATCTGCTGGTAATACCCAGGCAAATACGTCTGGAGGGGACCTCCAGCAAACTCCAGCAGACCTACAGAAGAGGGACCTGACTGTTAGAAGGAAAACTAGCAAACAGAAAGCAATAACATCAACATCAACTAAAAGGATGCCCATGCAAAAACCCCATCCAAAGGTCATCAGCATCAAAGATCAAAGGTAGATAAATCACAAAGATGAGAAAAAAACTGAGCAAAAATGCTGAAAATTCCAAAAAACAGAATGCCTCTTCTCCTCCAAAGGATCACAAGCTCTTGCCAGCAAGGAAACAAAACTGAACAGAGAATGAGTTTGATGAACTGACAGAAGTAGGTTTCAGAAGGTGGGTAATAACAAACTCCTTCGAGCTAAAGGAGCAAGTTCTAAGCCAATGCAAGTAAGCTAAGAACCTTGATAAAAGGTTACAGGAACTGCTAACTAGAATAACCAATTTAGAGAAGAACATAAATGACTTGATGGAGCTGAAAAACAAAGCATGAGAACTTTGTAAAGCATACACAACTATCAGTAGCCAAATTGATCAAGTGGAAGAAAGGATATGAAAGATTGAAGATCATCTTAATGAAATAAAGCATGAAGACAAGATTAGAGAAAAAAAAAAAGAGTGAAAAAGAATGAACAAAGCCTCCAAGAAATATGGGACTATGTGAAAAGATCAAACCTATGATTAACTGGTGTACCTGAAGGTAATGGGAAGAATGGAACCAAGTTAGAAAACACACTTCAGGGTATTATCCAGAAGAATTTTCCCAACTAGCAAGACAGGACAACATTCAAATTCAGGAAATACAGAGAACACCACTAAGGTACTCCTCAAGAAGAGCAACCCCATGACACATAATCATCAGATTCACCAAGGTTGAAATGAAGAAAAAAATGTTAAGGGCAGCCAGAGAGATACATCGGGTTACCCACAAAGGGAAGCCCATCAGACTAACAGTGGATCTCTCTGCAGAAACCCTATAAGCCAGAAGAGAGTGGGTGCCTATTCAACATTCTTAAAGAAAATAATTTTCAACCCAGAATTTCATATCCAGCCAAACTAAGCTCCATAAGCAAAGGAGAAATAAAATCCTTTACAGACAAGCAAATGCCAAGGGATTTTTTTCACCACCAGGCCTCCTGAAAGAAACACTAAATATGGAAAGGAAAAACTGATACAAGCCACTGCAAAAACATACCAAAATGTAAAGACCAACGACACTATGAAGAAACTACATCATGATGACAGGGTCATACTCACACATAACAATATTAACCTTAAATGTAAATGGGCTAAAGGCCCCAATTAAGAGACACAGACTGGCAAATTGGATAAAGAGTCAAGACCCATTGGTGTGCTGTATTCAGGAGACCTATCTCACATATAAAGACACACATAGGCTCAAAATAAAGGGATGGAGGAATATTT
>NW_012114788.1:3432176-3435556 GCF_000951035.1 Colobus angolensis palliatus
AATCAAATTAAACCCAGGATTAAGAAACTCATTCAAACTGCACAACTACATGGAAACTGAACAACCTGCTCCTGAATAACTCCTGGGTAAATAACAAAATTAAGGCAGATATAAATAAGTCATTTGAAATCAATAAGAACAAACACACAATGTACCTGAATTCCTGAGACACAGCTAAAACTTCAGAGGGAAATTTATAGCACTGAATACCCACATGAAAGAGCTGGAAAGATCTAAAATTAGCACCCTAATATGACAGTTAAAAGAACTAGAGAAGCAAGAGCAAACAAATTCAAAACCTAGCAGAAGACAAGAAATAACTAAGATCAGAGCAGAACTGAAGGAGATAGAGACATGAAAAACCCTTCAAAAACTCAGTGAATCCAGGAACTGTTTTTTGTTTTTTGAAAAGATTAACAAAATACATAGATTGCTAGCCAGACTAATAAAGAAGAGAAAAGAATCAAATAGACACAACAAGAAATGATAAAGGGGAGATCACCACTCATCCCACAGAAATACAAACTACCATCAGAGAATACTATAAACACCCTTACACAAATAAACTAGAAAACCTAAAAGAAATGGATAAATTCCTAGATACATACACCCTCCCAAGACTAAACCAGGAAGAAGTCAAATCCCTGAATAGACCAATAGCAAGTTTTGAAATGGAGGCAGTAATTAATAGCCTACCAACCAAGAAAAGGCCAGGACCAGACGAATTTACAGCTGAAATCTACCAGAGATACAAAGAGAAGCAGGTACCATTCTTTCTGAAACTATTCCAAACAATATAAAAAGAGGGACTCACCCTAACTCATTTTATGAGGCCAGCATCATCCTGATACCAAAACCTGGCAGAGACACAACAGAAAAAGAAAATTTCAGGCCAATATCCCTGATGAACATTGATGCGAAAATCCTCAATAAAATACTGACAAATCGAATCCAGCAGCACATCAAAGAGGTTATCCACCACAATTGAGTCAACTTCCTCCCTGGGATGCAAGTCTGTTTCAACATACACAAATTAAGAAACATAATACATCACATAAACAGAACCAATGACAAAAACCACATGATTATCTCAATAGATGCAGAAAAGGCCTTCAATAAAATTCGACACCCCTTTATGTTAAAAACACTCAATTAACTAGGTATTGACGGAACATATCTCAAAATTATAAGAGCTATTTATGACAAACTCACAGCCAATATCATACTGAATAGGCAAAAGTTGGAAGCATTCCCTTTGAAAACCAGCACAAGACAAGGATGTTCTCTCTCACCACTCCTACTCAACATTGTATTGGAAGTTCTGGTGAAGGCAATTAAGCAAGAGAGAGAAATAAAGGTATTCAAATAGGAAGAGAGGAAGTCAAATTGTCTCTCTTTGCAGTTGACATGATTGTATATTTAGAAAACCCCATCATCTCAGCCCAAAAACTCCTTAAGCTCATAAGCAACTTCAGCGAAGTCTCAGGATACAACATCAATGTGCAAAAGTCACAGGCATTCCTATACACCAATAATAGGCAAACAGAGAGCCAAATCATGAGTGAACTCCCACTCACAATTGCTACAAAGAGAATAAAATACCTAGGAATACAACTTACAACAAGAGATGTGAAGGACTGCTTCAAGGAGAACTACAAACCACTGCTCAAGGAAATAAGAGAGGACACAAATGGAAACATATTCCATGCTCATGAATAGGGAGAATTAATATTGCAAAAATGGCCATACAGCCCAAAGTAATTTACAGATTCAGTGCTATTCCCATCAAGCTACCACTGACTTTCTTCACAGACTTAGAAAAAACAACTTTAAATTTCATATGAAACCAAAAAAGAGTCCATATAGCCAAGACAACCCTAAGCGAAAAGATGAAAGCTGGAGGCATCATGCTACCTGACTTCAAACTATACTACAAGGCTACAGTAACAAAAACAGCATGGTACTGGTACCAAAACAGATATATAGACCAATGGAACAGACAGAGGCCTCAGAAATAACACCACAAATCTACAACCATCTGATCTTTGACAAATCTGACAAAAACAAGCAATGGGGAAAGGGCTCCCTATTTAATAAATAGTGTTGGGAAAACTGGTTAGCAATATACAGAAAACTGAAACTGGACCCTTTCCTTACACCTTAGACAAAAGTTAACTCAAGATGGATTAAAGACTTAAAGGTAAGACATAAAATCATAAAAACCCTAGAAGAAAACCTAGGCAATAACATTCAAGATATAGGCATGGGCAAAGTCTTCATAACTAAAACACCAAAAGCAATGGCAACAAAAGCCTAAATTGACTAGTGGGATCTAATTAAACTAAAGAACTTCTGCACAGCAAAAGAAAGTATCATCAGAGAGAAAAGGCAACCTACAGAATGGGAGAAAATTTTTGCAATCTATCCACCCAACAAAGGGCCAATATCCAGAATCTATAAGGAACTTAAAAAAATTTACAAGAAAAAAACAAACAACCCCATCAAAAATTGGGCAAAGGATATGAACAGACACTTCTCAAAAGAAGATATTTATGTGATCAACAAACATATGAAAAAACGCTCATCATCACTGATCATTACAGAAATGCAAATCAAAACCACAATGAGATACCATCTCACACCAGTTAGAATGGTGATCATTAAAAAGTCAGGAAACAACAGATGCTGGAGAGGATGTGAAGAAATAGGAACACTTTTACACTGTTTACACTGTTGGTGGGAGTGTAAATTAGTTCAACCATTGTGGAAGACAGTGTGGCAATTCCTCAAGGATCTAAAACCAGAAATACCACTTGACCCAGCAATCCCATTACCGGGTATATACCAAAGGATTGTAAATCATTCTACTATAAAGAAACATGCACACATATATTTATTGCAGCACTGTTTACAATAGCAAAGCCTTCAACCCAAATGCCCATCAATAACAGACTGGATAAAGAAAATGTGGCACATATACACCATGGAGTACTATGCAGCTATACAAAAGACTGAGTTCATGTCCTTTGCAGGGACATGGATGAAGCTGGAAACCATCACTCTCAGCAAACTAACACAGGAACAGAAAACCAAACACCGCATGCTCTCACTCATAAGTGGGAGTTGAACAATCAGAACACATGTACACAGGGAGGGGAACATCGAACACCAGGGCCTGTCAGTGCATGGCAGACAAGGGGAGGGATAGCATTAGGACAAATACCTAATGTAGATGACAAATTGATGGGTGCAGCAAACCACCGTGGCACATGTACACCTATGTAACAAACCTGCACGTTCTGCACATGTATCCCAGAACTAACAAACCTGCACGTTATGCGCATGTACCCTAGAACTTAAAGTATAATAATAATAAAAAA
>NW_012114788.1:3436556-3464708 GCF_000951035.1 Colobus angolensis palliatus
TAGAGACAGGTTTTCACCATGTTGGCCAGGCTGGTCTTGAACTCCTGACGTCAAGTGATCTGCCCGCCTCAGTCTCCCAAAGTGCTGGAATTACAAGTGTGAGCCACTGTACCCAGGCCTATTTCCTAATAATAAAAAATAGTAACTTCTACTCACTGAATATCTATAGTGATCTAATCATTCTTCTAAGCACTTTAGATCCATGAACTCATTTAATTCACACTACAATTCCCTGAAGTACACATGATTAGTATTCTGCTCTTACCCTAGCAGAGACTGGTTAAGTAAGTTGTCCATGGTATTACAGCGAGTCAGTCACAGAGCCGTCATCCAAATGCAGACCTCCTGGATTCAGACTCTACATTAGACTAACCCATCTGGAATAGAGTAGGAAAGAACAAGGAAGACTCAACGTTTTTGGCCTCTATTTGGTAATTATTGTTACGTTTTTAGGTAATTATAGACCCATTATCCTGGATGGGCACTTAGAGACTTTGTGGAACAGCAAGAGCCCTCTCTCATTCTGTGCCCATGACAGACATCACCAGTCAACAACACAGTATTTAACTAACGCAAGGCGACTCCTCAGAATCTTTAACATTCTTGTTTGTGCTCCTGTACCAATCAATCATTTTGATATGAGAGTGTGCAGGAAAAAACAGGAAACAGGTTTGCAGTACCTCCACACCAGTATTCAATGCTGTAATCCACTGCAGTGGCTCCCTTAAAGACTATGCCTCCCTTATACCCTCTCCAACTAGGGTGCCTAGTGTTATGAACAAAGGGATGGGTATGGGTTCTTGTGTCCCCTCAATTTTTGATATTTTTAGCCATCAGATACCTTGTCTGCAATGTGTACTCAGAGAGCAAGGGGGAAGCTAGATAATTGATTTTCCAAATGTGTTCTCTAAATGTATTCCCTGGGAAATAAGGGCACAGGAGGCTGCCTATTCTGTTTCAAACAAATCCCCTTCACTACAGTGTATTTGATGAGTTGGGGTTTGTTTTAATTCCATTTGGAAAAGGGCTTCAGCAGCTAAGCAAATGGTTTAAAAGTGCCCCAGAAGTCAAGATTAATAGAAACTATCCAGTTCTGATGTCTTGTCAAGCTAAAATTGCAGGGCACTAAGATTCTATGATCACTCCATTAAAACACAGCATCTAAGCTGTGGTGTGTTGTCCTTCCTGGTTCAGAGATGCAACCATGTGCAGGGCTACTGAGCTCTCTTTGCATCTGGGTGGGAGCCTAATGGAAGTTTTGGGGCTCCTTACTGGTCTCCAAAATCCTCAAGACCATGTGAATACAGGAATCAAGGAAGGTTCTTAGATCAACACATCCCCCAGGCCCTTGGTTTTCTTGCTCCTTTCCCCCACTACAGGTGTTTAATTTCAACTTATCCCCTGGCCCTTGGTTTTCTTGCTCCCTTCCCTCAATACAGATGTGTAACTTCATTTCATAATCACATATGCCCCTCCTTTCCAGCAGCAAGATCCAGATGGATTAAAAAATGTACCAAGTCCCTCCCACTAGCTTGCCTCTCTTCTGTTCTGCATGACCTCCTAGGATCTGGAATTTGGTCAGCAACATCATGACCCTGCATAGGCAAAGACTTCCCTGGAAGCTCTCTCACTGTCTGCTCCCTATAAAAGGCAGGCAGATGAGCCAGAGGAGCAGAGGCTGAGACCAACCCGGAAACCACCACTTCTCACGCCGAATCTCACACCCTCGGCCTCCAACATGAAGGTCTCCGCAACACTTCTGTGGCTGCTGCTCATAGCAGCTGCCTTTAGCCCCCAGGGACTCACTGGGCCAGGTAAGCCCCCCAACTCCTTATAGGAAAGGTAACCACCTTTAGAGCTACCAGGTCAGCAAGAATCTTTAGAGACTCACTGCAAATTCTCCATCCAAAAAATAGGTAAACGGGTTTTGTGGGTGGACAAGAAATGGCTCATCCTCACATCCAGTCACTGGAAGAGCCAGAACTAGAAGCCCAGGCTCCCAAGGCTGTTCCCCACATTCAAGAGGGATGCTGGGTGCATCCATATTCAGCTATCCTTACAGTGTTTGGGAATGGGGCACTCTAAAGAAGGGCTCTTTCTTACTGTGGACATGATGGGCATTTTTGGCAGTGGGGGAGAGGGAAAATCTGTTGATTAGAAGCTCAATATGTTAATTCGACTCCAGGACAGCTTTCAGAGCCAGTGCCTAAGAGAAGAATGAGGTCCCGGGGAATCTCTTGAAGTGACTTATTTTGACACTGTTTGGGAAAGTTATCTAGGAGATTTGTTCCATAACTCATTTTCCCATACTCTGGTGACAAATTTACTGAGTGTATCAGTCCCCCTGAGCCAGTGCATGGCATGGTAACAAACAGTTCTAAATTATCAATGACTTAACAGAATTAACTAAATTAACAAACGTCACCTTCTCACTTCTACTAAATATCTATAATGTATGGACTCAGGCTTCTGCATTTTATACTCAGGATTGTAGACTGATGGAGAAGTCGCCCACGACAGGGAACACTGATGGATACTGTGATAAAGCAAAAGGAAGCTCTCAGGAGTCTTGCATAGGCAATGCACTGTGGCTTAAAAATGACACCCATCACTTTGTCTCCTCCCTTATTGATCAAAATGAATTAATGCCTCCAACAAACAAAAGTGGTCAAAAAATGCGAGTCTACCTTGTGTCTCAAAACTAAGGATGGAGAATATTTGGTGAAAATTACCATGACCATCACATGGCCACGTAGGTCTTTATAATGACAGAGCTAGCATTTGTCACATTGACCAAGCTTTTTCCATACCCTCAAGAGTAATGATGAGTCCTCAATGCACAGGGGAGGATGCTGAAGACACAGGACAGCATCCGCCAGACACATAGGACTTCGGAGCAAAGGGATTCTCCCTCCACCTCTCGCAATTTCTAGCTTTCTCCTAACTTCCTTTACAAAGTCATGCTTGGAAATGTCTATGTATCATCATGTGGCTCATTTTTTTCTCTGTTCGTTTTTTTCCCCAAAATTCAGCTTCTGTTGCAACCACCTGCTGCTTTACCCTGACCAATAAGAAGATACCCCTTCAGCGACTGGAGAGCTACAGAAGAATCACCAGTGGCAAATGTCCCCAGAAAGCTGTGATGTAAGTAAATAAAGCAAACCCTCCCTTAGACAAAAAAATAATGTCTAGGTTACAGAGTCAAGAACTGTGTCACAGTTGCTGGGAGTCATAGACTCTGATAGTTTGACCTCTGGTCCAATTCATTAATTTTCACAAGTGAATGTTCACTCCCAGCTCCCTGCCTGGGAGCTTGCTGTGGTCATATCAATTTCTTCAAGTTAAGAACAAAGATGGTTTTACTGGGCCTTCAAGAGCAGCAACTAACCCAGGAGTCTCATCCTTCCTCCTCTCCATGGCAACCCTTTGTTGAGTGGCAAATGGTCCTTAAATATTTAGGGTCAAATGGGCAGAATTTTCAAAAACAATCCTTCCAATTGCGTCCTCTGTCTCCCACAGCTTCAAGACCAAACTGGCCAAGGATATCTGTGCCGACCCCAAGAAGAAGTGGGTGCAGGATTCCGTGAAGTATCTGGACCGAAAGTCTCCAACTCCAAAGCCATAAATAATCACCATTTTTGAAACCAAACCAGAGGCTGAGTGTTGCCTAATTTGTTTTCCCTTCTTACAATGCATTCTGAGGTAACCTCATTATCAGTCCAAAGGGCATGAGTTTTATTTAATATATATATATATATTTTTAAAAACCTATTGCATTTAATTTATTGAGGCTTTAAAATGTATCCTCCATGAATATCAGTTATTTTTAAACTGTAAAGCTTTGTGCAGATTCTTTATCCCATGGAACCCCCAATTCGATCCCCTGCCACAAGTGGGCAATGTACCCCCTCTCCTCTCTTCCTGCCTGGAATCTTGTAAAGGTCCTGGCAAAGATGATTAGTATAAAAATGTCATTGTTCTTGTGAACCCAAAGCGTCACTCATTAAATGGAAGTAAATGTTGTTTTAGGAATACAAAAAGTATGTGCGTATTTTATTATAGTCACTAGATGTAATTTTTTTGTGGGAAATCCATACAGAGCTGAGGGGGCAAAGGTGATTGTGGCTGGGAGGGGCTTGGTTATGGGGGTGGGAACTGTGTCCCTGGGAAATGACTTTTTGGCTTAGGTTGTCTTCATTGAAATGCAGGGTGAAACTGACAAACCCATTTCAGCCTTCTATTCCCATTTTCAGCAGTATTTCCCAGACCCCAACACTTCAGCCACGAAAATATCAGGAGCTTTGCCACCATTCCTTTTCTCCCCACCCCATGCTTGCCTCTCCTGGGACTTATTTTAACAGCCCTGTTGTATCTCCCTCTACCTGACCCTGCTCGTCGGTCTTCCAACCCAGACTAGGCAGACATGACAGACATTGGGAAATCAGAGGAAGGCTAGATGACCCTTTACCAGAGGTCTAAGGGTGCAGGCTTTACAGGTGTGGTAGAGCTTAAAGTAGGTCTTGGTGCATGCACAAAGTGAACAGGCCTTGCTGGAGGTATTTCAGTCTAGGTAGAGGAGAAGAGGTGTTGCTTGAGCAAAATCCAAGAAGTAGGAATGATCATGGTGCATTTACCCAGTTGGGTGGGGGCCCATCAAAAGGTGTCAGTGTTCGAGTGTGTGTGAAATGGTGGGGAAATTTGGAAAGAAGTTTGAGGCCAGGCTGTCTAGGTGGGGAGTTTGTGCTTCATGTAAGGTGAACATATGATTCTTCCCAGTCAAGTTAGGATGCTTTTGAGAGCAGAAAACTGGTATTATTCATAAGTATTCTGGAACAACAGATATAAATTATCACTGTCCTAAGTAAACTGGAGCATGTGGTCACTCTAGGAATAGAAGGCATTGCAAGTTTTGATTCAGTGGAGAGAAGTGCCGTGACCACACTACGAGGGGGTTCAGGAAGGGCAACCAGATGGCCATGGGCTGAATTGGGAGGAGAAAAGAGAAGCGCTTAGCTCACTATTGCAGTGTATGGAGGGTATGGAACCAGGGCATAGGTACATGGGAAGGGAGAAGATAATTGCCAGAATGGCTGAGGCAGGGTGGAATGCCAAATTTTGTAGATGAAGAAGTAGAACCAGTGACATGGAAACTTTCTAAATGCCAAAGCTGCAATTAAAGGTTAGCTTCTTACACCCAGAAAATTAACTTCTCTCTCTCACTGTTTACTCACACCTTAACTTTACCAGCTTGAGAACTTCCAGTCAAATGGACAGGACCTCATCTTCCTGTATAAGCAACTTAAATCAGGATTCCCTTTCAGCATACACAATCAGCTTGCATTTCCATTGGTTACATTACCCATGTACCTGAATGCAGAGACCAACTATGTCCCCAAGGGTAGAAAAGGGTCACAGGGGCCCTGCTGGTGTAACTCTGCATGGTCTAAGGCCATTGATCTGAAGGGCCAATGGCCTACTGTGTCATGCATGCCCAGCAGGGCTACTGCATGCAAAGCTCCCAGGGGCACCATTCATAAGGCCGTCCCCCTTGGACTGTGTGGTGGCAATGGCACAAGGCAATATGAAGAACAGAGTGAGACATTAGGAAGGGCACTGATCTAGGAGGCAAATGACTTCAGTTTCATCCCAAACAGAGAACTGGTCTCTGTCACTGTGTTACTTTTGGCTTTAGTTACCCCATCCATAATAGGGGTATATTAATATCTTTTAAGGAATCTGACCAATGACCCACCAAGATCTCCTATTCTGAGAGCACTACCTCTTGGAAAGCATCACTAGCTCCACCCATGGAGGGAAGGAATGTTGTCTGAGGGTTCTACACTCATAAGCCCAAGTCAGACAGGGGCCAGGCTAACTGGCACACTTACTCTATTTCTGGAAGATTTCTCTATGAGGCCCTCGAGAAGAAATACAGATCCCCAGAACCATCAGAGAACTTTTTGTATCTACTACAGAAGGAATCCCACTCAGAGCAATCACTGGCCCTCACTCTGAGTACAAACAACCTCTCTGCCTCTCCTATAGCCTAGCGGACTTCAGCTGTAAACCTCAATCAGGATGTACCTCCAGAGATCAGCACGTCCAGGAGGCATGGGATGGCCACAGAATAGCTCACTGGGATCACAGACCCTCAGGTTTCAGGTCAATCTTGATGAGGAGATCAAGAAGGGGAGTAGAGGGAAGAGGTGCCCTCTGTTTGTGAACGACTGAACAGAATTTGCTCATATCCCCTATTCCTCTCTCAAGGAATCCTGAACAAAATTCCCCTCCAATTGGGAATAGTGTCAACAGAGCCTTGAGTATAAAACTGTGGGCACAAAATATTGGATGTGCTTAAGTTTTCTGATGGCACTCAGATCTTAACCAGGAATCAGGGATGTCACCAACTGATTTCTCTGGAAAGTATACTCTTAGATGAAGATGTTCATGCAGAGTTCACTGAGAGTACGGGGAAGCTGAACTAATGAGAGGGAGAATTGATATTGTGATGCAATCACAGCCCAGATCTCAGCAATCCCACAGGGAACTTTAGAACTGGAATAGCACAAATGAGGTCAAGGGCCAGGCTTTTATACCCCTAGCTGAACCAGTCCTGGCTGCAGGGTGCTCCTGGAAGAGGACACAACTCTGGGCAAGGCAGCTGTTTTTAGCTGAGGGCAGGCCTCAGAGAGGAAATTCAGCTGAAAGGCATTGGCTGCCAACACTTCTAGCAGCTGGGGAAGAAGCACCTTAGACCTGGGAGGGAAAAACTTGGGCAGCACACTATGATCTCCACCATGACCCACCGACCCACCCCTTGTGCCATTCAAATCCACTTGCTTATATACAAAGTTCTGGAAAACTTATCCAGAAATCTGTTGAGCCTCATTTCTTTAGGAAACTTGCAAGAAGGTTGGTGGCATGAACAGTAGCCACCCCCAACAGCTGCAACTGGTCTTGAGGTTATAAATGATGCTTATCACTCCACTCCTAGAACACTCATTCCAGATTTTCCTCAACCTCAGCCCGTGCCTCTGCTGGCCTCAGTGGCTTGCCTTCAGGATTCACCCCGACCCTCATCCCTGAGAGGTTCAGCCCCTGGTCTTCATACTCCTCTCAGGACAAGGGTATGGCTGCTACTGTTGTCCATTTGCCATTAAAATGGGTCAAGAGACACCCAAAAGGGTCACCCAGGTGCCAAACATATTCTTACCTATCCCCATTGAGTAAAAGTAGCTCCACCCACTTCTGTTGACCAGGCCCCATTACCCTGACCTGGATGGTGACCTCTTCCTCTCTTTGCCTGTTAGTTTCTTGGCCTGCAAGTCTAAAGATATAGATTGCAGCCACAGCTGAGGATTAATGAGACTCCCTCTAGGAAGCAAGGGGTAAGCATTCTTCCTCTGGGAAACAGGATTTCTAAATCCATACAGCCCTGATGTGCACAAATCCCCCAAAGTGGGTCACTAGGAGTAACGGTAAATAGGGCAACTTTTACTTCCACCTTTGACCTGGATCTATGAATTTTGCCTATTGGGAATCCAGCATCACTTATTATTTGCTTTGGGGTCTATATTGAATCCTAGATGATAATATTTCTTCCTTGTAGGATATTCTTTCCAAACTGGTGCCTTAACTGTGCCTTCAGCAGGCCATTCCATTACTCTATCAGCCTGGAAGCCTGTGGATAACACAGGTAGATAGTAGGATAGGATCAGTGCTGCACCGCATTTCCTGTAGTGTGTCTTCCAGTCTATAGTGATGTTATGTGGCAACTCGTGCCAGTGAACACTCTGTAAGCTCTCAAATAATGGTGCTGTCTAAGGTACCGGAGACAGAAATACCTGGAAAGTGTGTCTACTCCAGTTGAGGTGAGTCATTGCCCTTTTCAGAGTAGAATAGGTGCAATGTAATCAAACATGTACTTTCCACCAAATGGCTGGTTAGTCTCCCGGATGGATGGATGATGCCATAGCCGGGGATCAACAAGGTGCTATGTTACTGGCAGGTTGGACATTCAGCTACAGGGCCATGTGTCATCTAAACTCCTACTACCATAATGACTTTGTTCATGTTCTCACTGTCCCAGAACTGTGGTGACAAATAACAGAAGCTGGCTGATGCCAACTGGCTGAGTCATCTTGTTACTTAGTCATTCTTTATGTCCGAATTCCCTGATGGGATTAGCACCACATCTTTACATACTCTGCCCTGCCTCATAGGTTCATCCACATGCCTCTCTCCCAGAACCCCTTTCTTCCAGTATTTTTTACCTTTGTTTTTCCAGGCCCCCTGCCCAATGATGCAGACCATTCAACACCATCTATGAGTCCATATATATTTTAACCTCAGGCCAACTCTCTGTGTATACAAGTCGATGACTAGTTTGAGAAAACTGCTCAAACTCTATCCATTGAGAGGATTTCCCCTCACTTCTCCTTTTCAAGGCCATCCCTGAGTTGACCTGTAGAGCAATTGGCATCCGTTTTTCGTTTGTATCCACATGCTGAGCTGAACCATCTGTGAACCATGCTCAGCCTTTTTCTTCCTCCATCAGCTTGTCACGAGTGACTCCCAGGCAGCCATGAGTATGAAGTGAGCAAGTGGCATGCAGTATGGATGACATGGGGGTCTGAGCCATCTGCTCATATGGTTTACTGTGCAATGCCCTTTGGCACTGCTGTGCCCAATCCCAATGCACTGCCTCAATCTTACCACTGGGTCCACCTAGCATTATGATTTGGTAGGTTTGATTGAACCCAGATCATGGGGAGCAAAGTCTGCGAAATTCTGGCTATAGATATCATTTGATTTCCCATGGCCAGACTCTCTATCTCTACAAGAGTTCAGTAGCACACCAGGAACTTTTTTTCAAAAGATACAAGTTCTCCTCTTCAGACAGCTGACTTTTCTCTAAAACTCCAGGTTCTTCTACTAAAGCATAGATTTCACAGGGCCCAGTGGGCCTCTTTTCCCACCCCAGTATAGTAACTCTAATACCATAAGGTCTGCCTGGTTTATGACCCAAGCCACAGGATCTCTTGTGTCACAGCCTGGACCCATTGTAGAACCCATTCCTGCTCAGCATCCCAGTCACTACTGGTAACCTTCTGTGCATGTGAGTCAGAGTAGCCCTCCCTCCTAAGTGGAGGTAAGCTACCTACTGGGCACTGCACTTCTTTTTAAATGGTAGAGGCATGAGATGCAATTATTAGTCTTTTACTTTCGAGAAAGTGTCCCTGTATGCCCCTAGACTCATCATATGGGGTATTCTGGAGCTGAAATAACCCTTCAGAATTGAACAGGCCCAATTTAGAAGACAGGGAGCAGGAGTTTCTATACCTACATCAACCAATCATTACATATGGACTACCCCCCAGAAATGGGGATGTGACCTTGAGGAAGGCAGTTCTCTGCAGCTGAGAGCAACTCACAGAGAAGCACTCAACAGAGACTTATTGACCACTGACGCTGCAGAAGCCAACAGAATGACTACCTCGGTCCAGGCAGGTGGGTGGGGCTCTAGGTAGAGCAACATAGCAACTACTATGTGATGCAGGGCCTGGGTCTCCTGCATGATCTATGGCTCCTGGCTTTGCTGTGTAGCCACCTTGTAAGGTAACTTTGGGAAACTTCTGTTTTCTCACTGGGCATTAGTTTATCCAACCATAAAACAGATTCTTAAACTAGATATATGGCTTCTAACTGGCTGTGTATTAAAATCACCAGGGACTTGTTTAAAAACACAGATTCTAAATTATTTTCCCCAAAGATTTTAGTTCAATGTATTAGAGTAGGGATGGGGTTAGTGCACCCTATTCCACCTCCTGGATTTGCTCCAGCTGTGGTGTGCCCCCAACGCACTTAATTTCCCTGGTAAAGTTTGGGTAAAGACACCTACCACGGGAGGATTATGTGAAATAACAGGCAAATAGCACTATAAACAAAGGCATGTAGTTGCATGCTCAGCATAGTTAAAGAGTGTGTTCATGGGCCTTGTGAATAAGATACTTGGCTTCTCTAAACTTCCGTTCTTTTATCTTCATAACAAGCACCATAAATGTACTTACTTCAGAGTCAATCAGAAGGATTAAATTAGATGACACACATAAATTCGGTAGCTCCTGGCCTGGATAACAAATACAACACAAATAGCCATCATTATTTATTGAGTTTCTACTGCATGCCAGTTGCATCACTAACTGCTATGCAAATTAGTTTATGGAATGTTTCTTCCAAGAACCTCCAAGCAACCTTGGTAAAGGCTAGTAGCAAATACCAGCTGATTCTGTTTTGTGGAAGGGATAAATGAGGCCCAGGATGAGAGAGTACACTGTAGTAAAACACTCGTGGGATATATCCAGGACCTGAGCACTGAGACACCCGGGCCGATTAGCAGGGATATTAATCCTGTATGACTTTAAGGATTTTGTTTCTGTCTTCAGGTCTCAGTTTTGCTGAGAAAGGATAGGGTGGAAAACAACAATTCTCAGGTCCTATTTAATTCTTCCTCTACTTGTGTAGTCTCAGAGGGAATCTGAGAAAAAGAACAAAGCGGGGAGTCCATGTTTTCAGGTTTACTTCCATCAAATGGTTCTGTATTCCTAGGGACCAGGTAGGAAGCCAGGAGATCTGTTTTCACCACAAGTGACTCATTTTCAGCCCCCATTAGGAGTTATTTCTGACCACAGGTTTCTCATTCCCCAGCAGCCGAAAATGCGAATTGAATCCACTTTAGATGGCTACTGTCAAGGAGTCACCAAAAACGAGAAACAGAAAGCTGGACAGCCACCCACTCTCTGCAGAAGACAGCTGAGCTGGGGAGAATAGCTGAATCCAGATGGTCTGAAATTCTGGCTTAACATTCCCACACTCAACTTCTGCAGGTAGCATCAAGTTGAAGTCTGGGAGTAATCTGCAAAATGAAAATAGCAGTCAAACTGCCTGTTGTCACTGAAGTCCTGCCCAATTATGACACTGATATCACTCAGAAGCTGCTGTTCCTGGATCACATTAGCCATATGCCTCTGAAGCCAGGAGTACTCCCAACACTTGATCCTTGGCAAGATATCTGGGACCTCTTCCCTTTCTTTGGTATTCCTCATCATTTCTTTTCCACAACACAAGTAATTCCTTGGAAAACCATGCCCACTGCAACATGTTTCAATTAGGAAGCATGAGCCTCTGTTTGGGAGAAATCATGAGAATGTTATCATCTTACACTTTGATTCCCTTCCTAGAATTCCTAGCATTTCCTAGCCATACTTCTTCTGAAGTTCCTAAAAGTAATGACAGTTAAGCTTACTGAGAACTTAACTATGTGCTTATCACTGTTTAAAGCACTTTTTATTTGTCAATTAATCTAACCTTTATAACACTATAACCCCACTATTTCCAGAAGTATAAACTGAGATACAGCTTCTTAGTTTTCATCCTTTGCCACATCCAGTGATTGATGAGCATAGGGAATCAGTCTAATAGATACAAGTGGGCATTTTCCCTGGCCTCGGGACAAGTATAACCTAAGGCTTTACCTAGAGGAAGTTAAGTTGAAGGTTATAGCTCTTGACTTTTCCTTGACCCAACATCCAAAAGAGAATGCTGGTCCCCTCTGGGCAAGGCTCCTGTGCCTTCTTCTATGCCCATATGTCATTCGCAGGTTTTCAGTGAAGACTGCTGGTCCGCAGACGGCCTAAGGAAAACTTCCTCTTTTGATTAGAAAAGAAAACACACGCCTGGCATGGCAGGTTTACTGTCAAATAAATGAAATGTACAACTCAGGCAGAGAAAGGGTGTTGTCTAATGAAATCTGAGCAGTCTAGTAGGACTACATGGAGGAGGAGGATGGAAGTCAAGTTAGCAATAATTTCTAGAATTTGGAATAATAGAGGAAGAAAAAGACAAGAATTCAAGGAGTTAACGGTGAGTATCTGCATGAGGAAGATGGAGGCAGGGATGAGTGTGCAGTACAGGGATAACTACACAAACATCCATGACATGCTTCCAAGCATTTGATGCAGCTATGATACTGAATTTCTCAGCCCTGCACCAATCATCCACTGGAGCAAGTAGAAGCTATGTCAGTTTGTCTACTAATATTGCATCAGATACCTTGCCTTGATATGCATTTTTGGGAGACAGAGCTTTAATGGATAAGTCTGTCCCACACTTTGTTTTTCCCTGGAGCTGGGTGTGAGGGACAGGGGCCTCCAGCTCCTGCATCACACAGACCACTCCACTGGCCCTGGTGATATATTGGAATTCCCCTTTGATTTTACTTGGGGAAAGACTTTGATAGCTAAAGCAAGGTTTGAAAACCATAGTACTCCAAGATCTTCATGTGCTACCCAGCATCACATATCCTCTGACACTAAGAAAAAGATAAGATAAAGCTTTTGTTTCTGTCCTCAGGTCTCAGTTTTTCTGAGAAAGGACAGGGTGGAAGACAACAGTTCTCAGGTCCTATTTAATTCTTCCTCTAATTGTGCTGTCTCAGAGGGAATCTAAGACAAAGAGCAAAGCTGGGAGTCCATGTTTTTGGGTTTACTCCCATCAAATGGTTCTGTGTTCCTGGGGAATATAAGATAGCTTTATATCTGTAGGATTCCTGGAGTCCCTCTTTCAGCCAAAGTTCTAATTAATACCACCTTGGGTTGTGAAGAGTGGTATCACTTAGAACCCTGCTAGCAAGGTTTAGAAATACAGGTTTTTCTAATCTCTGGTTGGAATCTCAACCATGGTTTAAGTCCACGACGAAGATGCTGACAGAGTTGAGGATAGTGCAAATTTTGGACCTACTCACCTCTCTGATGACCACAATTTACTTTCTTCCTCTCTTTTCTACAGAAAACACTTAAGTGTAAAGGATGTGCAGCCCATGAGATGATCCAAGTTGGAGCACTTCCTCTTTTTAGGCTGGGCATAACTACACCTCCCTTTCCTATTCCATCCCCATTAGTCTTAGCAATGGATGGAAAATGTGCCCAGTCCCAGCCCACTGCTTCCCTTTTCCATCTCTTGAAAACCTCCCCAGGACCCAATGCCTACTCTGCAGATTTTGGATCTCATCTCATAATTCTTTGACAATAATTCTGCCAAGGAATTCCCTCTCTTCTCCCTAATTCTTTATGTCCTATAAAATAACATCATGATTTGGTTTAAAAAATTAAGTAAAGCAGCCAAAGAAGCAGAGAGGCCAAGAAAATCCCAGAAACCTCCAACTCTTGCCCTCTAGCATGAAGGTCTCCCCAGCTCTTCTGTGCCGGCTGCCACCATAAGTTCCCAGGTGTTTGCTGAGCCAGGTAAGGCCTCTCTCTCCTTTCAGGAAAGTTAACAACCTCCAGGACAATCTGATCAATAAGGGCCCTCAGAATGTCACTGCAATAAGAGCCTTCAGAATTTAGGGGACATTTTTTTTCCCTAAAAAATGGGAATATGTTTCAAGAGAAACCAGATTGGTACAAGCCAGAACTGGAATTCTAGGCCACCAAAGCCAGGATACCAGTTTTGGGAAGAGGTCTACTCTATTGTATAGCTCTGGGATTTTCAAGAAAATATTTTGTTTATAAAATTAGGCAGTTGGTCCAGCACCCTGGCTCACATCTGTAATCCACCATTTTAGGAGCCCAAGGCGGGTGGATCACTTGAACCTGGGAGTTTGAGATGAGCCTGGGCAACATGGCACAGCCCTCTCTCTATAAAAAATACAAAAAATAGCCAGGCATGGTGACACACACTTGTATTCCCAGCTTCTAGGGAGGCTGAGCGGGGAGGATTGCTTGAGCCAGGAGATTGAGGCTGCAGTGTGCTGTGAGCATGCCATTGCATTCCAGCCTGGGGAACAAAGTAAGACCTTCTGCCAAGACCAGCTTGGGCGTGGAGACCCCAGCCCAGTGGTGCTAGAGGAATTGAAGATAAAGACACAGAAATAGAATCAGGGGGCTGACAGTCTTCAGAGCTGAGAGCCACAAACAGAGTTTGACCCACATATTTATTGACAGTAAGCCAGTGATAAACATTGTTCCTATAGGTTATAGATTAGCTAAAAGCATTCCTTACGGGAAACAAAGCATTCTTAGCAAGGAGTAGAGAAATAGGCTGTGGCTGATTATCTGCAGCAAAAAACATGTTGTTAAGGCACAGGCCGCTCATGCTATTGCTTGTGATGTGAGCAGTTTTCTGCTCCAGGCGGGCCAGGCATTCCTTGCCCTGCTCCAGTAAACCAACAACTTCAAGGAGTGTGCTATTGCTTGTGATTTGAGCAGTTTTCCGCTCCAGGTGGGCCAGGCATTCCTTGCGCTGCTCCAGTAAACCAACAACTTCTAGCAGTATGCATCATAGCCATCATGAGCACATCACATTTTTGCAGAAATCCTGTTTATGGCCAGTTTCTTTAAGGCCTGTTTATGACAGGCTTAGGTCTGGTTCCCAAAAACCTTCTCTAATAAATAAGTAAGTATAAATGCATAAAAATAAAATTGGGCAGTTATATTTTCTTTCTGAAAAAGATGAAGCTGGAAGAATGAAGCTGGGGGTGAGGGCATGGCTTTAGGAAGTGGAGACCATGATCCCAAAGAACGGTCTTTTGACTTGGCTGGTCTCCGTGCAGGTTCAAGACAGACAAGACTGCTCTGGCACTGTGATTCTAGACCCTAATTCCAACCTCCTGGGACCAAGGACTGTGGTCACTCGTTCCTGCATCAGCCCACAGCCATTTCCTTCCTCTCCTGCCCACCACACCTTCTTTCCTACCAGGGGAACTTTCCCACCCAATCTATAGCAATAGCCTCTGAAATATTCTCCCCGGCTGCAGTCAGTCCCATTCAACCTATCCTCAACTTTAGAGGAATACCAATGGTGAATTGAAACCTCAGAGGAAGAGCAGGTGGCAATAGATTCAGTGATCAGGTTACACTTCTCAGTGAAGAAGAGGCATAAGCAGAACCTCTTTTAAATGATGGGGTGAGATCAAAGGAGAGGTTTGACTGAGCTAATTTAGGGTGGACAGAAGAGTAGGAAGGAAGTAGAACTCTTGTCTAGCTGGAATTTGGTCCAATAATAGGAAAAACATTTTAAAATTTTAGAATGCAAGCTTGGAGCTACATTTTGGAGGATCTTGAATGTCAACATGGAGAGTCAGGTTCAGTTCTGAAGGTCATAGGAAGACACTGAAGGTGTGCGAATTAGTGAGGAAGAGACGCAGCCTAATCAGAGGTATGCATGAGGAAGACAGAGCTTCTGGCTGCATCAGGATGGAATGTGGAAAGGAGGACCTGAAAGCAGGTATCTGCAATAATCTAGGCAAGAAGCGATGGTAGGGGTGGAGGTGAGGCAGCCACTCATAGGAAGAGTGGGGTCAGCTGGAGCTTACTGAAGATATTTGGCCAAGAAGGCAGAGTGGGAGGCCCAGGGACCCAGCTCCTAGAACCCACTACCAAAATATCACAAGGCAGTATTCAGAGGCATGCCTACCCTGAGCCCCAAGTTCACTTTCCTCTCTCACTAGCCCTGTAAGCCCCAACTGCAGAGCTTTTTAAACATGGATTCAAAAAGACAGGGCCTCCTCTTCCTGGATAACCCCAAGATTCTACTGCAGTCTATGAGTTTGGCCAGCTCCTTTTTCCAAAAAGAGACCCACTTGTATGGAAATTAGCTATAATTTTACCTCCTCATCAACAGTAAAAACCAATAGCAGGGCCAATACCTGCCAGTCTTGGGGAGTGAACGATAGCTTCTGTAGAAAGCAGAGCACTCAGAAGCATGGAGCACTGGAAAATCTCGCCCTGGGAAGCAGGAGATACTGATGCTGATTCCAGGAGTGGCACTGACTCCCTGAGCATTGTGACATATCAAGTTCTCCTTCAGTTTTCCTCTCCATTAAATGGGGATAATGCTGTGTTACAGGAAGCAAGTGAGGGAATCTGGCAGATGATCTCACATATTTTCCCAGCCCTAGGAACCCTGTCTTGGCAAACATCATCACATGCACTGGCTAGCGAAGAGTTGGAAAGGAAAGTGTTTCAAATCTGTCTTCATGTGCCAACCAGGGACCTGGATTACTGTGAACCCACTCCTAGCTCAGGCATTGCCTGCCTAGACACAGATTTTTCATTAAGTCTCCCCATTCCCATCCCCAAATTCAACAAAAGTCTTGGGAGCAATTATCAACCAGACAACTTCATTCATCCTCATGCCAGATCCAGTCATTCTGTATACTTCTGCCACCAAGATCTCATCTCCAAACACCAATCAGGAGTGAACTCTAAAACTCTAACCAAGTGTATAAGCACATAGTGAGTTGGAATAAAAATAACTAAAATATCACCATATGCATTGATACTCAGTAGACACTCTGGCACTCAGCAAGGCTTGGGCAGAAGGCGGTAGAAAATGGTAAGTGCTGTAGGTCTCTATGTTGAAGAAGTTCTCAGGCTGTTTTCCTCCAACTCCCATAGCATGAACCTGTAAACTCAAAGGACTGGAGATGCTGGGCCTCTAATACAGTAGTTCCCAGCAGGGAACAGCAACCAAACTGGTATGCGTTGCACATCATTGAGCATTGCATCCTCAGCTCTTTCTTTAGGCCATGTGTCAGGTAAGTCTGTGTAAATCATTTTTTCTTCCACGAGACCCAGCTTACCTTTTGCACTAGACTGAGAGTTTCCAAATTGACTGTGAATCAGAATCACCAGGACTACTTCTGAAAATACAGATTTCCTGGCCTTATCCCAAGATTCTGAGTCAGGACATTGGGTTGTGGAACAGTGCCCCCATCAGGATTTTAACCAGTTTTCCTGGGGATACAAAGGTATAGCTCAGTCTAGCACTAGAACACTGATGCTCTCTGAGGTTCCTTTGTTCTCTCACATGTGAGTTCGGACCCCACTGCCTTGAACTTGCATGGCAGTCTTTGGAATGACCTCCCCAAGTCCTGTGTGACCTTTCACTTCCTCGCCAGTCCTGGATCATCATAAACCAGCTGTGTGATTTGCGGTGACGCACTTCATCTTTCCCTTCTAGTGCCCCTTTCCATTATTTCTATGACCCTTGTGATCTCTGAATAAATCTGAGATGAAGTTGAAGAATGTAGCCATTCCTCAGAACTTGTGATTCACAGGACATGCTTCTACCTGGCCCTGCTGTGTTCCTTGGGAATCACTTAAGACAGAGAACAGCTTCCATTGCAGGAGATTCATTTCTTTTCCAATGTTAATTGATCCCTGTCTACTACTAACCTATGGTCTAGACCAGGGTCTCACCATTCACCAGCTCCTAAACTATGAGCAAGATTTTGCGTCTGCTTCAGATAATGGCTAACTAGGAAGGAGTTAGAGAAAATGACGAGAGAGAAAAAAAGGAGAATGGCCACCTCCCCGGGGAATGCATTCAGGCTACTGGACCAAACAGCTGCAGGACTTGGGCAGTCTTAAGTTTCGTTTTAGCTTTTCATGATAAGGTTTTTGAAATCCACATTAAAACCAAAACCAAAGGAAGGGAAATTGCAAAACACAGGGACTTTCCGACTGTAGGCTCTGAACCATCTGCAGAACTTGGGCATGATGTCTCTGGGTATGTGTTACACCTGGGATCTTTCTCCTATTCCTTCTGTGATCCAGAGCATCCTGCTTCTCAGGTTCATGTGAAGATCCTGGGGTCTCTTGCTTCCCTGTTTCCGGGAGACTCTTTTTACTTCCTCATTTACAGCACAGGCATTCCTGAAGTTCCATCTCTACCACATGTCTTCATCTGGACACATGAAGACAATTAAGGGAATCCTTCTTCAATAGTCCACATCCTGGGTCTCTGCCTAGTCCTCTGATCACTATATTCTCACCATCAATATATGTAACAATGAATTTATTAAATACTTACCATATGCTAACACCTCACTCTTCAATGCCCTTTTCCTGTGTCAACTAGTTTAATTCACACCCATTTTGCTGATAGGAAAACAGTGGCACAGGGACCTGAAATAAGCTTTCAAAACACCCAGGCATCCAAATCCTGGCAATATGGCTCCAGAGTCCGTTGTTTTAACCACTATCCTGCCTGTCCTAGAGCTAAACAACAAAGAACACTTCTTTGCTGATTCCTAATGCTCTAAGTGTCCAGGTCTCAGATTAGACTCATTTCAAGATGATAATCATGGGAAAATCAAACAGAGAGGAACACAGATAATCTCCTAGTCCAGAAATGGCCAACATGTCCCAGAATTGGGCTCCTCCCTGATTTTGTACTGATGGAGAATATCAGTAAGAATCACATCACTATTTCTCATAGCCCACATAAGGCCTCACTATCTTTTTCAATAAACGTCTCGAGTTGACACTTGCATTGAAAACCTATTTGCCATCCTTGATCTTGTATATCTCCACATTTGATACACGAAGCAGGTGGACCTAATAATAATATCTAAATAGGTCCCATCACTACTAAGCAGGCAAGCTGGGATTAGGTACTTGACATAAATGCTCTGCATTCTGCTAACCCACTTTACTTTCTTGTAATCGACTTTTACCACTATTTTCATTTCTTACCTCTGGATGCACCTTTGTGTCAAGCCACATAACTGGAGAATAAAAACTTTCTGAGCTTATTTTGTGTGACACTTGCCTTGCATGTGGACTGGGGATTTATATAAACTTAATTCCTAAAGAAAACTTGACTCTGTATCGGTGTTATATGAGGCAATTGGCAGGGACAGTCCCAGATGCTTTTTTGTAAGAGTGTGATTTCCCTCTTGCAAGAGGAAATCCTGAGGTTAGGGACATGTTTCAAGTTCTGGAACTTCAGCATTGTTAAAAGATGATCCCAGAGTTTTTTTTTTTTTTTTTTTTTTAAATAATCAGATAAACAAGAAGTAGAAGATTTAAGGTCTCTTATAAATAAATTTTAAAAAATAATTGAACTCTTAAGCTAAGAATACTATCAGATAATTCATCAGACAAAAACATAAACCATTGAACGTGTACACAAAAATACCAACCAATAAACACAAATTTAAACAAGCTCATACTGAAATAGTTTCTTTCTGCTAACTTTTATTTATTTATTTTTTAAATAATCAGATAAACAAGAAGTAGAAGATTTAAGGTCTCTTATAAATAAATTTTAAAAAGTAATTGAACTCTTAAGCTAAGAATACTATCAGATAATTCATCAGACAAAAACATAAACCATTGAACGTGTACACAAAAATACCAACCAATAAACACAAATTTAAACAAGCTCATACTGAAATAGTCTCTTTCTGCTAACTTTTAAATTGAGGCAATGGTTTCCTACAATAAAGTTCAAAGAAGTTAAATCAATTTTACATACACACGCCCTAGGAATCACCACCCAGATCAATATTTGAAGAACATTTCTAAACCCCAAAGTCTCCCTCACATTCCCTGCCAGTCAATACCCTCTAACAAGAACATCTAGTCTCAATGCTACCACTATAGGTTAGTTTTGCCTATATATAAAATAATATTTTTATTAACGAAGTAGTGTATACTTTCAATTACTAATGTATTAGTTTTCTATTTCTGCAGTAATAAATTACCACAAAATTAGTGGCTTAAACAATATAAACGTATTATGTTACAATTCTGGAGGTCAGAAGTTGAACATAGGTCTCAGCAGGCTAAAACCAAGGTATTATCAGGAATGTGCTTCTGTCTAGAAGTTCTGGGGAAGGATCCATTTTTTCAATTGCTCTGGGCATTGGCAGAATTCAGTTCCTTTGGGTTATTGGGTTATTGACCCGAGATGTTCATTTTCCTGATGGCTGTCAGCCAAGAACTTCTCCCAGCTTCTAGAAGCCTCTGTATTCTGTGGCCCAGAGCCCACCTCCCCATCTTCAGAGTCAGCAACAGTGGGTCAAGTCCCTTTCATACTATGCATTTCTTCTTCCATCTCCTCTCTCTGGTGAGACTCAGAAAGGAGTCTCCACTTTCAAGGACTCATGGTATTAGATTGAGCCCACCTGGATAATCTCTCCATCTCAAGGTCTGTACCCTGGATCTCATCCACAAAGATCCTTAGTGTGAAAAGTGAAAATGAAACTTAGGACTGCCCAAGTCCTATAGACGTTTGGTCTAGCAACCTGAATGCATTCCCCAGAGAGAGAGCCATTCTGCCTTTTCTCTCTTGTTCTCTAACTCCTTCCCAGTTAGCCGTTATCTAAAGCAGATATGATAACAATTCACCCCCTCATCCCTGGTAACAGAGTCACAGGTTCCAGCGATCAGGGAGTGAACTTTTAGGGATTACTTATTTATTGAGACAAAGTCTCACTCTGCCGTCCAGGCAGGAGTGCAGTGGTGCGATCTCAGCTCACTGCAACCTCCACCTCCTGGGTTCAAGCAATTCTCCTGTCTCAGCCTCCCAAGGAGCTGGGATTACAAACATGTGCCACCACGGCAGGCTAATTATTGTATTTTTAGTAGTGACAGGGTTTCACCATGTAGGCCACACTGGTCTCGAACTCCTGACCTCAGGCGATCCACCTACCTTGACCTCCCAAAGAGCTGGGATTAAAGACGTGAGTCACCGTGCCTGGCCAAAGGGGTACTTTATTTGCCTAGTACAGCTAATAAATGTTGTCCTGAGTAAAAACTTTATATAAAGCAATATGGCAATGTCTACTAAAGCTTCACATTTCAACAGCGGTAAAGATATGGGGGAGGATTTTTAAACTTGGGATTTCAAAATAATGTTAATTAAAATTATTTTTAAATGAAAATATAAATTATATATGGCTAATCATAATGAAATGATTTAATTATGTATGACATATTTTTATAATGAAGCAGTATGAAGTCACTAAATTCAAGCAATTGAAGAATATTTAATGACTTGAGAGAGTGTATGACTCATATTAAGTATATTAAGTGAATAAAGCTGTAAATATAATCACATGTACATTATGTCCATGTATGTGTGTATTTATATACATGTATATGTGGATGTGTATATGTTTGTATATTTATATGTGCATACCTATGTACATATATATGCACACATATGTGTATACACACCCATATACACACAGAGTGAGATGAAGAGAGAGGAAAGGGAGAAAATAAATAAACATAGCAGCCAGATCCAATCTTAGTGTTTAAAGCACAGATACAGTGACCAACTGTCCTGATTTGCCCAGAACTGAGAGGTTTCTTGGGACACTGGACTTTCACTGCTAAAACCGAGAGAGTCCAGGCAGAAGCAGAATGAATTGACTACCATAAATGCAGATACATTTTTGTCCTTTCATTTAGGGAACAATATATTTTATGTTTTCTACAAGAGAAATGCAACCAATTAAAATTTACTACAAGTTCTTCAGGTACTTCATTCTGTGTTGGGGGCAATGCCAGAAACATTTCAGAAGCTGTTCTTAGCAATAGCACACATCCCGGAAATACTTCAGGTAAGTGATGGAAGCGTAGTACCCTCCACCAATGAAATAGAAACCTCTTGACTTTTGAAGGCAGATTCTTAAAGAGACACAGTATTTCTGCAGATTGCAGCAGCCACATTTCAATTAAAAAAGACTTTATCTCCTTTAGTTATGTATGATTAGACCAATCTCAGAAATTAGAATGGGAAAAGCAGTGAAATTTAAAACCACAAAGCTGGAGCTGGGCACAGTAGTGGGTGCCTGTAATCCCAGCACTTTGGGAGGCTGAGGTAGGAGGATCACTTGAGCCCAGTAGTTCGAGATCAGTCGGGCAACATAGCAAGACTCCGGCTCTAAAATTAATTAATTAATTAAAACCACACAGCTAAAATTGGGCTACTTGGAAGCTTCAAGTTGCAATTTCTTCTTGAAGATTCCTCTTGTAGGAATGACTCCGTCATGGACTCTGCAGGCAAGTGTTGGACGCACACGTGGGAGCAGGCACCACGCTACAGCCATCCATCGCTACAAGCCAATGTTGGCAGGTGCCTTGAGAGAGATGTTTTACATTTTTTTAACTAGTTCATGTAGTCTAAACACACTAATGTTTATTATACTGACCTAAAGACTCTACAATTGACTTCATATTGTACTTTCTTATCTTTAAAAACATAGAATAGAAATGAACTGTTAATTTTCACACAAAGAAAATGAAACACTATTTGACTCAGAATGCTACTCTGGAGTATAATGCGTATTAATCATATTAATAAATCAAGTAGACTACTTGGTTTCAGTTTCTAAAAAACAGTGATATAAACAAAACCGACTATTTTGTATGTGATGTGGAACATTTATTTGCGCAATGACTCCTTCACAGAGCCTAACAGATATTAACCTAGAGGCTGTTAGCCTTGATGAGCTTAATTGTGATCTTAATAAATAATGAAGTAAAAATACCACCCTGAGTACCAATTAACACCTTGTCATTGAGGGCTTTATAATAATTTCCCACTTTATTGAGTTGATATGAATAACTTGTGGAATCATTAATACTATTCTCTGACATTTAGATAAAAGTCAATTGTGGGTTTGGTTTTTATGTTGACAAAATTAATGTTTTATTTAGAATGCTGTGGAGTGCACTAAATATTATGAAATGCTTTAGACCCATCACCCTGCCTCAAGTTAAAGACATTTTTGATAAATGAGTTGGACTCTTTGAATGTGAAGCATGAGAAATTGTTTAGCCAAGAACATCACAAGGCTTAAAAGTTACCAAACTGACATGGATAACATGGAACATCTGGTAGTGATTAGAGATGTCTGATATTTCCAGTTCTTACTCTTCTGTGCACAGGTCAGGGTTGCACTTCCAGGCCATCTTGAAAACCAATGACCTGTGTGATCCACTCTGGGCAATAAAATGTGAGCAGAAGTGGCATGTGTCCCTCCAGGCAGATGCATTTAAGAGCTGGGACAAGAGTCCATGTCTCTTTCTCCTGCCAATGACCAGGGATGGTCCAGTGATAAAGACTCCAGCAGCCCAAGTAAGGAGAAAGTAGAGTAGAACATTCTATTCTGCAACTGGTGAGGAAACTCTTGAAATCTGGATAAGAGGCAGCCCACATTATGCTGTGTCAAACCATAACACACCGTTCCAGGCATTACACTCGAAACCAGGGGCACTGGGAAGAGCTTGGCCTGGACAACCAGACCCCTGTGTGGTCTGTTTCACCTCTAGCATATCAATTCCCTAATCTCATCCTCAGCTGCTCCATCAATAAAGTTGAGATGATAATCTGTATATTTAGGAAATGAGGGGATTCAACAAACTCCATTTTCACCCCTAGTCCTTAAATGTGTGTCTTGGACCACATCACCATGGCCACCAGCAGAGACAGAGCGAGGGAAGACAGTAACCAGAATCTACACTACCAAGCCAGCCAGGAACCCAGGATTATGCAATATTTGCCCAAATAACCATCAGGGCAGGCCAGGAGACTTCTACGTACATGCCGATAGCACTCCCAAAGCCCCAGGGGCAACTGGACAGTTCACTGTCATCAAGACAATTTCTCAGTTCTTATAATAAAACAGTTCTGCCCACCTCTCCTTCTTACATCCAGCCGCATACCAAAACTTCATTCAAGAGTTTATCCTAAAATTCCAGTTGATTCCAGGGAGTTACAAAGGAGAAGAATAGACGTCCCTGTACAGTTTATTGGGTCTCAAAAGGTCCCCTGTGCCAAGCAAATATTAGGCATTGAGTGGGGACTCGTGATGCAAGAGCTTGAAATAGTAAATTCTGTGTTCCCAAGTCGGGGCAGAATCTGTTCATCCTCCTTTGCTGGGACATATTAAGTACCCCTCCTTGAAATTATTCACCTGTATTCCAGCTGGGCCCGGGATTGCTTATCCTTGTAACATGAACTTACAGAGGCAAAACAATAAAGATTCTGGAGCCTCCATTACAATGAAGACCCTACCAGGTACCAGGGCCCAAACAAGGTAGTCCAATATGTAACTGAGCATGGTGAGCCCGTTGCTGAGTTCTGGTTTTGATTCTTTACTAAATTGTCAAAGTGACTTTAGGGAAATCATTTTCCCACTCTGTGCCTCAGTTTACACATCTGTAAATGAGGCATTTGAACTAGATTAATGACTCCCAAAATGGCTTTGGTTAAACATTACCTGGTCACCTAGAACACTTCAGAAACAGAGAATTCGAGGCTTCATCTCTGAAGATTCTGACTCTGTGTTTGGATGTGGGTTAAGGCATCTCTTCTGTGTTATTAATAATTGCCCCAGGCTTCTGGATATTCCAGGAGGCAGGTCTGAAGAGGCCAGCGCATGGAGAGTCTCTAAGGTTTCTGGGCACCTCACTACAGGTTTTCTGCCTGGTTCCTACCCTCTAATTGGAATTGCGTGGTGGCTTTTGTTCTGACATTCCTACTTGCCAGTGCTAGCTTGTCATGAAGTAGCTGCACAACCTACAACAAATCATTCCACTTCTGTTATTGCTTCATTTGTAAAGGGAAATGCTTGAATAAATTAAATACGATGTTTCTTTCAACTCATTCTATAATATTGTGATCATTAAGGACAGTTGGAGCAGAGCTGAAAAATGAAAGCAGAAATTCTGCTTCCCAGGATGTTCTCACACCTAATTTCACTCCCTGAGAACCAGGTAAGAATCTAGAAGGTCTGGTTCCATAGCAAGGTATACATTTCCTACCCTTCATTCACAGACAGTTGTTTCTGCTCTCAGGCTCTGTACCATTAGCCACTGAGCCACAGACATATTTGTCCTATATGTCCTATTTGACATAGTTGTCAAGTCTGCCTTAGAAAACTGCTATGGGGAAGCCAACAAAGAGAAAAGAAACAGGAAAGGCAGAGGGATCTCTTCTCTGAACAACACAGCCAGGCCACTGGACAGAACAGCTGCTGATTTTGCATGCTCTAAAGTTTCGTTTTAACTTTTTACATAAGGATTTCTCAAATTCAGTTTAAAAATAAAACAAGAGAGGGAAATTGCATAATCAAAGTGGCTTGCCAACTGAGATTCCTAAACTCCCCGCAGAATTAGAATTCTGATGCCCCTTGGCATCTGTTAGCACTGATCTGACTTTCGTTCCCTCTGAGTTTCCAGAGCCCGTCCAGTATTTTGGTTCATGGCAGGATCCCAGGATCTCACTTTGCTCCCGTTCCTGGGAGACACATTTTTTTTCTTCATCCACAGCATAAATATTCCCCAAGGCCCATCCCTATAACACATCTATATCCACTTATCTTCTGGACACTACACCCACCTTACTTAACTATTGATTATGGTTAGTTTATTGATCACTTACCATATGCTACTTACTCTTCAAAGCAAGTTTTGGGTATCAGATAATATTCATAAAAGAAAATGAAAGAATAGGTAGGAAATTGGAATATAAAGAAGTTAAATAATCTGAGCCTTCTCTGACAAAGATATTAACCAGTGTTCCCAGTATCCAAATGAAGAGTTTTAACCATCATGCTATTCTGCCTGTCCTTGACTGACAGCCAAGAATGCTTCTCTGACATTTCCTAGCATCCGAGCCTCTGTGCTTTCCGATTTGATTCTTTGCAGACAATCACAAATAAATCAAGTTAGAGAAGAGCTTAAGTACTATTTAATTCTGGAATAGGTTACGTAGATAGTACCACTTCTTATTACTGTACTAATAGCAGACATCACTAATCAATCACAGCATTATATTCAAAAACCCAAGGTAATGCCTCATTGTTTTATTTTCACAACAAAACTTTCTAGTCGTCTATCACCAATTCATAAAGTTGGCACATAATCAAAAACTACTTGTCATCACAAAACTTGTCAAAACCCCATACTTCACAGATGAGGATAGTGAATTTCCAAGTCAATAAGACTTGCCCAAGGCCACTTTGGGCAGGTTTTTGGTCAAATCAAGACTAGGCCCAAGTTCCTTGACACTTAATTCCCTTTATTTTTACTAGCCTTTTTTGATTCTCAATAATTATAATTTTCACGACTATTTCTGTTGTTTGTGCGTGGATGCACTTTTCATAAGAAGTCAGCTCAGAGGAGAAATTAACAAAATCCTCAGGGTATTACATAAGATAATGGCTTTATTGTTGCTTGAAAAATGTACACAAACTCCACCCCCAAACCAGTACTCCCACCCGATGCACACACTCATATCAGTGCCACACAGTACACCTGGCAGAGAACCACCCACTAAAATGATTAAAAAGTTGCCATCCTGGAGAAACTCAGTTTCCTTTCTGATTAAAGGAAATCCTAATGACACACATGTTCCATATTCTGTAAATTCTTTACTGTTAAAAGTTCACATAGTAATTGTAATAAATGAAAAATGCATGAGGTAAATGTTTAAAAATCTCTTCTGAATCAAAACAGTAAAAAGTCACCTGATTTTAGAACAGGAGTATATTAATCACAAGAAAAAATAAAGCAACTAACCTTCACATTAAAAAGCAAATAAAATAAAATGTAAGCAAAATAACGGTGAGCTTTTTTCTTAGATTTACTTTATATTGAAGTATAATTCAACATACTGTGCAGTAAAGTACAGATATTTTAATGTAGAGTTTTATGAATTTTACATGTGTAGCTAACCATTCAACTACCACTCTGATCAAAATGTAGAACATTCCTGGTTTCCAAAAGGCTCCCTCATGATGCCCATACCTGCAAAGGAACCACTATTCTATCACTATAGGTTTCTTTTGTCTTTTAACAAGACAAATGTCTTCTTCTTAGCAATTATAAAATGTTTTTAAGAATAATAGACTCATATTTAAGTGAAGGGGCAAATTTTCCAGCAATGTGTTCATTTGATTAAAAGCCTTAACAACATCCACATATTTTGATTTATTAATTCTTTGGCTATAAAATTAAATGAAGACATTAATAATAATGTTATAGTATATCAGCTTTTCCACAAGTATTGTTTAAAACCATAAAAATGGAAATGGTATGATTCCCAACTATAGAGAAATAAATTCTTAAGTTAATTATGGTGCAGTGATTGATATGAACTCCTATAGAGCTTTTAAAGTTCAAGATTATTGGGGGATAATTACTGTCTTGTGAGAAATCTAAACACATTAATTGAAAAGGCAGTATTCAATCTTGGATTTGGTGGTGAAATTTTAGATATACACCCTATAGTTCAACAATACATTGCCAATTACTAACCCATGTTATTGCTATAAACCAATGAGAATTCCTGAGGAACAAATTTTGTAATTGTCCCTTCTCCTCCCTTGCTAATTCATTCTATGAGTCCAGAATTACCCTAACATCATCTAAAGACATTATCTAAAGACATTACAATGAAAGCAAACTACAAACCAACAGAAATCTATAAACCAAACTCATGAACAAAATTCTCAATGACTAGCAAATAAAATTCAACAACGTAAAAAAGAATTATAAGCTACAACCAAGTGGAATTTATTCCAGGTATGCAAGGCTGATCCAGCATTCAAAAACTGGTTGATATAACCCATCAGATCAACTTTCTAAAGAAGAAAAATCTTATTATAATATCAATAGGTGGAAAAAAATTTTTGACACAAATCAACAGCCATTCATGATTTTTAAAAAAACTCTCAGCAAACGAGAAATAGAGGGGTTCTTCCTCAACATTATAGAGTGCACCAAAAAAGACCTAGAGCTAATTTCATACTTAGTGGTGAGAAACTAGAAACTTTCTCTCCCAAGATTGAGTATAAGGCAAGGATGTTTCTTCTCACCACTCCAATTCAACATAATACTGGAAAGCCTAGCCAACACAATAGCACAAGACGAGAAAATAAAAATACATACAGATTAGAAATAAATAAATAAAACTGTCTTTATTTGCAGAAGACATGATTGTCTGTGTAGAAAATCACAAAGAATCAGCAACAACAAATCATGCCACTATTAAGCAATTTAACTGCAGGATACAAGGTTAATAGATAAAATCCAATAACTCCCTGTATATCAGCAATGAACAACTAGAATTTGAAATTAATATACAATAGTATTTACACTAGCATGAATAAAATGAAGTATTTAGAAATTAGTCTAAGATGTATAATATATTTGAGGGAAACTACAAACTTCTGATGAAAGATTAAAGACGATCTAAGGGGCGGAGCAAGATGGCCGAATAGGAACAGCTCCAGTCTCCAACTCCCAGCGCGAAGGACACAGAAGACCGGTGATTTCTGCATTTTGAACT
>NW_012114788.1:3470053-3489925 GCF_000951035.1 Colobus angolensis palliatus
GTTAATGTTGTCAGCATGTCGGTTCTTCCCAATTTGATCTCTACCTTCAACACAATCCCAGTCCAAATCCCAGCAGGTTATTTTTTGGATTTGACACACAGATTTTAATGTTTATATGGAAAGGTTAAAGATCCAGAATAGCTAACAGAGCACCTAAAAAGAATAGTCAGAGGACTAACATTACTTGACTTCGAGATACACTGTTAAGAAACATTAATCAAGACAATGTGGTATTGGTGAAAGAATAGACAAATGGGTCAATGGAACAGAACAGAGAACTCTCAACAGATGAATGGATACATAAAATGTACTTTATGCATACAAGGTAATATTACTCAGCCTTAAGGATATGTAGCATATCATATGCTACCACATAGATGAACCTTGAGAGCATTATGCTAAATCACATAAGCCAGTCACAAAAGAAAAATACTATATGATTTCACTCACATGAGGTAGTTAGAGTAGTCAAAATCAGAAACAGTAAGTAGAAATAGTGGGCTTGGGGGAGGGAAAAATGGAGATCAATAGGTATAGCATTTCTGTTTACAAGATGAAAAGAGTTATTGAGACTGTTGCACAACAGTGTTAATGTTCTTAATGCCACTAAACTATGCACTTAAAAATGGTTAAGATGGTAAATTTTAAGGTACGTGCATTTTTACCACAGTAAAAAGAATAAATGAATAAAGAAGAAAGGAGGAAATTAGCTATCAAACCACAGCAAGGCACGGAGAAACCTTAAATGCACATTGCTTGGTGAAAGATGCCCGTCGGAAAAGGCTACCTACCATATGATTCCAACTATGTATATGACATTTGGGAAAAGACAAGCGCACAGAGATAGTAAAAAGATCAGTGGTAGCCAGAGATTTTTGTAGAGAAAAAAGGATGAGTAGAAGAATACAGTGAATTCTTAGAGCAGGAAAACTTTCATCCGATATTGTAATGATGGATAGATCAGGCCTGCAGGGGTAGTACATAAGGTCAGTGGTTTACAAACCTGGTTCCTTCTTGTCACGCCCCACCCACAGCCCCACTGTGTGTGAACCAAAAGAGTTGGAAGGCCTTCTGCAAATGGACCCATTCCACCTGAATCTCCATGACATATTGGACTTCTCCATATAATTTCATTTGGAAAGAAACTTGAGCATCTAAATAAAATGTTTGGAAACCACCACGCTATGAGACCAGCATGTGCTGTCTAGTTCTTATGCTCTACAACAGTAAGATTTCGGGGCATTAAGACTTTGTTCCAGGATTCTGTCATTCTGCCGAGGTTCTGTGGCTGGGTTCTAAAGGAGCTTGCCTGGCTTAGAACTGCAAGTGACTCAAGTGTCATGGAGAGCACCAGCAAAGCCTTAGGGCCCATCCCTGGCCTCCTGGGTTCTCTTCCACTATGATGTCAGCTTCCGTTCTTCCTTTCTTATAGATAATTTTACATTTCAAGGAAATCAGAGCCCTTAATAGTTCAATGAGGTCACTTTGCTGAGCACAATCCCATACCCTGCAGCCTCTGCTCCACAGAGCCTAAGCAAAAGATAGAAACTCACAACTTCCTTCTTTTGTTATCTGGAAATTATCCCAGGATCTGGTGCCTACTCAGCATATTCAAGGAAGGTCTTACTTCATCCTTCCTTGACTGTGACCCTGCCCAGGCTCTCTGCTCCCTATAAAAGGCAGGCAGAGCTACCAGAGGAACAGAGAGGTTGAAAACAACCCAGAAACCTTGCCCTCCAACATGAAGGTTTCTGCAGCACTTCTGTGCCTGCTGCTCATGGCAGCCACTTTCAGCCCACAGGGACTTGCTCAGCCAGGTAAGACCTCTCCCTCCTTAAGGGGAGACCAAAAGAGGAATTAAGAAGAGCCATTATGTCACAGCTCATTAGGAAGAGAACCAGAACTAAAGGCTCAGGTCACTGAGGCTGGTTCCCTTGATCTTCCCTGACCCCAGTTTTGGGAGGAGAGAGTGGAGTCACTACAGCAACAACCCTCCTATTGTTTGGGGAAATGATGCAGGAGGAAGAACTGTTTCTCACTGTGAGTGTGAAGGACATTTCAGGCAGTAGTTGAGAGGAAGAAACTATTGCTTGAAGCTTCAAATTTTGGTCATGGTTCAGTGTACCTTCCAGAACAGTGGCTGTGTAAAGAGGATAAGGACCCAGAGGAATCTCAGCATATGGCATAGACTAGCTCTAAAGCCCATGAGGATGAAGGACTGGGAAGCAAGGTGTTTGGACTTATGTTCCCAGTGTCAGAAGTGTTGGGTTAGTAGACAAGGACTAACTTGTTACTCAAAAATGTCCATACCCAGTCAACAATGAGGGACCCCATAGTTCAATAGAGGAAAGAGACTCACAGGTAACATTTTATCTCTGGGATCTGGACTAAGACACTGAACTTAGGATGGTGATTTCTTGGTCTTCTCCTTCCTTCTCCTCTTTTCCTTACAAATGCACACTTACAGTGAGTCCTAAATGTCTCATTCTTTGCAAAATTTCTTTCAGATTCAGTTTCCATTCCAATCACCTGCTGCTTTAACGTGATCAATAGGAAAATTCCTATCCAGAGGCTGCAGAGCTACACAAGAATCACCAACATCCAGTGTCCCAAGGAAGCTGTGATGTGAGTGGACAGTGTCTGGCACCCCCATTCAGAAGTTCTGATGGACAACATAGAGAAGTCAGGATTCATGTCCACATGAGTCAGATGCGTATAACATCTATCCAAAGGACCCCTCTACCCCACAGAGAAACTCAGCCCATGAGAAGGAGTCCATAACTGCTCTAGGATTCCCTTCTAGGGGCTTGGTGAAACTATCCCAATACCTTTAGCCAGGAATCTGGAGGGTTTCACCTGGACAGCAAGAGCAGAGCTTCCTTCTGGAGCTTCTTCCTCCCACTCTTTCCGTCCCTTCTCTCCCGGGTCTGGGACCTTTACCTAAGGACCAAGGGTGGATCAGGTCTAGGGACCAATGGCCCACGGTCCTGGGTAGGATCTTCAAAATGTTCCATCTAATTGTGCCCTCTCTCCCCCACAGCTTCAAGACCAAATGGGGCAAGGAGGTCTGTGCTGACCCCAAGGAGAGATGGGTCAGGGATTCCATGAAGCATCTGGACCAAATGTTTCAAAATCTGAAGCCTTGAGCCTTCATACCTGGACTGAGAGTCAGAGCCTGAAGAAAACCTTATTTATTTTCCCCAACCTTCCCCAGGTGCAGTGTGACACTATTTTATTATAACATCCACAAAGAGATTATTTTTAAATAATTTAAAGCATAATATTTCTTAAATAATATCTAATTATATTTAAGTTATTGATGTTTCAACTCTATCTGTCATACATCCCAGTGAATGTAAAATACAAAATCCTGGTGATGTGTTTCTTGTTTTTGTTTTTGTGTTTCTATGAGCTCATTAAGTTTATGGCAAAATGTCATTGTTCTCCCTCCTACCTGTCTGTAGTGTTGTGGGGTCCTCCAATGGATCATCAAGGTGAAACACTTTGGTACTCTTTGGCAATCAGTCCTCCTATAAGTCAAATGTGTGCTTTGTACTGCTGTTGTTGAAATTAATGTTACTGTATATAACTATGGCATTTTGGAAAAAAGAAAAATATATGTAATTTAAAACTACTTAGTCTTATTCTTCTTGGGATAACATTTAGCTGGGAGTGAGTTTTGGGCATCATAGGTGACAGTTTGGGCATGGAGGGGCCATTATTCAGGAATGTCTTTTGGCCATGCTGAGCTCAACCGAGGTTCCCAGAGAACTGGTAGGACCAGGCCAGGATGTTCCAACTCTTTGACTTTAGTCCCTAACTTCAGCAGCCTTTATTCGCTAGCCTCTCTACTGCCTTTTCTTGAGACACCTACCTTTGCACAAAGTCTCTCTCCTGATCTCTTGCAATGATCTTTAAACTTTTCTCCATAATCCCAGGGTTTTCTCCATCTAATTAATTCTCAAACCAAGTAATATTTCACACCAGTTAGAATGGCGATCATTAAAAACTCAGGAAACAACAGATGCTGGAGAGGATGTGGAGAAATAGGAACACTTTTACACAGTTGGTGGGACTGTAAACTAGTTCAACCATTGTGGAAGACAGTGTGGCGATTCCTCCAGGATCCAAAACTAGAAATACCATTTGACCCAGCAATCCCATTACTGGGTATATACCTAAAGGATTATAAATCATGCTGCTATAAAGACACATGCACACGTATGTGTGCACTATTTATTGTGGCACTATTCAAAATAGCAAAGACTTGGAACCAACCCAAATGTCCATCAATGATAGACTGGATTAAGAAAATGTGGCACATATGCACCATGGAATACTATGCAGCCATAAAAAAAGATGAGTTCATGTCCTTTGTAGGGACATGGATGCAGCTGGAAACCATCATTCTCAGCAAACTATCGCAAGAACAGAAAACCAAATACCACATGTTCTCACTCATAGGTGGGAATTGAACAATGAGATCACTTGGACACAGGAAGGGGAATATCACACACCGGGTCCTATTGTGGGGAGTAGGGAGAGGGGAGGGATAGCATTAGAAGATATACCTAATGTAAATGATGAGTTAATGGGTGCAGCACACCAACATGGCACATGTATACATATGTAACAAACCTGCACATTGTGCACATGTGCCCTAGAACTTAAAGTATAATATAAATAAATAAATATTCCAGGAGTGAATCTGGGCCTAAGAGGAAACTAGATGTCTATAACCCAGGTCCACTCAGGGCTTTTATCAAAGGTGAGTCTTCAACACGACTGGCGTTGAGGGATGGTGTGTGTGATAGATAGCAAACGCACAGGGTTCTTCAGAGCTGCTGCAGGAGGGCGAGGAGGGTAGTGGGATAGAGGGAGGAGTCCCATCCAGCCAGACTCCAAAAAGATGGAGGAGTTAGGGTTTTAGCAAGAAAGGTTGGAACCAGATTGCAGGGGTTCTTGAATTTCAGATTGGGAATTTAGCAGGTAATAAGGACTCACTAAAAATTCTGCAATTGCAGAGGAGAAGAGTAGCCCATTCAGAGGCAAGCATAAGGAAAAATAACCTGGCATCTGAGTGCAGGATCGAGTGATGAGGGAGGGCCTAATAGCAGGAGGCTGAAGTGGTGCAGGAGAGATCATGAAGACCTGAAACAGGGTGGTAGTGGGGGTGAAGTTGGGAAGAATTCTCAGACAGACTTGATATGATATGCAAAGCAACTATTTAAAGGGTTAGTAGGTCTGAGGCACAGAATTAATTAGTCTTTGCTATGCTCTAAGTGTTTGTGTCTGTCCAAAATTCACATGAAAATCTAATCCCCATTTTGGTGATATTAAGAGGTGAGGGCTTTAGGAGGTGATTAGATCAGGAAGGTGCCATCCTTATGAATGGGATTGGTGCTCTTGTAAACGAGGCTTGAAGGATCCTATTTTTTGCTTCCATCATGTGAGGACACCTAGAAACCTCCATTTATGAGGAGAAGGCCCTTGCAGGACACCAAATCTGCTGGTAGTTTGATCTTGGATTTTCTAGCCTACAGTACTATAAACAACAAGTTTCTCTTGTTTATATGTTATCTAGTCTAAGGTATTTTGTTATAGCTGCCCAAAAGGATTGAGATAATCTCCATCACTCTATCCCCAACCCCAATCCCAAGAACTTGCAAGCATGCATTTAAAGGCATGAGACCTCTTCTTTTTGACAGCCTCTTAAGGTCAAGATTCCCCTGTACTTAGTGAGCTTAGCTGAATCCTCTTACAAACATGTGACCCGCCATATTGAGCCATACATACCAGATCTTATTATTCTTCCAGCTTATTGGAAAAACACGTCTAAGGCAAACAAATTTATTGTACTGTTGAACCAACTCTGCAGGGCTTACTGTTAATGTTCATGTAAAGATGTCACAATTCCACTACATTTGGAAGCATAGAAAAGAAAAAGACTTGGGTTCTGCTCCTAAAAGTAACTTTAACTCTCTTGGTCACCTAGGGTGACATAATTTTTCCCTTCAGCATTAAGATGTCCCATCCAAAAATCAGGATCATACTGTATCACAGGCAGGAAGTGAGGGGATCTAGCAGATGACTACACAAGTCCCTCCAGCTCTAGAGCCATGTTTCTTAGGAACAAGGTCATGTTTGTTGTCTGGGGTAGAGTGGGGAAGTAAAGTTCCCAGGATTAAAACCATAAAGGCAGCCAGGGCCTAGCTTATTGGAAAAACACATCTAAGTCAGATACTCCTTATTTGGAGACAAGCTTTCCATTAAAGTTCAAAGTAGTACACCCACAGTTCCAGGGGCAATAAAGCAGCTAAGTGTCAGATGGACTAGAGGGGCACCTCCCAGGCAGAGTTCACAAAAAAGCTCCATCCAACTCTAACCTCTTTCTTCAATAGCTTCAAGGCCAACTGGGCACAGATATGTGGGTCCTGGGTTTCATGAAATCCTGGACCACAAATTCCAAATTCTAAAGTCATGAAGACTCACACAAAACTGACACCAGGCCACAGGAAAAAGACACAAATTTGTTATTCTCAAATTTTACCCAGCTACGCTTTGGGATTATGTCATTACATTTCAAATGACAATGAGCATAATACATCTTAAGTAACATGTCATCTTATTTAAGTGATTGTTGTTTTATGTGCCCTGACTTGAATATTTGTGTTTTAAAAATCCACATCCTTCCATAAACTGGTTCAGATTTGTACCCTGCTATGCTGTCTTGTAAACTGGGAGCAAGACCTGGAAAGGTCACTCAGAGCTGACATACATCCTCTTAGGCTCACCTCGGTTTCACCCTCAGCTAAGGCAGACTATTTGTGGCAGTCCATGACTCACTTGGTTCACTCAATATCTGCATTCTGCCTCTTCTCACTTCTCACTTGCTGTCCCCAGGCTTCTCCTGGGTGTCATCTTGGGTCAGGAGTTGACTCCGCTGCACACTTGTCCAAGGCTCAGAAGTGTGGGAGAGTGAACATTTTGCGTGGTAACCTTCCATGGTGAAGTGTGAAGGCAGATGTGCAAATGCTTCTGCCTTCCCTTTTTCTAGTGGTTAATTCTGCGGGTCATTCTGTGGGCTTCTCAGGTTGTCCTGGGAGAATAAGTTCTCACTGTCCACAATGTTGACCTTGCTAATGCAAATTGTATTGGCTTCTGTTCCTTCCTAATCTCATTCTGCTGCCTCCTCAGTCCTGAAGCCTGAGATCCCTTCCCAAGTAAACCATTTGCACACAGGTCCTCACCTCAATCTCTATTTTATTGATTCATTTTTTAAGGAAATAAATTTCATTTGCAATTTCATCAAAGAATACAATTTTGGAGTTAATTTAACAAAGAAAATGCAAGACTTGTACACTGAAAACTACAAAACATCACTGAAAGAAATTAAAGATTTAAATAAATGGAAAGACGTCGTAATAGCATCAAGATGCCAAGACTTTCCATATTGAACTATAGATTCAACACAATCCCTACTAAAATCCCAGATGCCATTTTATTTATTATATTTGTACATGAATAAGTTATTTCATGGTGATTTCTGAGATTTTGCTGTACCCATCACCTGAGCAGTGTATGCTGTACCCAATGTGTAATCTTTTATCCCTTACCTGCCTCCCACATTTTCCCCTAAGTCCCCAAAATCCATTGTATCATTCTTATGCCTTTGCATCCTCATAGCTTAGCTCTCAGTTATGAGTGAGAACATACAATATTTAGTTTTTTATTTCTAAGTTAGTTCACTTAGAATAATTGTTTCGAATTCCATCCAGGTTGCTGTGCATGCCATTATTCCATTCCTTTTTATAGCTGAATAGTATTCCATGGTATAAACACACACACACATATATTATATATGTATCATACTACACACACACACACACCACGGTTTATTTGTCCACTTGATTGATGGACATTTGGGCTGGTTCCATATTTTTGCAATTGAGAATTGTGCTGCTATAAACATGCACATGCAATTATCTTTTTCGTAAAATGGCTTCTTTTCCTTTGGGTAGATACCCAGTAGTGAGATTGCTGGTAGTTCTGCTTTTAGTTCTTTAAAGAATCTCCACACTGTTTCCCATAGTGATTGTACTAATTTACTTTCCCACCATCGGTGTTAAAGTGTTCCCTTTTCAACACATCCACACCAATGTCTATTTTTTATTTTTTTATTTTTTGATTATGGCCATTCTTACAGGAGTAAGTTGGTATCGCAGTATGGTTTTGATTTGCGTTTTTCTGATCATAAGTGATGCTAAGCATTTTTTATATGTTTATTGGCCAGTTGTATATCTTCTTCTGAGAATTGCCTATTCATGTCCTTAGCCCACTTTTTGATGGGATTGTCTGTATTTTTCTTGCTGATTTGTTTGTGTTCCTTGAAGATTCTGGATATTAGTCCTTGTTGGATGCATAGATTGCAAAGATTTTCTCGCACTCCGGGGGTTGTCTGTTTACCCTATTGATTGTTTCTTTTGCTGTGCAGAAGCTTTTTAGTTTAATTGAGTCTCATCTATTTATCTTTGTTTTTGCTGCATTTGATTTTGGGTTCTTGGTCATGAAGTCTTCATCTAAGTCAATGTATAGAATAGTTTTTCCAATGTTATCTTCTAGAATTTTTCATGATTTCAGTTCTTAGTTTTAAGTCCTTGATCCATCTCGAGTTGATTTTTTTTTTAATAAGGTGAGAGATGAAGATCCAGTTTCATTCTTCTTATAATGTGACTTGCCAGTTACCCTCAGCTATTTGTTGAATAGGGTGTCCTTTCTCCACTTTATGTTTTTGTTTGCTTTGTCAAAAATCAGTTGGCTGTAAGTATTTAACTTTGTTGCTGGGATCTCCATTCTGTTCCATTGGTCTACATGCCTATTTTTATACCAGTTCCATGCTATTTTGGTGATTATGGCCTTATAGTATAGTTTGAAGTAATGTGATACCCCCAGATTCATTCTTTTTGTTTAGTCTTGCTTTGGTTATGTGGGCTCTTTTTTGGGTCCATATACGTTTTAAGATAGCTTTTTCTAGTTTTATGAAGAATGATGTTGGTATTTTGATGGCGATTGCATTGAATTTGTAGATTGCTTTTGTCAGTATGGTCATTTTTCACAATATTGATTCTACTCGTCCATGAGCATGGGATATGTTTCCATTTGTATCTTCTGTGATTTCTTGCAGTAGTGTTTTGTAGTTTTCCTTGTAGAGGTCTTTTACCTCCTTGGTTAAGTATATTACCAACTATTTTGGTTTTTTTGTGCAGCTATTGCAAAAGGGGTTGAGTTCTTGATTTGATTATCAGCTTGGGTGCTGTTGGTGTTTAGAGGGGCTACTGATTTGTGTACATTAATTTTATATCCTGAAACTTTGCTGAATTTGTTTACCAGTTATAGGAGCTTTTTAGATGAATCTTTAGGGTTTTCTAGGTATGTGATCATGTCATCACCAAACAGCAACAGTTTGATTTTCTCTTTAGCAATTTGGATGCCCTTTATTTTTTTCTCTTGTCTGATTGCTGTGGCTAGGAGTTCCAGCAATATGTTGAATGGAAGTGGTTACAGTGATCATCCTTGTTTTGTTCCAGTTCTCCGGGGAAATGCATTCAACTTCTCCCCATTCAGTATAATGTTGGCTGTGGGTCTGTCTTAGGTGGCTTTTATTGCCTTAAGATATGTCCCTTCTATGCTGATTTTGCTGAGGGTTTTAATTACAAAGGAATACTGGATTTTGTCAAATGGTTTTTTCTGTGCCTATTGAGAAGATCATTTGGTTTTTGTTTTTAATTCTGTTTATGTGGTGTATCACATTTATTGACTTGTGGATGTTAAACCATTCCTGTAGCTCTGGTATGAAACCCACTTGATCATAATGGATTATCTTTTTTGATATGCCATCTGATTCTGTTAGCTAGTATTTTGTTTAGGATTTTTGCATCAATATTCAGCAAGCATATTTGTCTATAGTTTTCTTTTGTTGTCATGTTTTTTCCTGGTTTTGGTATTAGGGTGATACTGGCTTCATAGAATGATTTAGGGAGGATTCCCTCTTTCTCTATCTTGTGGAATAGTGTCAACAGAATTGGTACCAATTCTTCTTTGAATGTCTGATAGAATTCAGCTGTGAATACATCTGGTCCTGAACTTTTTTTGTTAGTAACTTTTAATGATCATTTCAGTCTTGCTGCTAGTTATTGATCTGCCCAGAGTTTCTATTTCTTCCTGGTTTAATCCAGAGGATTGTATATTTCCAGGAATGTATCCATCTCCTCTAGGTTTTCTAGTTTCTGTGCATAAAGCCATTCATAGTAAACTTAAATTATCTTTTATATTTCTGTGGTATCAGTTGTAATATCTCCTGTTTCATTTCTAATTGAGCTTATCTAGATCGTCTCTCTTCTTTTCTTGGTTAATCTCTCTAATGGTCTATCCATTTTATTTATCTTTTCAAAGAACTAGCTTTTTATTCTCTTTATCTTTTGTATTTGTTTGTTTGTTTCACTTTCATTTTATTCTGCTCTGATCTTGGTTATTTCTTTTCTTCTGCTAGGTTTGGATTTGGTTTGTTCTTGTTTCTCTAGTTCCTTAAAGTGTGACATTAGATTGTCTATTAGTGCTCTTTCAGACTTTTTTTTTTTAAATATAGGCATTTAATGCTATGAGCTTTCCTGTTAGTACTGCTTTTGCTATATCCCAAAGGTTTTGATAGGCTGTGTCATTATCATTGTTCAGTTCAAAGATGTAAAAAATTTTCATCTTGATTTCATTGTTGACCCAACAATCATTCAGGAGTATGTTATTTAATTTCCATATATTTGCATGGTTTTGAGGATTCCTTTTAGAGTTGATTGCCAATTTTATTCCACTTTGGTCTGAGAGAGTACTTGATACAATTTCAGTTTTCTTAAATGTATCAAGACTTGTTTTGTGGCCTATCATAATGTCTACCTTGGAGAATGTTCCATGTACTGATGAATAGAATGTATAATCTGCAGTTGTTGGGTAGAATGGTCTGTAAATATCCCTTAAGTCCATTTGCTCCAGGGTATAGTTTAAGTCCATTGCTTCTTTGTTGACTGTCTGTCTTGATGACCTGTCTAGTGCTGCCAGTGGAGTATTGAAGTCCCCCACTACTATTGTGTTGTTATCTCATTTCTTAGGTCTAGTAGTAATTGTTTTATAGATTTGGGAGCTCCAGTGTTAGGTGTGTATGTATTTAGGACTGTGATATTTTCCTCTTGGACTAGTCCTTTTATCATTATATAATGTCTCTTTTTGTCTTTTTAAACTGCTGTTCCTTCAAAATTTGTTTTGTCTGATATGAAAATAGCTACTCCTGTTTGCTTTTGGTGTCCATTTGCATGGAATATCTTCTTCCACCCCTCTGTCTTAAGCTTATGTGAGTCCTAATGTGTCAGGTGAGTCTCCTGAAAACAGCAGATACTTGGTGAATTCCTATCCATTCTGCCATTCTGTATTTGTTAAGTGGAGCATTTAGGCTATTTACATTCAATGTTAGTATTGAGATGTGAGGTACTATTCTATTCATAATGTCATTTGTTGCCTGAACACCTTTTTTTCCCATTGTGTTATTGTTTTACAGGTCCTGTGAGATTTTTGCTTTCAGGAGATTCTAGTTTGGTGTATTTTGAGGATTTGTTTCAAGATTTAGAGCTCCTTTTAGCAGTTCTTGTAGTGCCAGCTTGGCAGTGGCAAATTCTCTCAGCATTTGTTTGTCTGGAAAAGACTATCTTGCCTTCATTTATGAAGCTTAGTTTTGCTGTGTACAAAATTCTTGGCTGATAATTGTTTTGTTTAAGGAGGCTAAAGATAGAATCCCAGTTCCTTCTAGCTTGTAGGGTTTCTGCTGAGAAATCTGCTGTTAATCTGATAGGTTTTCCTTTATAGGTTACCTGGTGCTTTTGCCTCACAGTTCTTAAGAGTCTTTCCTTCCTCTTGACTTTAGATAATCTGATGACTATGTGCCAAGGTGATGGTCTTTTTACAATGAATTTCCCAGGTGTTCTTTGAGTCTCTTTCATTTGGATGTCTGAATCTCTATCAAGCCTGAGGAAGTTTTCCTCAAATATGTTTTCTAAACTTTTAGATTTCTCTTCTTCCTTGGGAACACCAATTATTCTTAGATTTGGTCTTTTGACATAATCCCAAACTTCTTACAGCGTATGTTCATTTTTTAAATTCTTTTTTCTTCATCTTTGTTGGATTTGGTTAATTCGAAAGCCTTGTCTTCAAGTTCTGAAGTTCTTTCTTCTTGTTGTTTTATTCTACTGCTGAGACTTTCCAGCACATTTTGCATTTCTCTAATCATATCCTTCATTTCCAGAAGTTGTGATTGTGCTTTATTTATGCTACCTATTTTACTGGAGATTTTTCCATTCTTATGCTGTATCTTTTTTTTTTTTTTTGTATTATTTCTTTAAGTAGGACTTCACCTTTCTCTGGTACCTCCTTAATTAGCTTAATAATTGACCTTACAAATTCTTTTTCTGGCAATTCAGAGATTCATTCTTGGTTTGGATCCATTCCTGGTGAGCTAGTGTGATCTGTTGGGGGTGTTAAAAAGCCTTGTTTTGTCATATTGCCGGAATTGTTTTTCTGGTTCCTTCTCATTTGGGTAGGCTGTGTTAGAGGGAAGATGTAGGACTCAAGGACTGCTGTTCAGATTATTTTGTCCCACGGAGTGTTCCCTTGATTTGGTGCTTTCTCCTCTCCCCTAAGGATGAGGCTTCCTGAGAGCCAAACTGTAGTGCTTATTATTTCTCTTCTGGATCTAGCCACCCAGCAGAGCTACCGGGCTCTGGGCTGGTACTGGAGAGTGTCTGCAAAGAGTCCTGTGATGTGATCTGTCTTTAGGTCTCTCAGCCATGGATACCAGTACATGCTCCAGTGGAGGTTACATGGAAATGAAGTGGACTCTGTGAGGGTTCTTGGTTGTATTTCTGTTAAGTGCCTAATTCATTGTTTTATACAGTCAATATCTGTTTCCCTTCTGTTGGGTCAACACCTGGATCTCAAAAGGCAAGTTCACTAGAGTCAGGGCCAGGAACTCAGTTGGGTACTCGGTTGGCATGTTCTCCAGGGTTGGGGCTAACATTAGGATTGGGGACTTATCCAGTATGGTCTTTGGAGCCAGGACTGGGGCTGACATTGCAGACTCAGTCAACATGCTTGGTAGGTTTGGGTTCAAGAGGACAGCCCACAAATCAGAACCAACAAGGCTGGGGCCAAGTTAGCCACATAACTAGGAGAATGAAGACACAGAAATGGATTGATCAAATAATGGAAATGGAAATGTATCAAAGATAATGGAAGTCAAGGCACTCAATGTTGAAGAAGCTTCTATAACAAATACAGAAAATTGGAAGACAAAAAAAAAAAAAAATTACCCTGGGCTGTTGGCCTGGAATTGGAGGTGAACTCATTGTTCATTAACTTATTAAAGGTAAACTCATGGTTTTGAATATAGATAGGTAGGTGGATGGAAGGAAGGAAAGAAGGAAGGCAGGAAGGAAGAAAGAAAATGGTGAGTGGTGGGAACACATAAACATGTGTTTACTAGTTATGCTCACTGAGAAAGCCTAGAAAGAATGACACATGGGGTGGTAATGTGCGCTTCAGTGCCCAGTTTATAAATACTATCCTCCACTATAGAAACAAGAGCTCCTGGGATAAGTGGCTGACTCCAGAACTAGATCATTCTATCATGTCAAAGAGAAAGGGAGTACTCAAAGAAAGATGGAGACGTGTCAAAAACATTTAAGAACCAATCTGGGTTGGGCACAGTGGCTCATGGCCAGGTTTGGTGGTTCATGTTTGTAATCCCAGCAACTTAGAAGGACAAGGTGGGAGGATCACTTGAGGCCAGGAGTTCGAGAAAAGCCTGGCCAACATGGTGAAACCCCATCTCTACTAAAAAAAAAAACTGCAAAAAGTAGACAGGTATGGTGATGCATGCATGTAGTCCCAGCTACTGAGGAGGCTAAGGCAGGAGAATCGCTTGAACCCGGGAGGCAGAAGCTGTAATGAGCCGAAATTGTGCCACTGCACTCCAGCCAGCCTGGGTGACAGAGTGAGACTCCGACTCAAAAAAAAAAAAAAAAAAGAACCAATCTGAAGAGTCTCACACTGGCCAATTTGGGATAATTTGATCACCAAAACAAATACTTTTTTTCTTTATTACATAATAATTTATTTTAGCCCATTGAATAAAATCAAAGAAAATAAAGCTTTACCTTAGAATAAAATGCTAACCAATGCATATAGAAGGAGTGGTGAAGTTAGAAAATCACTAGTTTCTAACCATCAGGGTAAAAATTGATTTAGGCAAGAATCATCTATGGATACTAAAACTCATGGGTGAAAATTTAACTATTGACATAGCTTCAAAGTATCTCCCCACAACATAATTAATAACATAAATTAATAAGGACAAACATTATTAATTAACATGTATAATTAAGAGAAGAGAAGAGAACTGTAGACAACATTTTAACCAAGTGATAAAAGCTAACAACCCCGGTAATGGGGCAAATCAGCCTGAATATCTCCCGATAATGGTGCACTGAGAAGGACACAGCATTACTTCAATGACTTTCCTGTCAAAAATACATCAACTGAATCCAATCACGAGAAAACATCAGGCAAATCAAATTGAGGGAGATTCTGCTAAGTAACTGCTCTTACTGTTACTTAAGGTCACAAAATATAAGGAAAGACTGAGCAACTATTTCATATTGATGGAAACTAAAGAGACATGACAGCTAAGTGTCACATGATCTTGGATTGGATTATTAACTTGTAAAGGATATGATTAGGACAATGAAAAAAGCCTCAATGAAATATTTGGATCAGATGGTGATATTAAACTGATGTTAATTTACTGATTTTGATATTTTTTATGCTGTTGTTCTGTAGTAGAGTATCTTTGTTTTCAGGAAATACACTGAACTATTAAGGTATAATTAGGCACTCTGTCTACAATCTAATCTCAAATGGCTCAAGACACAAAACCCTTCCTTTAAAGATAGAGCGATAGATCATTCTATATCACATATTTATGCATGTGTATATTTGTGAGTGAGTGTGTGGGGTGGTGGAGCATGTAACACCAGATGCTCCACATCTGGTATTGCAACACTTGATATTGTTGTTCTTTTAAAAAAACTAGCCATGCAGCCATAGAAAAGGATGAGTTCATGTCCTTTGCAGGGACATGGATGAAGCTGGAAGCCATCATTCTCAGCAAACTAACACAGGAACAGAAAACCAAACTCTTCATGTTCTCACTCGTAAGTGGGAGTTGAACATTGAGAACACGAAGACGCGGAGAGGGGAACAACACACACCAGGGCCTTTTGGGGGTGGGTGGGCTAGGGGAGGAAGAGCATTAGGAGAAATACCTAATGTAGATGACGGCTTGATGGTTGCAGCAAACCACTGTGGCATGTGTATACCTATGGAAACATGTTCTGCACATGTATCCCAGAACTTAAAGTACTTTTTTTTAAAAAGCTAGCCATTATTATTATGCACATAGTTCCATCTCATATGGTTTCAAATTGCATTTTGCTCATGAATAATGAGGTTGAGTGCCTGTTCTAATGTTTGGTGGATATTCTGTTTTATAAAGTTCAAGACCATGTCTTTTGTCATTTTTATTTGGAATTGTCTGTCTTTTCATTATGAATTAGAAGTATTTTCGGCATTCCAGATCGAAACCCTTTGTCAGGCATGAGAATTGAAATATCTTCTCATAATCTGTGATTTGCCTGTGTACTCCCTTAAAGATGCTTTTGATAAAAAACAAAACAAGTTCACAATTTTAATATAGTCCATTTATCATGTTCCTTCATGATTTATACTTTTGTTTTCTGTTTAAGAAAACTTTTTAAAATCTAATGTCATTAAGGTATTCTCTTATGATATTTTCCAGAAGCTTCATTTCTTTTTCTGTTCACATTTAGAGCTACAATCTACCTGGAATTAATTTTTGTGTATGCTGAAAGATAGGAATCAAGGTTATATTCTTTCCTATAAACATCTGATTGACCCAGCATCTGTTATTTAAAAGACTATTTTTCCTAACTTCCTTAGAATGCAAACTTTGTTGTAAATCTAATGTCCATATATGTATGATTCCATTTCTGTACCCTCTAATCTATTCCCTTGGTATAGTTTTTATTCTTGGAGTAATGGTATATGTTTTAATGACTATAACTTTATAATAAGTATTAATATCTGGCAGCATAAGTTATACATCTTTGTTCTTTATGATTGTCTTGATGATTTTTGGCTTTGTATTTCTCCTTATATAAAGTTTAGAATAAGCTTATCAATTTCCATGAAATACTTGCTTGGATTTTAATTGAGATTACGTTGCATTTGTGGGGGAATTGACAACTTTATTATTCTGATTCTTCCAATTTGTGTGCATGCCATATCCCTCTGCTTATTCAAGTCTCTTGATTTCTCTTAGTAATGCTTTGTAGTTTCCGAGGTATTGCACGTGTCTTGTCAGATTTATTCTTAGGCATTAAGGTTTTTGTAAACTGTTGCAAATCATGTCACTTATTAAATGTCATTTCTTAATGTTAGTTACATGTAAGAGTAAAATCAAGTTTTGTATTATTAATGAGCAATTGCGCTAAATTCACTCAATTGTTAATAGCTTATGTGTGGACTCTGAGATTTTTTTATGAAACCTATGTTTCATGCAAAAATACGACAGCTTTATTCCATCCTTTACAATCATGATAATTTCATTTCAGATTCTTATATCTCATTAACTGGGATTTCCAGTGCAATGTTGAATAAAAGTGAACTCCCTTGTCTCAGTCCTGCTTTCAAAGGGAAGTTTTCAATATTCTACTATTAAGTGTTATGTTGATGGAGGTATTTTGTATATGATCTTTATCAAATTAAGGAAGTTTCCTGTATTTGTTAGTTTGCTTAGGGTTTTTTTTTTCTTTTAGCTTTGAAATGGCTTTGAAACTCAATAAGTGATTTTTTAATTCAAATGATCATATGATTTTTCTACTTTATTTCATAATTGTGATAAAATACATTCATTGGTTTTTCCAATTTTAAAACAAGCGAGTATTTTAAAAGTCAAACCAATCTAGTTACAATGTATTGTTTTTTCAGGTATTACTGGATTCCATTTGCTATTATTTTATTCAGTACTGTTACATCTATGCTCATGAAAGATATTGCCCTATAATTTTTCTTTCTTGAAAGTCTTTCTCAGGGTTTGGCCTCAACATTATAATGATCTTATAAAGTAAACTGGACTGTGTTTCTTATTTAATTATTATCTGAAAATATTTTTATAAAAATTCATGTTTTTACTTCCTTTAGTACTTAGAAGTAAAGCATTCTGGAATTTACCTGTCAAAAAATTTAAATTACAGTTTCTGTTAATTACTAGAATTGAAATATTAAAAATGTTCTATCTTTCTTAGTTCTCTTTAATAAATTGTTTTTCTCACATTTTATCCATTTCATCAAATTTTAAAATATATCAATCTGAAGTTGTTCACAGTTTTTAAAATTATTTTGTAACATCTGTAGTCTCTGTAATAATATTTTCTTTTTGATCTTTGATATCGCTAAATTGTAACTTTTCACTTTTGATTCCTTGATCAATCTTGCAAGGGGATTAACATTTTGTTAATCTTTTCAAAGAGCAAACTTTCTGCATTGGCATTTTTCTTCATTGGATGTTTATTTTATGTTTTTATTAATTTCTGCTTTTATTTTTCTTCCTTTTTGGATTTGATTTTCTACCTTTTTTGTAATTCTTGTGATGAATACTTAGATTATTGATTTTAAGTTTTTCTTTTTCTTTTTTTTATTATACTTTATGTTCTAGGATACATGTGCACAACATGCAGGTTTGTTACATATGTATACATGTGCCATGTTGGTGTGCTGCACCCATTAACTCATCATTTACATTAGGTATATCTCCTAATGCTATCCCTCCCCACTCGCCGCATCCCACAACAGGCCCCGGTGTGTGATATTCCCCTTCCGGTGTCCAAGTGTTCTCATTGTTCAATTCCCACCTATGAAGTTTGTCTTTTTAATACATGCATTTAATTCTATGAACCTCTCTATTTTTCACAGGATAAAACCACTTCATCAACCGATCAAAGCACTTCATTTTGTTTCCTGATTTGAGGTTCAACCACTAAACACAGTTCACAAGAAAACACAAGGACTACTTAACTAACTACAAGAGTTAGAAATCTCCCTAGTGGTCCACATAATACTTGTACAAATTCACACAACCATGTAGACCACTTAGTATGAACCAAAAGAGCAAAGCATAGTCACGGCTAGAGTTTTGTAATAACAGAAGAGTAATTGTAACCTTATGAATATACTTTCAACATCACTTGGCTAGTAATTGTACTGTTTCCTCATTGCTCTGGGGTGTGTATGAAGGCTCTTAGGAGAGCAAACATCTATTTCTGTTCTGTATACCCCTGTCTCATTTCAGACTGTGTAAAATAACTATTGCCTCACCATGAACATTGGGGATTGGAAAGATAGTCCTACAATCTTCTTCATAGGTTTTGGCTTTTAGGCAAGCCAGCTGGTTTTTTCCAAAGCTTTCTTTTGAATATTCAGATACTATTTCAATCCTAACTGTAGATTACTGTGTTTGTGAGGGTATCTAAGTGTCCATGTGATGGCAAGGACAACAAAGTAGTCCAGGAACACAGTAAGTGCGTGTGTGTGTGTGTGTGTGTGTTGTGTGTGTGTTTCCAACTGAGCCCGGCTTTGAGATTTCATTTTGTTAGTGGACAGTTCTTTAATCAATACCAAAGACTCTGGAAAACTGTAGATTTTCTTTAGAGGTAGATAAAACAAATCAGGGGCCGGGCACGGTGGCTCACGCCTGTAATCCCAGCACTTTGGGAGGCCGGGGTGGGTGGATCATGAGGTCAGGAGATCGAGACCATCCTGGCTAACACAGTGAAACCCCATCTCTAGTAAAAAAATACAAAAAAATTAGCTGGGGGTGGTGGCAGGCGCCTGCAGTCCCAGCTACTCAGCAGGCTGAGGCAGGAGAAGGATGTGAAGCCGGCAGGCGGAGCTTGTAGTGAGCCAAGATTGCGCCACTGCACTCCAGCCTGGGTGACTGAGCGAGACTCCGTCTCAAAAAAAAAAAAAAAAAAAAAATCAGGCAGTTAAGTCAATTGAGGAAAAAAGGAGATTTTTCCATTTTTAGATAATATCACGACTAACAGTTGATTCTTTATTCTTGGTGCACATTTAACATTTCTACCTATTTTGGGAAATATTCAAACCTTCTTACCTGTCTCTCAGAAGAAACATATTTAAATTCAGATTGTACTAACTACAGATAAAAGGTAAAAAGATACTAACATTTGTATTACAGCAGTGCCGTTTGCTTTCTGGATTTGTGACACACAACGTCATGCATTCTAAGACAGAAGTTAATTTTATCAGTGTCACTAGTGATGTTAATTTGAAAAGATACAGCAAGTTCAAAGCTTTTCTGAATATTTAAATCACCATGTTTTAAGACAGACTGGAATGTTACAAATGATTCTGTAAAATAATCATTTTTCTGAACATTCTCATCTTTTGGTTCTTCCTTTCTGAATCTTCAGTGGGTACCTCCCCTGCTTCAGCAGTTTATCCAGGTAAGAATACTTGAACACGAACTGAGCCGCCCAGTCACTCAAGGTCTCCTGCTGGGCAGGAGGGAGGTCAGAAAAGTCATCATGCTTGTCCTGCAGTACTACCTTATCCAGGCAAAATGTGGCAGGGCCTCTGGATGTATCTCTTTCGGCAAAGATCCCATGCGGCCCCTTGGCC
>NW_012114788.1:3490214-3494264 GCF_000951035.1 Colobus angolensis palliatus
GGGGTTTCACCATGTTGACCAGGCTGGTCTCGAACTCCTGACCTCAGGTGATCCACCCGCCTTGGCCTCTGGAAATGCTGGGATTACAAGTGTGAGTCACTGCACCCAGCCACCACTATGAATCTCTTAAACACAGCTTTTAAATCCCACACATTTTAATATGACACGTTTTCATCATAATTTATCTCAAAATATATTCTCATTTCCATTGTGACTTCTTCTTTAATCTATGAGTTATTTAGACAAAATTGACTAAATTTTTAAGCTTTGAGGTATTATAAAAAGTAATCATTTTATTGTTGGTGTTAATTTAATTCCATAATGGTTAAAGAACACATTCTATGTGTTCAAACCTTTTCTATTTGTTGAGATTAGCTTTGTAGTCCAACATAGTCGGTTTGATAAATGTTCCATGTATATTTGAAAAAATGTATATGCTGAAACTGTTGGTTACAGACATGTCAACTAAGTAAATTTTCTTTGTAATGTTGTTTTACTCTAATGACATTTTCAGAAAAAAAAATGAAAGCTGAATGAATTTGTTACTAGAATAACGATATTTCACTATGAGAAAATCTGAAGGAAAATGACTCCAGTGGAAACACAGATCTTCAGGAAGTAAGCAAGAGCACTGTAAACGGTCAGGAGCAAGACAAGAAGCATTTCCTGTTCCTTTTCCACATTGTTCTCAAGGTCCTAGGTAGTGCAATAAGGTAAGATAAAAAGAAACAGAGGCGTAAGGACTAGAAAGAAAAAACTTAAAATGTCATATGCAGGTAACATGATTATATACGTAGGAAATACAAGGAGATCTACAAAAACTACTAGAACTAAGGGAATTTCTCAAGATCACAGGAATTAAGCTAATATACAAGAATCACTTGACTTTCTACATACTAATAAGAAATTAGAAATTAAAAATTTAAAAATCCATCTATTGTATCATCAAAAATATAATAAGAATAAGAATAAATTTAACAAAAGATGTGTAAGACCTCTATACTGAAAACTGCCACACATACTCAAGGTAAAATAAAGAAGGACCTAAATAAATGATGAGCTATATACCACATTTATGGAGTAGAAGGTTCAATAATGTTAAGATGTCAATTTAGGGTGGAGCTGGAGGCCATTATCTTTAGCAAACTAACACAGAGACAGAAAACCAAATACTTCATGTTCCCACTTATAAGTGGAAGCTAAATGATGAGAATACATGGTGGCATACAGGGAAACAACACACACTGGGGCCTTTCAGAGGGAGGATCTGAAAGATCCTACCTACACTGGGTGGAAGGAGAGGATAAGGAACAATAACTAATGAGTACTAGGCTTAATACCTGTGTGACAAAATAATCTGTACAACAAACCCCCAAGACACAAGTTTACCTATGTAACAAACCTGCACTTGTATCCCTGAACTTAAAAGTTTTTAAAAAGTCAACATAATACCAATTAAGTCCTCACAGTCTTTTTTTTCCTTAATTTTTTCCAACTTTCGTTTTAGGTTCAAGGGGTACATGTGTAGATTTGTTACATGGGTAAATTGCATGTCATAGATGTCTGGTGCACAGATCATTTTGTCACCCGAGTAATGAACATGTTAACCAATCGTTAGTTCTTCAAACTTCACCTTCCTCCCACCCTTGACCCTCAAATAGTCCCTGGTGTCTATTGTTCCCTTCTTTGTGTTCACATGTACTCAATGTTTTCCTCCCACTTATAAGACAGAACAAGCAGTCTTCATTTTTCTGTTTCTGTGCCAATTTTCTTAAAATAAATGACCTCCAGCTCCATCTACGTTGCTGCAAAGAACATGATTTTATACTTTTTAATGGCTGTGTAGTAATCCATGGTGTATATGTACCAAATTTTCTTTTTAAAAAAATTTTATTTAACTTTAAGTTCTGGGATACGTGTGTGGAACATGCAGGTTTGTTACATAGGTTTACATGTGCCATGGTGGTTTGCTATGCCTACCAACCCGTCATCTAGGTTTTAAGCCCAGTATGCATTAGGTATTTGTCCTAATGCTCTCCCTTCCCTTGTCCCCAACCCCCTGACAGGCCCCAGTGTGTTATGATCCCCTCCCTGTGTCCGTGTGTTCTCACTGTTCAACTCCCACTTATGAGTGAGAACATGCAGTGTTTGGTTTTCTGTTCCTGTGTTAGTTTGCTGAGAATGATGTCTTCCACCTTCATTCATGTCCCTGCAAACGACATGAACTCATTCTTTTTTATGGCTGCATAGTACTCCATGGTGTATATGTGCCACAATTTCTTTATCCAGTCTATCATTGATGGGCATTTGGTTTGCTTCCAAATCTTGGTTATTTCAAATACTGCTGCAATAAACCTATGTGTGCATGTGTCTTAATAGTAGAATGATTTATAATCCTTTGGGTATATACATAGTAATGGAATTGCTGGATCAAATACTGTTTCTGGTTCTAGATCCTTGAGGAATTGCCGCACTGTCTTCCCCAATGGTTGAACTAATTTACACTCCCACCAACAGTGTAAAAATGTTCCTGTTTCTCCACATCCTTTCCAGCATATATTGTTTCCTAACTTTTTAATAATCACCATTCTAACTGGTATGAGATGGTATCTCATTGTGGCTTTGATTTGCATTTCTCTGATAACTAGGGGTGATGAGCTTTTTTTAAAATATGTTTGTTGGCTGCATAAATGTCTTCTTTTGAGAAGTGTCTGTTCATATCCTTCATTCACTTTTTGTTGGGGCTTTTTTCTTTGTAAATTTGTTTAAGTTCCTTGTAGATTCTGGATATTAGACCTTTGTCATATGGGTAGAGTACAAAATTTTTCTACCATTCTGTAGGTTGCCTGTTCATGTTGATGATAGTTTTATTTTGTTTTTCTTTTGTTTGTTTGTTTGTTTGTTTGTTTGTTTGTTTGTTTGCTGTGCAGAAGCTCTTTAGTTTGATTAGATCCCATTTGTCAATTTTGGCTTTTGTTGAAATTCCTTTTGGTGTATTAGTCATGAAGTCTTTGCCTATGCCTATATCTTGAATGGTATTGCCTAGGTTTTCTTCTAGGGTTTTTATGGTTTGGGGTTTTACATTTAAGTCCTTAAACCATCTTGAGTTAATTTTTGTATAAGGTGTAAGGAAGGGATCCAGTTTCAGTTTTCTGCATATGGCTAGCCAGTTTTCCCAGCACCACTTATTAAACAGGGAATCCTTTCCTCACTGCTTGTTTTCATCAGATTTGTCGAAGATTAAATGGTTGTAGATGTGTGGTGTTATTTTTGAGACCTCTGTTCTGTTCCATTGGTCCATATATCTGTTATGGTACCAGTAGCATGCTGTTTTGGTTACTGTAGCCTTGTAGTATAGTTTGAAGTCAGGTAGCATGATGCCTCCAGCTTTGTTCTTTTTGCTTAGGAGTGTTTTGGCTATGTGGGTTCTTTTTTGATTCCACATGAAATTTAAAGTAGTTTTTTCTAATTCTGTGAATAAAGTCAATGGTAGTTTAATGGGAATAGCATTGAATCTATAAATTACTTTGGGCAGTGTAGCCATTTTCACGATATTGATTCTTCCTATCCGTGAGCATGGAATGTTTTTCCATTTGTTTGTATCCTCTCTTACTTCCTTGAGCAGTGGTTTGTAGTTCTCCTTGAAGAGGTCCTTTATGTCCCTTGTAAGTTGTAAAGTTGTATTGCTAGGTATTTTATCCTCTTTGTAGCAATTGTGAATGGGAATTCACTCGTGATTTGACTCCCTGCTTGCCTATTGTTGGTGTATAGGAATGCTTGTGATTTTTGCACATTGATATTGTGTCCTGAGACTTTGCTGAAGTTGCTTATGAGCTTAAGGAGTTTTTGAGTTCAGACGGTAGGGTTTTCTTTTTTTTTCTTTCTTTTTTTTTTTTGAGATGGAGTCTCCCTCTGTTGCCCAGGCTTGAGTGCAGTGGCTGGATCTCAGCTCACTGCAGGTTCCGCCTCCTGGGTTTATGCCATTCTCCTGCCTCAGCCTCCCGAGTAGCTGGGACTACAGGCGTCTGCCACCACGTCTGGCTAATTTTT
>NW_012114788.1:3494486-3494779 GCF_000951035.1 Colobus angolensis palliatus
CCTTGCATCCCAGGGATGAAGCCGACTTGATCATGGTGGATAAGCTTTTTGATGTGCTGCTGGATTTGGTTTGCCAGTATTTTATTGAGGATTTTCACATCAAAATTCATCAGGGATATTGCCCTTAAATTTTCTTTTGTTGGTGTGTCTTTGCCACATTTTGGTATAAGGATGATGCTGGCCTCATAAAATGAGTTAGGGAGGAGTCTCTCTTTTTCTATTGTTTGGAATAGTTTCAGAAAGAATGGTATCAGCTTCTCTTTGTACCGCTGGTAGAATTTGGCTGCGAATCT
>NW_012114788.1:3495154-3495647 GCF_000951035.1 Colobus angolensis palliatus
TTTTTAGTAGAGATTTTTAGTAGAGGTTTTACTATGTTGGCCATGTTGGTCTCAAACTCCTGACCTCAAGGGATCCACCCACCTTGGCCTCCCAGAGTGCTAGGATTACAGGCATGAGCCACCATACCTGGTCTTTTCTAGATTTTCTAGTTTATTTGCATAGAGGTATTTATAATATTCTCTGATGATAGTTTGTATTTCTGTGGGATCAGTGGTGATATCCCCTTTATCATTTCTTCATTATCACATTTTCCTTATTTAGTCCATGGTTGATAGGCATCTAGGTTGATTCCACATCTTTAATATTGTAAGAAGTGCTGTGATGAACATGTGTGCATGTGTTTATGGTAGAATGATTGTTATTCCTTTGGGTATATACCTGTTAATGGGATTGGGTCAAATGGTAGTTCTGTTTTAAGTTCTTTGAGAAATCTGCAAACTGCTTTCCACAGTGGCTGGCTGAGTTTACATTCCCAGCAGCAGTGCATAAGCA
>NW_012114788.1:3502427-3529300 GCF_000951035.1 Colobus angolensis palliatus
TTTATAATCCTTTGGGCATTGTGGTTTTAACTTGCATTTCTCTAATGATTAGTGATGTTGAACATTTTTTCATATGCTTGTCGGCCACATGTATGTCTTCTTTTGAAAGATGTCTATTCATTTATTTATGCCCATTTTAATGGGTTGTTTTATGCTTGTTAATTTAAGTTCCCTATAGATTCTGCACATTAGATCCTTGCTGAATGCATAGTTTGCAAATATTTTCTCCCAAACAGAGAACAAAGATTGTCTGTTTACTCCAAGAAGATCATGGGTTTTGTTGATAATTTCTTTTGCTATGCAGAAGCTCTTTGGTTTAATTAGGTTCACCTGTACATTTTTGTTTTTGTTGCAATTACTTTTGGAGTCTTTGTCATAAAATCTCTGCCAGGGCCTAGGTTCAGAATAATATTTCCTAAGTTTTCTTCTAAGGATTTTATAATTTTAGGTTTTACATTGAAGACTTTAATTCATCTTGAATTGTTTTTTGTGTATAGTGAAAGAAAAAAGTCCAGCATCAATCTTCTGCATATGGCTAGCCAAGTTATCGCAGCACCATTTATTGAATAGGGAGCCCTTTCCCCATTGCTTGCTATTGTCAACTTTGTTGAAGACCTGATGGTTGCACGTGCACAGTTTTATTTCTGGGTTCTTTAACCTGTTCCATTGGTCTATGTGTCTGTTTTTATATTAGTACCATGCTGTTTGGTTTTGTTTGCTGTAGCCTTGTAGTATAATTTGAAGGCTGGCAATGCGATGCCTCCAGCTTTGTTTTTCATTTGTTTGTTTGCTTAGGATTGCTTTGATTATTCAAGCTCTTTGTTTCTGGTTCCATATGAATTTTATAATTTTTTTCTAATTATCTGAAAAATATTGTGGGTATTTTGATAGGAATACCATTTAATCTGTAAATTGCTTTGGGGAGTATGGCATTGTAACAATGTCGATTCTTCCTATCCATGAGTGTGGAATATTTTTCCATTTGTTTGCATTACTTCTGATTTCTTTCAGCAGTATTATGTAATTTTTGTTGTAGAAATCTTCACCTTCCTGGTTCGCTGCATTCCTAGATATTTTGTTCTTTTTTGTGGCCATTGTGAATGTGATTGTATTCTCAATTTGGCTATCAGTTTGAACATTATTAATGTATAAAAATTGCTACTGATTTCTGTACATTTATCTTGTATCCCGAAACTTGGCTGAACTGGTTAGCAGATCTAGGAGCCTTTGGGCAGAGAATATGGGGTTTTCTAGGTGTGGAATCATATTGCCTGTGAGTAGAGATAGTTTGATCTCCTCTTCTTATTTGGATACCTTCTATTTCTTCCTTTTGCTTGATTGCTCAGGCTAACACTTCCAGTAGTATGTTGACTAAGAGTGGTGAGTGTGAACATCCTTGTCTTATTCCAGTTCTCAAGGGGGATGCTTCCAGCTTTTGCCTGTTGAGTTTGATCTTGTCTGTGGGTTTGTCCAGGAAGGCTCTTATTATTTTGAAGTAAGTTCCTTTGATGCCTAGTTTGTAAAGGTTTTTAACATGAAGGATTGTTGGATTTTATTGAAAGCCTTTCCTGCATATATTGAGATGATCATGTGGTTTTTGTTTTTAGTTATGTTTATGTGATGAATCACACATATTGATTTGCATATCTTTAGCCAACTTTTCATCCCAGGAATAAAGCCTACTTGATTATAGTGAATTAGCTTTTTCATGTGCTGCTGGATTCAGATTGCTAGTATTTTGTTGAGGATTTTTACATTTATGTTCATCAGGAATATTGACCTGAAGTTTTGTTGGTATTGTTGTGTCTCTGCCAGGTTTTGGTATCAGAATGATGCTGGCAGGGGAGGAATCAGTTAGGGAAGGGTCCCACCTCCTTATTTTTTGGGAATAGTTTTGTTAGGATTGGTACTAGCTCTTTATACTTCTGATAGAATTTGGCTATGAATCCATCTGGTCTGGGTTTTTTCTGGTTGGTTGGTTTTTTTTTTTTTTTACTGATTCAATTTTGAGACTCATTATTGGTCTGTTCAGGGTTTCAGCTTCTTCCTGGTTCAGTCTTGGGACGTTGTATATTTCCAGGAATTTATTCGTTTATTCTAGGTTTTCTAGTTTGTGTGCATAAAGGTGTTCATAATAGTCTTTGAGGGTTTTTTTGTATTTCTGTGGGGTCAATGATAACGTCCCCTTTGTCATTTCTGATTGTGTTTATTTGGATCTTCCTTTTTTTTTTCTTTATTAGATCTTATTTATTCTTTCAAAGAACTACCTTTTGTTTTTGTTTATCTTTTGTATGGTTTTTCATGTCTCCATTTCACTCAGTTCAGCTCTGCTTTTGGTCATTTCTTTTCTTCTGCTAGTTTTGGAGTTGGTTTGCTCTTGTTTTTCTAGTTCTTCTAGGTGTGATGTTAAGTTGCTAATTTGAGATCTTTCTAACTTTTTTATGTGGGCATTTAGCCCTATAAACTTCCTTCTTAACACTACCTTAGCTGTGTCCCAGAGATTCTGGTGCAATGTATCTTTGTTTTCATTAGATTCAAATAATTTCTTCATTTCTTCCTTAATTTCTTGTTTACACAAAAGTCATTCGGAAAGAGATTGCTTAATTTCCATGTAATTATATGTTTTTAAGAGCTCTTCTTGATACTGATTTCTGTTTATTGTACTGTGGTCTGAGAGTGCGATTGGTATGATTTCAATTTCTTTTGATTTGTTGAGAATTGCTTCACGGTTAAGCATGGTGTCGATTTTAGAGTATGTGCCATGTGCAGATGAGAAGAATGTCTGTTCTGTTGTTGTTGGGTGTTCTCTAGATTTCTGTTAGGTTCATTTCATCAAGTGTAAAGTTTAGGTCTCAAATATCTTAATTAGTTTTCTGCCTCGATTATGTCTAACACTGTTAGTGGGGTGTTGAAGTCTCCCATTATTATTATGTAGTTCTCTGAGAGTCTTTGTAGATCTCTAAGAACTTGTTTTATGAATCTGAGTGCTCCAGTGTTGGGTGCACATATATTTAGGATAGTTAAGTCTTCTTGGTGAATTGAACACTTTATCATTATGTGAAACCCTTTTTTGCCCTTTTTGATCATTGTTAGTTTAAAGTCTATTTGTCTGAAATAAGAATAGCAAACCCTGCTTTTTTATTTTCTGTTTTCTTGACAAATTTTTCGCCATCCCTTTAATTTGATCCTGCGGGTGCCACTGCATGTGAGAGATGGGTCTCGTGAACACAGTATACAGTGGGTCTTGCTTCTTTATCCAACTTGCCACTCTGTACCTTTTAAGTGGGGTGTTTAGCCCATTTACATTCAAGGTTAATATTGATATGTGCAGATTTGATCATGTCATCACCTTGTTAGCTGATTGTTATGCAGACTTGTCTGTAGAGTTGCTTTATAATGTCAATGGTCTATGTGCTTTGTGTTTTTTGCCACTGTCTTTTCTATGTAGAAATTGATATGTATGTGAAAAGGACCTAGAATAGCCAAAGCAATCTTTAAAAGAATAAAGTTGAAGGATGGGCACTACCAGATTTCAAGACTTACTATAAGGTGATAATTATTAGGATAGTATAATATTGGCATAAGGATAGACAAACAGATCAATAGAACAAAGTAGAGAGTACAGAAATATACATATATATATATATGTATGTATGTATCTAACTATGTATAGATTAGGTCTCTATTGATAAATAAATGGATCTGTATCAGTCATGACTCTTCAGAGAACTAGAACATATACATACACACACATATGTATTTACCTATCTATCTATCTATATATATATTATATATATATATATGTAGAGAGAGAGAGAGAGGTTGAATGATTGATTGCAAGGAATTGGTTCACAGAATTATGAAGGCTGACATGTCTCAGGATCTATAGAATGAGTCAGGAAGATGGAGGCCCAGGAGAACCAATGATGTAGCTCCAGTCCAAACACAAAGGCCTGAGAACCATGAGAACTGATGGGTAGTTCCATTGCAAAGGCCAGCTGGCTAGATACCTAGGAAGAGCTAATGCTTCAGTTTCAGTCCAAAGCGATGGAAAAAGTTGATGTCCCAGTCCGAAGAAAGTCAGGCAAAATAATTCTCTCTAACTCAAGTGAGGGTCAGACTTTTTGCTTAATTCAAGCCTTCAACTGATTGAATGAGGCTCACTCACATTAGGGAAAACAATCTACTTTACACAGTCTACCTATTTAAATGTTAATCTCATCCAAAACACTCTCATAACAACACCCAGAATATTGTTTGACCAAATATTAGGGCACTCCATGGCACAGTCAAACTGGCACATAAAAGTAACCATCACTATAAATACACACACACACACACACACACACACACACATTTGCATATTGATTTCATTTTTAAGAAAGTTGTCAATACAATGAAGAAATAAAAAGTCTTTCAAATAAATTATACTGGAGCAACCAGACATTGATATGAAAAAAATAAATTTCTCCTTTACCTCACACTATAGATAAAAATTAATTTAAGATGCATTATATACCTAAATACAAAAGCTAAAGCTAGAAAACACCTAGAAGAAAGCATAGGAGAGTATCCTTATAACTTGTGGCAGAAAATCAATCTTTTTTAAGCAAAACAGAACACATAACCTTACATTTTTAAAAGCATATATATTAGACTTTATCAATATTGAAAATAATTACTCATCAGAAGATACAATTAAGAATGTAAATAGCATTAGGAGATATACCTAAAGTAAATGACGAGTTAATGGGTGCAGCACACCAACATAGCACATGTATACATATGTAACAAACCTGCACATTGTGTACATGTACCCAAGAACATAAAGTATAATGAAAAAAATAAAATAAAATAAAAATGTAAAAAGATGTTGAAGGAAAAAAAGAATGTAAAAAGATAAGCTAAAGATTAAGAGAAAATATATTGTATTACATAGAAAATACTTTAATTCAGACTATATAGTAAATTTTAAAACAACAGAAACAAAAAACAACCCAAATAAAAATAGGAATAAAAATGTGAACAGGAAGTCCTAACCAGAGCAGTCAAGCAAGAGAAAGAAATAAAGGGCATCCAAATTGGAAAAGAGGAAGCCAAACCAATTCTGTTTGCCAATGATAAAATTGCATACCTAGAAAACCCTAAAGATTCCTTCAAAATACTCCTAGATTTGATAAATGAATTCAGTAAAGTCTCAGGTTACAAAATCAATGTGCACATCAGTAGCACTGCTACACACCAACAACAACCAAGCTGAGAATCAAATAAAGAAGTGAGTCTCTTTTACAATATCTGCAAATATAAAATAAAATATCTAGCAATATACTTACCTAAGGAAGTGAAAGATCTCTACAAGGAGAACTACAAAGCACTGCTGAAATAAATCATAGATGACTCAAACAAACGAAAATACATCTGATGCTAATGGATTGGAAAAATCAATACTGTGAAAATGATCATACTGTCCAAAACAATCTACAGATTCAATCCAATTCTTGTCAAATACTAACTTCATTTTTCACAGGATTAGGAGAAACTATTCTAAAATTCACATGGAACCAAAAAACGGCCCAAATAGACATGGCAATTCTAAGCAAAAGGCACAAACCAGGAGGCATCGCACTGACTTCAAATTATACTATAGGGCTATAGTAACCAAAACAGCATGGTACTGGTATAAAAGTAGATACTGAGAACGACGGAATAGAATAGAGAACCCAGAAATAAAGACAAATACTTAAAACCAAATGATCTTTGAAAAAGCATACAAAAACATGCATTGAGGAAAGGACACTCTCTTCAATAAATGGTGCTGGAAAATTGGATAGCTACATATAGAATAATGAAACTGAATCCCTATTTCTCAGTATATACAAAAATCAACTCAAGATGGAGTAAGGACTTAAATCTAAGACTTGAAATCATGAAAATTCTACAAGAAAAGCCAGGAAAAACCCGTCCGGATATTGGCCTACGCAACGAATTCATGGCTACGACCACAAAAGCAAATGTAACAAAAACAAAAATAAAGAAATGGGACCCAATTGAACTAAACAGCTGCTGCATAGCAAAATAAATAATTATCAGAGTAAACAGACAACCCACAGAATGGGAGAAAATATTTGCAAACTCTGCATCCAACAAAGGACTAATATCCAGGATCTTCAAGGAACTCAAACAAATCGGTAGATAATAATAACAATGATCATCCCAGTTAAAAGTGAGCCAACGTCATGACTAGATAGTTCTCAAAAGAAGATAGATAAATGGCCAAGAAATATGAAAAGCATATTCAACATCACTAATCATCAGGTAAATGCCAGTTAAAACCACAAAGAGATACCACCTTACCCCAGCCAGAATGGCCATTATTAAAAAGTTAAAAAACAATAACTGCTTACATGGATGTGGTAAGAAGGGAACACTTACACACTGCTAGTAGGAATGTAAATTAATGCGACCTCTATGGAAAACAGTATGACGATTTCTCAAAGAAAAGTAGATCTACCATTTGATCCAGCAATCCCACTACTGAGTATCTACCCAAAGGAAGAGAAGTCATTATATCAAAAGATCCCTGCATGCATATGTTTATCACAGCACATTTCACAATTACAAAGATATGGAACCAACCTAAGTGGCCAGCAACCGATAAATGGATAAAGAAGATTTGATATATATCACCATGGGATACCACTCAGCCATAAAAAAAGAATGAAATATCATCTTTTGCAGCAATTTGGATGGAAACGGAAATAACTCAGAAATGGAAAACCAAATACTATATGTTCTCACTCGTAAGTGGGAATTAAGCTATGGGTATGCAAAGACATACAGAGTGGTATAATGGACATTGGAGATTCAGAAGGGGGAAGGGTGGAAGGGTGGAAGGGTGGTGAGGGATAGAAAAGTACATATTGGGTACAATGTACACTACTGGGGTAATGGGTCCACTAAAATTTCAGACATCACCGCCATACAATTCATCCATGTAATCAAAAACCACGTGTACCCGTAAAGCTATTGAGGTTTTTTTTTTTAGAAAAAATGTGAACAGCCATTTCACAAAAATATTCGAATAACTAATAAACATATAAAAAGGAGCTGAACATTACAAGTAATCAAGAAAAGGCAATTGAATACTTAACAAAATACTACTACGAACCCATCAAAATGGCTAAGATAGAGAAGACTGATAATATCATGTATTGATGGAAACATAGAGCAAAAGGAAATCTGATATGTTGCTGGAGGAAAGTTTGCAAAACTGGTTAGCGTTTTGTGATAAAATTAAACATATGTTTATCCAATGACCCAGAAATCTCACTTCTAAGTAAATATTTAAATCAATGTATTCCTATGTGCACAAAAGATTTGAACAAGAGTGTTCATCACAACTTTATTCATAACAGCAGAAAACTAGAAGCATTTCAAAGATCTAGGAGAATGGATAAAGTATGGTATATTCATCAAATGGAATATTGCCTAGCAATAAACAGAACAAAAAACTGACATTATTTTTTAAAAATTACATTGAGCAGCTGGAGTGCAGTGGCACGATCTCGGCCCACTGCAACCTCTGCCTCCTGGGTTCAAGCGATTTTCCTGCCTCAGCCTCCCGAGTAGCTGGGACTACAGGCATGCACCATCACACCCAGCTAATTTTGGTATTTTTAGTAGAGACGAGGTTTCACCCTGCTGGCCGGGCTGCTCTCGAACTCCTGGCCTCAGGTGATCCGCCTGCCTCAGCCTCCCAAAGTGCTGGGATTGAAGGCGTGAGCCACCGCGCCCGGCGTATAATAACTTCATAACCATAGTTAAGTATTTTAGAGCTCTCTTTGAAGGAAACACATTTTGATTGATTAAATATCTGAAACTTCAGAGAGCCTAAATTTTTCTTCCTTAACCATGTGACATTAGTGTGAGTGGAAACCAAGAGTACAAACCTAAGCCCTATATACTACAGAAATAAGTTAACCTGTTACTGCCACATCACACATTCGGATTTAAATATGAAAAACACCACACAGAAAACAGAAACATTTTTAAAAAAAATTTAAGATCACAAATAGTTCATTGTTGTCACAACACATTTCAGGATTTAAAAAAAAAAAAATCAAACATTTTGGCTTTCTAAGAAAAAGACTTTAAAAAAAATCAATTCCCTCATCACTGAAAGGACTTGGACATTTTTAAACTTCCAGTCTCCTAAGGCACAGTATTTAATAGGGATGCCAATATTACCACCCTGCTGTATAGGAATAAGAGGCAAGGTATTAGGACTAAGAAAAACAGCAAAATTTCTGGACAAAATCATCTGTCATTAAAAATAAAAGGGGGGAGAAAAAGACAGACTAAGTGGTGAGCATTTTAGTTAAGAAGGCCCAGTGTTATGCAGTACTTTCTGTTTAAAAAAAAAAAAAGAAATCGAAGTATTTTAACTCAGGTAGGTTTCATTCACCACAGAAGCGCTATGAGAAAAGAGAGGGGGGTTGGTAAAATACAGTATACTTTCTTTAAAAAGGACTTGGGAGGAAAAAAATCAACTTAGAAGATCATATGAAAGGGCAAACATCACATGGAACCCAGTTAGTGTCCTATTTTATTACAAGTCTTCAGACAGATCCAGAAAATAGAGTAAGATACTAGGTAAACATAACACCTAGACACGCCTGTAAGGCATTTGTTTCCTATCACATGGTCCATTCTAGCTTAACACCCACAACTGAGATGTAGTGAAATACTATAATTGGATGCTCAGATTATATTTTTATACAATCCAAAAGTTCCTTAAATATAAAATTAAAAATTCCTCACTTTTTTCTCATCACTGGTCATGAGAGAAATTTTTTTAACTGAGGAATTTTTAATATTACATTTAGATAACTTTTTGGTTGGATAAAAATATAATCTGAGCATCCAATTTTAGTATTTCACTATATCTCAGTTGGTGGGTGTTAAGCTAGAATGGGCCATGTGATAGACAACAAATGCCTTACAGGCGTGTCTAGGTGTTATGTTTACCTAGTATCTTACTCTATTTTCTGGATCTGTCTGAAGACTAGTAATAAACTAGGACGAGTTAATGGGTGCAGTAAACCAACATGGCACATGTATACATATGTAACAAACCTGCACGTTGTGCACATGTACCCTAGAACTTAAAGTATAAAAATAAATAAATAAAAATAAATTTCATTAAGCACAAGACTTCAGACACAAAAGGGTGCATGCCATATAATTCCATTTATGTGAATTTCAAGAACAATCAGTGATGACAGAAGTCAAAGTAGTGGTCACCTCTGGAAGGTGGAACATTGACTAATAAACATTTCTTATGTGCCTCACAGCATCAAGCATCACTTATTATCCCAGCAAAATAGACTAAATGCCAAATAGCACTGTATGGTCATAGATAAGTTCTAGTTCTCCCATTTAACAGAAGACTATTCAACCGTTAAGAAATTCAGTTATATAGATATATAAAATGACTTTTGGTATAGCATTAACTAACAAATGGAGACCAACATTTATCCAGTAAAATTCCTAATATGCTCACATGGAAAGAAAAAAAGAACAACAGAAATTTTACTGTGGTTCTGTGTCAATATTAAGTGCACATGTTGTTTTATAATATTTTTATGATTTTTGAGATACACTTTTCAAGAGTTCTAAGTCATCGTATATTATTTTTTAAAATATAAATGTGTTTCTACAAAATGCTGCTCCAACAGAAAAGCTTCTGCTTCTTTGCTTATTCTTAGTACCAGCATGTGCTGAATACAGGGTTGTTCCTTTTGGCATTTTCCACTTGGTCATTGGAAGGCGCAGCTCCAGGCAACCCCCCTGGGAGTTCCCCAGAAGGAAAGGGCAGCAGAAGCTAGAAATGTAAACAACTAAAATGGTGATGCAACAACTGGTAAGATGCCAAGTCCTCCCTGGAGAGGAAGATGGTGCACCTCAATTTGTCTGGGACAACCCTGGTTTATTCCTGCCTGGTTTGCAAGATGAAGTATATAATAGTTCTCGTACAGAGGAGACCCCCTATGGCTTCTTAGACCCTCATAGCATAAGTAAGTATTCATTTTTGATGGTGTGCTTGTTCAGAGAATGCCCAGAAAGGGGACTGGATTTTCTAGAGTAGAAACAGTAAAGCTTGCCCTGGAAGGTGACCAACCATTTATTTCAGATTTGGTCCCCTTTGACATCTGTGTAGTTTGGGAAGTCTTCATAAATGAGACATGATTTATACCAGGTCTCAAATGATTCCTGTTTGGGAAGGAATTACAGGTTGATGGAATATTATAAGCAATGCATATAGTGATGAGATATTATAAGTGCAGGTGGTATGAAGGAAGAAGTAAGGAAATGGTCTTGTAATGTTTTCATGGTCAATGCATGGGCTTTTCTCTCCCAGCATCCCAGTGGAAGTCTCCTCTTTTTCTTCAGGCTTGCCTTTCTGGAGAGACTCAGCTCTGGAGGCTGAACATGTTGATTAGTGCTGGCTCCCTCCCCTTTTCAGTAGCCACTCCAGCGGTCAGAAACGTTTCCTATAAAATGAAAAGTCTGCACCATTGTGGTGCTCCTCAGAACCTTAACAGGTGAGATGAGATGAAGAGGGAAAAATAAAGGCACAAGGTGCCCCAGCTGTGCTTCACCGAGCAGTTTTAGTTTAATCTGTTACGTCATAACTTACCAATAAGTTATTCCTTGAGAATAGACTTTAAAAGGCAAATGAATCTCTGAAAACCACAACATTGCATACATTTGCCAACACTATTATGTTACTCTTTAAGATTGTGGGCACTAAGATTGCCCAGTAGTATCGCGGGCAGAAGGTAGGATGCTTGGGTTCTAAGATTCTACAGCAACATAAAGATTCTAAAATAATAGGATTCTATAGATCTCGGAGACTTCTGTTATATAAAGATTATTGGATTGGGAAACAGCTGGCTGAACTTCTACTCTAGACATAACTGCATTACTAACATAGGACCTTCATAAGTTCTCACTGTGACTAGTGAACCAGGGTAGATTTTCAGGTTTTCATAGAATATCATCCATTCAGAGCCATCAGCAATAATCCCAGAAGGTCTCTATTTCTTTCCCCAGTAGAGTCACCCTGATTTTTGGCAGCAGATTCTTCTGGAAAAGGCATGGAAGAAGATTTATAATATTAGATCTATGAATTGCCAGATTAAGCAAAAATACTGCAAGAGGCATATCTATGCTAAAAAAAAAAAAAAAAGTCACTCCCTGTTTATTTGAAAGTTACATTTAACCAAGTGCCCTGTATTTCATCTGGCAATCCAGCATTGCAGGGCCCTTCCTCAAAAAGATCTGGCCTGCCCATCCATCAAGAGACTTCAGGTCTATAAACTGGCTTAGATCTGATACCTGGGTAAGAGATATGAGCATCTTCTACAGGGATTTATACTAGCTTTCTGCCCACTAGAATTTTCTACCTAAAGTCAAGAAGCACCTTAGTAATCATCTCATCTATTTCATTTCTAGGGATTCCATAGTCATAGCCACAAATCCCTGCCAATCAAAGCACTCAGATTACAATTCCGCCCCTGTGGCTTCTTGGGGTAATTGTGCCCACTCTGTCTCTGCTGTTTAACAAGCATCATCACCTGGCTTTTGTTCCTCCTGGAACCCATTTCTCCCACTGAGGTCAGCAACCCCAGTCTCATAGCAGCAGTAGTTCTCCAAGAGTGGTCTCCAGACAAGCATCATCAGAATCACCTGAGAACTTGTTAGAAATACACAATTTTGGTACTGTGCTAAGAACTCTCCATGCATTATCTTATTGACTCTCCCAACATCGCAACGAGATAGCGATTACCAAACAGTTTCCTCATGGAGGCTCAGAGAAGGAAGCAATTTGCTGTGAATCACATAACCAGTAATGATGGATATAAAACTTGAACTCATGCCTAACTAACCCCAGATTCCAGGCTCCTAAACACATTCTCCTACGTCATATTAAGTCCTGAATCACAGGAAAGGACAAATAGGAGATTTTACAGCTGGGAAGATTTGAATGTCCCCTCACTCACCCAGTTTATAGGAAAGTTTGGGGCATATGTGTGTGAGTCAATTTTAAGAGTGTTAGACTGAGAAAAATAACATATAGGGTTCAGTCACCCAAATTCAGAATTTAATGTACTGGCACAAGTACCTGGAAGGGATGTTAATGGTCAGCTAGACTGGCTAATTGAAGTCTAGACTTAAAAAGAAGTCTAAGAGAAGGAGGCAGAGCAAGATGGCTGAATAGAAGCCTCCATTGATCATCCTCCGTGCAGGAACACCAAATTGGACACCTATCTACACACAAAAAGCACCTTCATAAGAACCAAAATTAGTAAGTTATCACAGTACCTGGCTTTAACTTCATATCACTGAAAGAGGCACTGAAGAGAGTTGGAAAGACAATCTCAAATTGCCAACACCAACCCTCACCTCTCTCTTGGCAGTGGCTGCATGGAGTGGAAAGAAAATGTGTGTGTTTGGGGGACAGAAAGTGTAGTGATTGGGGGACTTGCACTGGAACTCAGTGCTGCCAACACCAGGTAGAACTCAGCCAGCACCCACAAAGGGAGCATTTAGACCTGCCCTGGCCAGAGAAGAATTATCTGTGCCAGTAGTTGGAACATTAATTCTGCCAAGCCTTGCCACCATGGGCTACATTGCTCTGGCTAAATTGTTATAAATAAACTTGGAAGGCAGTCTAGGCCACAAGGACTGCACTTCCTAGGCAAGTTCTAGTGCTGTGAACTGGTGGGTGGCATGCAACCTAGTGAGACACCAGCTGGGGCAGCCAAGGGAGTGCTTATGTTACCCCTCCCCAACCCCATGTGGCACAGCTTGCAGCTCTGAAAGAGACCTCTTCTTTTCACTTGTAAAGAGAGTGATTAAAAAAAAAAGTTGTCTTATAAGTTGGATGCTAAATAGCTCAGCCACAGTAGGAAGCCACAGTAAGTCATCAGGAAGGGTTGTGAGGCCCCCATTCCAGGGCCTAGCTCCAGGATAGTTCCAGATATACCCTGGAGCAGAAGGGAATCCACTACCTCGAAGGGAAAGACCCAGTCCTGGCAGGATTTATCACCTGTTGACTAAAGAGCCCTGGGGCACTGAATAACCAGCAGCCATAATTAGGTAGTACATGCTATAGGCCTTGGGTGAGACTATGAGACATACTGGCTTCAGGTGTGACCCAGTACACTCCCAGATATGACAGCTACAAGGAGAGGCCCCCTTGCTTGAGAAAAACAGAGAGAAGAGTAAAGAGGACTTTGTCTTGAATTTAGCAGCTCAACTACAGTAGAGAAGAGCACCAAGTGGGTTTTGGAGTCCCCAGTTCCAGGCCTTGGCTCTTGTACAGTGTCTCTGGACCTACCTTGGGCCAGAGGGGAGCCCATTGCCCTAAAAAGTGAGTCCCAGGCCTGGCAGCATTCACCACAAGTTGACCAAAGAGCCCTTAGACCTCACATGAACATTGGAGGTACCCTGGCAGTACTGCTTATGGGCCTGTGGTGGTGGTGGTGAACATGAGGAGAGACTCCTCTACATGGGGAAAGGGAAGGAAAGGGTGGAAAGAACTTCATTTTGTGGCTTAGGTGCCAGCTCAGCCACAGTGGAACAGAGCAACAGGTATATTTCTAAGGTTTCTGACTCCAGACCCTGGCTCCTGGACAGCATCTCTGGACCTGTCTAAGGCCTGGAAGAATTTACTGCCCTTAAGGAAAGGACATAAACCTGGTTGGCTTCACCACATGCTAATTGTAGAGCCCTAGGGCCTTGAGTGAACATAGCCAGTAGTCAGCTAGTGGTTCCAGCTGGCCCTGGGAAAGACCAAGTACTATACGGGTTTTAGGTCCAATCCAGTTCAGTCCCAGTAGTGGTGGCCACGGGGGTAGTTGTGTAACCTCTCTTCCAGCTCCAGGCATCTCAGCACAGAGAGAGATACTCTGTTTGTTTGGGACAAAATAAGAAAAAAGAACAAGAGTTTCTGCCTGTTAGTCCAGAGAATTCTTCTGGATTTTACCCAAGACCACCAAAGTAGTACACAGAAAAACACAGAATAACATTGTAATTGGTGTGTAAACTATGCATAAGTTAAGTAGAAAGACAAAAAGATGAACAGATCCAAATATCTGCAACAACTTTTGAAGACACAGATAGTACAATAAAATATAAACAGAAACAACAGAAAGTTAAAAAGTGAGGAGATGAAGTTAAAATGTATAAATTTTATCAGTTTTCTCTTTGTTTATGTAATCAGCATTAAATTGTAATCAATTTTAAAAAAATGGGTTATAAGACATTATGTGCAACTCTCATGGTAATCTCAAATCTAAAAACACAACAGATACACAAAAAATAAAAAGCAAGAAATTAAATGATACCACTAAAGAAAATAATTTTCACCAAAAGGAAGATAGGAAGGAAGGAAAGAAGGAAGAGAAGACCAGAAAACAAATAACAAAATGGCAGGAGTAAGTCCTTACTTATTAATAATAACATTAAAGGTAAATAGACTAAACTCTCTAATCAAAAGACATAAAATGTGGCTAAAAGGATGAAAGAGCAAGACCTGATGATCTATTGCCCACAAGAAACACATTTCACCTATAAAGGCACACAAAGACTGAAAACAAAAGGAATGCAAAAAGATACTTCAAGCAAATAGAAACCAAAAAGGAGCAGGCATGGCTATACTAATATCAGACACAATAAATTTCAAGACAAAAACCATAAAAGAAGAGACAGAAGGAGTTATTATATAGTGATAAAGGGGTCAATTTAGCAAGAGGATATAACAATTAAAAATATATTTTTAATTGTGCTCCAACACTGGAGCACCCAGATATATAAAGCAATATATAAAGCAAATATCTTTAGAGCTAAAGAGAGAGATAGACTCCAACAGGATAACAGCTGGATAATTTAACACCCCACTTTCAGACACTGAAACAGATCATCCAGACAGAAAATCAACAAAGAAACATCAGACTTAATCTGCACTATAGACCAAATGGATCTAATAGATATTTACAAAACGTTTAATCCAACTGCTGCAAAATACACATTTTTCTCCTCAGCACATAGATCATTCTCAAGAATATGTCAGATGTTAAGCCACAAAACAAGTCTTAAAACATTCAAAAAATGGAAATAATATCAAGTATCTTCTCTGAACACAATGGAATAAAACTAGCAGTTAATAACAAGAGGAATTTTGGAAACTCTACAAACACATGGAATGTAAACAATATGTTCCTGAATGACTAGTTGGTCAATGAAGAGATTAAAAGGGAAACTTTTCTTGAAACAAATGATGATGGAAACACAATATACCAAAACCTATGGGTTACAGCAAAAGCAGTGCTAAGAGATTAATTTGTACCTCTAAGTGCCCACATCAAAAAAGAAGCAAACCTTCAAATAAACAACCTGACAATAAATGCTTGAAGCAATGAATATCCCATTTACTCTGATGTAGTTATTAGACATTGCATGCCTGCATCAAAATATCTCATGTAACCCATAAAAATACACACCTACAATGTACTCACAAAAATTAAAAATTAAAAAATAAAAAGCCTGCAGTTAATGAAGTTGAAATGCCAGAAATTCTCTGGACTGCTAGGAAAGAATCCAGAGACTCAGGGAAGTGGAGCTGTTGGAATGGATCTAGTCTATCTATGTGCAAGCTGCTGGGAGGCCCAGGGGGATATTCCCTTCAATCAAGGTATTAAGAAATGTTTCGATATGGTTGTGGGAGGAGGCCAGGATGCTTAAGAGCTCTGTAGGGGCTATTCTTTATAAATCAGTGATGACAGTAGGGCGTGCTACAATCCCATAGTTCTCAAACTTTCGTGTATTTCAGGATCACCTGGCAGGCTTGTTAAAGTAGTCTGCCATGTTACTACTGGTGGTAATTAAAGTAATCATGATGTTGACAGATCCTATTCCTGTGCCCCTTTCCATGGTGCACCTAAAATATATGAGCAACCCAATCCCAGAATCCCATTTGGAAGTTCTATTTTATGGGGCCAATTCAATGTTAGTAAGTGTCCCAGCAAGAAATAGGTAACACTTAAAATGGAAGACTCGGAGAAAGGTTTAGTAAAGAAGCTATTTACGAAGACGTAAGTGAGTGAAGAGAGACCACAGGGGTGTTTAGTATCCTTAGGCTATTAAGAACATGGTTAGACTACAAAAATTTCTCCCTTTCTGTAGGATGTCTGTTCACTCTAATGATAGTTTCTTTTGCTGTGCAGAAGCTCTTTAGTTTAATTACATCCCATTTGTCAATTTTTGCTTTTGTTGCAATTGCTTTTGACATTTTCATCATGAAATCTTTTCCTGTGCCTATGTTTTGAATGGTATTGCCTGGATTTTCTTCTAGGGTTTTTATAGTTTGGGGTTTTACATTTAAGTCTTCAATCCATCTTGACTTCATTTTTGTATGAGGTATAAGGAAGGGGTCCAGTTTCAATGTTTTGCCTGTGGCTAGCCAGTTTTCCCAGCACCACTTATTAAATAGGGAATCCTTTCCCCATTGCTTATTTTTGTCAGGTTTGTCAAAGATCAGATGGTTGTGGATGTGTGGTTTTATATCTGAGATCTCTATTCTGTTCCATTGGTTTATGTGTCTGTTTTTGTACCAGTACCATGCTGTTTTGGTTACTATAGCCTTGTAGTATAGTTCAAAGCTGGGTAGCATGATACCTCCAGCTGTGTTCTTTTTCTTTAAGATTGTCTTGGCTATTCCACTGTGGCCTGTCGGGGGTGAGAGGAGGGAGAGCATCAGGATAAATAGCTAATGTAGGTGGAGCTTATTACTTGGGTGATGGGTTGATAGGTGCAGCAAACCACCATGGCACATGTTTACCTATGTAACAGACCTGTACGTCCTGCACATGTATCCAGGAACTTAAAATAAAATGTTTTTAAAAAGAACATGATTATACTCCTACAACTAAAAAGAAAGAACAGGGGGTAGCTCAGCAAACCTGGATAGGAGAGTCATAGAGAAACCACCTTGAAAGAAGTTAAAACTATAGTTGAGGGATATATCCAGGTTGAGGAACACAGGGAGACAACATAGGAAGAAGAATCTCGACTTAACTCTTCTCCCTGCTCTAATGTCCTCAGAAGCTCCTTTGTGCCTAAACCCAATCAGAAGCTAGAAGACCAGCAACCTCACTGATGTGACCCACCAAGACTGGTTTCCTAAGGCAGAGAATAGAATGGAAAAGAATGGAATGTATGACTGAAGGGACAAACTTGTAATATCCTTTTCTCATGTGGGTCTTGACACATTTTTGTGTCAAAGTTAGGTAGGACTCAAAATGAACTGAGTGATGTGCAATCTTCTGATATTCTCTAGAAGTGATTGCACAAGATTGAAATGATTGCTTCCTTCAATGCTTGGAGGAATTAGCTGTTCATGCCTTTGAGCCCAGAGAATGTTTTGTGGGAAGACTTTCAATTCCTGATTCCTTTTCTTTAATAGCTTTAGAATGACTCTCTATTTTTTGTTTGTTTGTGCACCTTGGTGAGTTAGATTTTTGAGAAATTCATCCATTTCCTCTAAATTAAATTCCGGGCATAAGGTTCCTGTTATTTTCTTTTTGGTGTCTGCAGGCTCTGCAACTGGTTATATGTACCTTTTCCTTTTTTCTTTTTCTTTTCTTTTTTTTTTTTTTTCTGGTACAGAGTCTCACTGTCACCCAGACTGGGTTGCAGTGGTACAATCTTGGCTCACTGCAACCTCTGCCTCCCAGGTTCAAGCAATTCTCTTGCCTCAGCCACCCAAGTAGCTGGGATTACAGGCACATGCCACCATGCCTGGATAATTTTTCTATTTTTTTTTTTTTTTTTAGAAGAGACAGGGTTTTACCATGTTGTCCAGGCTGCTCTAGAACTCTTGACCTAAAGAGATCCCCCTGGCCTCGGCCCCATTTTTTTCTTTTTTTTCATGGTCAGTTCAGGAGAGTTTTAGCTTCATTATAGGCTATAGAACCAACTTTCTGCTTCATCTATCCTTTCTAATATTTACTGTTTCCTATTTCTCTAATCCTAGCTGTTTATTTCTTCCCTTTACTTTCCCTAGGCTTATTTTGCTAGAGTGGAATGCAGAGGGATGAGTATTCCAGGAAGGCATAAAAATTGTGCCAAGTCTTGGAGCTAGGAGTGAGTGGGGAAGGGACATGTTCAACCATTCTAAGCCATTCCCTCCCCAACTCCCAGCTCCCAGGTATGTGCCCCTTGCAGGAAGAGCCTAGGAAATGGGCCAAACACCTCACTTCTTTGCTCTGAGGGCTACCCCAACCCTCCCATCAACAGCTCCAGAAACCCAATGGTCCTTCCTGGAAACAGGGGGCTTGCATCAGTCAGAGGTGTTTGAACCATGTCCCTCTGGGCCTGAGGGTCAGAAGGGGTCATATTATGGAATGTAAGGAGCCCCTGTCATCAGAACCTGACTTAATCTGTTTCAGATATTAGACTTCCACGTAAAAGTTGACTTGGAAAAAGACTTCTGCAGCTAAAAGAAAGTTTGAAACTACCTTAGTGGTAAAATATAAGCAGACTAGCTTTCTCTTCTAGCTTTCCTACTCATTTCCCAGAAAACTTTGGTCAAGTTATTTAATCTCTCTGCATCCATTTCCTCATCTATGAAATGGGCATGATCATAATGGTACATACCTCCTCAAACTAAATACGTAACATGAACAGAGTCCTTAGCACAGCGCTCTTTTCTCTACAGGAGTTAGTTTTCATTGTTTTTCTTTTTTCTGCTAGAGAAAGTAAGCAGAAAACAGCTCCTTGGATGGCTTCCCATGGTGAGTGGCTGGGGCACATCTGTGTCCCTTTTTCCTCTCTGGTTCCTTGTGGCCTGGACAGCCAGAAGGAAGCCATGCCATGCTGCTTCCGCCCTCAGCTTCCCTCCTGCATTTCCTAGAAAAGTCTTTGGTGCCCAGTTCCAGCTCAGCAGATTCAGGATCCCCCTTCATCATGACTTGGTCAACACCCTACTCAGACCAAGGTCCTCTGAGAGCTCCAAGCCTCCCAACTCCCTATAAAAGGCAGGCAGAACAGCCAGAGGAGCAGAGAGGCAAAGAAACATTGTGAAATCTCCAACTCTTACCCTTCAACATGAAAGTCTCTGCAGCGCTTTTGTGCCTGCTGCTTATAACAGCAGCTTTCAATCCCCAGGGACTTGCTCAGCCAGGTAAGTCACTGTCACTTCCTTTCTCCCTCTCTTTCCCTCTGTTTCTCTCTTCAAGGAAGACCTAAGCCCAAGTGCTCCCACATTTTTTTTTTTTTTTTTTTTTAGATTGAGTCTCATTCTGTTGCCCAGGCTGGAGTGCAGGGGTGAGATCTTGGCTTACTGCAAACTTTGCTTCCCAGGTTCAGGCGATTCTCTTGCCTCAGCCTTCTTAGTAGCTGGGATTACAGGCACCCGCTACCACGTGCAGCTAATTTTTGTATTTTTAGTAGAGAAGGGGTTTCATTATGTGGGCCAGGCTGGTCTCAAACTCTTGACCTCAAGTGATCCTCCCGTCTCGGCCTCCCAAAGAGCTGGGATTATAGGTGTGAGCAGCCATGCCCAGCCAAGTGCCCCACTCTAAGCCCACCAGAATAGTAAGGCTCCTCAGAGGTTCACTGTAACATCTAATTTTAAAGACAGAAAGCTGAAGCCCATGTTGGAGACAGAAGGGACCCTACCCACCCACCTCCAGGTTATCCCAGAGCAAGAATGAAACCTAAGCTTCTGACTCCAAATTTAGGGCCTTTTCTTTGACCTCATCTGATCGTCCCAAACTCTGCACATCTGGGACCACACCCAGGACCTTTCCCACTGGCCTTGCCCGTGGCCTCCCCTAGATGGCAGTGACATGTCCCCACCATGCAGCTGAGCCTTTGAGATCCTGAGGCCCATGTCACAGGTCCCACCTCACCTCAGGGTCTAGGGCAGGAGCGCTGGGCTTGGAGGTAGGTAAGATCTACTTCTTCCTCTTTGCTTTGCATCCCATACAGATGCTCCCTGCTGTATTTAAGCTGAGAAAAGCCTAACATATTCTCAAAGGTTTTTTCTTTGTGACTATTTCTAGATGCACTCAACGTCCCATCCACTTGCTGCTTCACATTTAGCAGTAAGAAGATCTCCTTGCAGAGGCTGAAGAGCTATCGGATCACCACCAGCCGGTGTCCCCAGAAGGCTGTCATGTGTGTAGAAAAGTACCTGCTCACCTGGCTGTTCCCCAACCCCACATTCCCCAGTCCAAAATTCTGCCCCAGGAGACAGACATCAGACTGACCTGGGGTCTTACTCAGGATGAGATCTAACCAGACTATGTGATGCAAATCCTCCTATTTTGGCTGCACAACAGGCCCGAAGAGGGCCTATAATTTCCCATGCCCTGCTTGCTGGATGGGCACCAGCCCACACCCTTTAGCAGATGCCAGGATCAGTTTCCCAGGGGAAGCAAGAGCACTGGTTGCCTCCAGAGACCCCTTCTGTCCACACACCTTCTACTTCCTGTCCCGTAGGGGTGCCTCTTCACCTGTAGCAGGTGGGCCAGGCAGGTTTAGAGCCCAGTGTGTCGTCTCCTAGGTAAACCCTCAAAGGGTTCCATCTAACTGCACCAGCTTTCCTTCCTCCACAGCTTCAGAACCAAACTGGGCAAGGAGATGTGTGCTGACCCAAAGGAGAAGTGGGTCCAGAATTGTATGAAACACCTGGGCCAGAAAGCTCACACGCTGAAGACTTGAACTCTGCTACCGCCACTGAAATCAAGCTGGAGTCTGTGAAATGACTTTTCCATTCTCCTCCGGCCTCCTCTTCTAGACTTTGGAATATTTCTACCACAATTTTCAAATCGGATGCATTCTGTTTTGTGATTCAAAATGTACTATGTGTTAAGTAATATTGGCTATTATATGACTTGTTGCTGGTTTGGAGTTTATTTGAGTATTGGTGATCTTTTTTAAAGCAAGGCGTTGAGCAAGTTAGTTGCTGTCTGTAAGCCCCCTTCCCTTCCACTGTGAGCTGCTGGCAGTGGGTTTCTCTTTGGCTCCCAGGGGTTGACAGCATGCCTGTGGGAGTCATGGACATGAAGGGATGCTGCAGTGTAGGGAGGCGATGCATCCTCCCAATGTAGGGAGGTGAATGTGAGGCGTTGCTAAATATGTTATTGTGGAAAGATGAATGCAATGGTAGGACTGCTGACATTTTACAGAAAATACACTTTATTTAAAATCTCTTACACAGTGGTGTTTTCTTCAGGAGTGACTTCCAACCAGTAGGAGCTCTAGGAGGTGTGGGTGGATGGCAGAGCATGCCAGTGGATGGTGGATGTACAGAGGCCCTGGCCGTGAGGCTAGCCTGGCTCATCTCAGTTTCAGGGAGGGCCTGCCTCACCAGCCCAGGCTGTTCTGGAACAATGGCTCCAGTCCTCAGCATGGGCGCTCCTGGCTCGCAACTCATCAGTTTCATATTCAGTTCATTTCTTTCTTTAAAATCATACTCCTGCCAAAAGTAAACCCCTCCCTCCCCCTCTAGTTTCCCACCCCAATCTATGCCTCCCCACGCAAAGCAGCAAGTGATTCAGACTTCATGTGCACCTGACACCCAGAGGGAAACCAGGTGACCAAGTCCTAGTGAGCCTCAGCCTTGGTAGGGAAGAAGGAGGGCACTTGGGCCGAATAGACCTTAGAGGATGGGAAAGTGTGGTCATAGCAAAGATTCTTTTAGGGGAGGTCCAAGAGGGCAATGTGGGGAGAGGGCCTGGGAGGAATATCCCCAAATGGTCAGATTTGGGTTTCCAGAGTGTAAAAGTTGGAGACATGTAGAAAGGAAAGTTGAGGGCAGGTTCTAGAGGAATAAGAATATCAGGGTGGGGAATTTAGACTCAGTTCTGAAGGCAGGAGGAAGGTGTGAAGGTTTTTGAGTCATCCAGAGGGAAGAATGGATGCCAGGAAGAGTAGCTTCCTGTGGATAAGGCTGTGGATAAGATGGAGTTGAGAAGGGAGGGCTGAAAACAGCCTACTGCAATAGTCCAAGCAAGAGAAAATAGGGGCTGAAGGGCAGTCATGGGGGTGGAAGAGAGGAGGCAGATAAAGAAGACGGCCAGATGTGTGATGGGGGGCATTCATAAGGGATGAGGAAGGGCAGTCATGGGAGTGGAGGGGAGGAAACAGATTAAGAAGATTGGGCCAGATGTGTGACGTATTGAAGGGGGAATGAGGGAAACACAGCAGGAGACCTTTGTCCTCTAAAAGTGACCTTTAAAGGTAAAGGTGTGCCAACCCCAAGACCTAGAAATACTTCCTTCCTTGGCTATTCTTCCTTGAATCACACGTTGTACAAATTGGAGCTTGTGAATGTCCCTTTTAAGGCATTGGGCCTCCTCTTCCTGTATGTCCACCGAGGGTTGTCCTGCTCTTCCCAAGACAGCTTCACTCCTCCAGATAAGCTGGGTGGGCATTTCAATCAGACCTGGAACCCACCCATGCCTGGACACCCACCGAGATCTTCCTCAAGGAGAGATGGGCACTGCTGACAACAGCAGGGCCTGTCCCCCAGATCTGGTACCACGCTGCATCAGGCAGTACACTTGGCAATTTGGGACACCTGGAGGAGTTGTCCTGGGAGGCAATGGCCCTGGGCTCTAACACCAGATCTGCCCCTGAATTGCTGCATCTCTTTTTAGCCCTCAGTCACCTCATCTGCAAAATGGGTTTAGCAACATTTTACAGGCAGACAACCTCACATGATCCCCTCCAGCTAGGACAGCTGTGATTTGGTGATAACATCACCCCCTGAGGCCGCTGGGCAGAGAAATGTTTCTATGTCTATCTGGGACCTTACCTGTTGCGTTAGACTCGTGTGTTGGTGCGTGTGTGTATGTGTGTACCTGTGTGTGTGTGTGTGTATTTTTCTCTTCTTATGGAGAAGGGTCTTGCACCCAAATGTGGACCCAGCTGTGAACCCCAACTTTCTGTTCCACTGTACCCCTCTTGGCAGCCAAATCTAGAGGCAGAGAATCTGCACCACCACCCCGAGTCAAAGCTTACCCCCCAGGACAAAGGCGGTCACTGAGAGGTACTGAGTCACTTAATAGCTCAGTTCCCCTGGCACCAAGTGCAACATGTCTCCCTCCTCCTGCCCCATCCTTCAGCCCCTGGCTTCCACCTCTCAATGCCAATCAAGTTTTCACTCTGAAATCCAAGAGACACAGAGGGCTGGGGGTTGATAATTCTATAATTTAAATGGATAAAGTGCAACAACATAGCTTATCAAGACCAAGCAGATCCTCTGTGACCCAGCGAAAGCGGGGCACAAGGAATGGTATAGGACTGAGGGTTTCCGGGACAGGTGAAGCTACGTGGTTTCCAGAGCCCAGAATGGAAAGAAATCTGCTCATTTTCTTTTTGGCAGGCAGTGGCTCAGCTTTTTAATGTGATTCTGAACCCATCTAGCCTGGTTCAAGGCGCAGGCCTCATTGCCTCTCTTCAGCTTGAATCTGTGAACAGAGAATAAGAGAGAAGGCTGAACCACCCAAGCCACCACTGGGTGCGCACCACACAAGCCCCGCCTCCTCCGGCTGCCAGGTCCCCTAAGCTGCTCTTGCTGGGCCTTGGGCTCCCCTCTGTAAATGAAGTTGCTGTACAGGATGTGTGGTTTGCATGGTGGGGAATAGCCAAAGCACCAGGAGCTTATAAATTGAGCTTCCTGGACCCCTCTCCTGGTTTCAATTTGGTGTATCAGGGTGGGGCTGAAGAGCCTGAAAACATTCTGACGATTAGGTGGGATGAGAAATTCCCATCCTAGAATAGCTGTCTGCTCCAACTTTAATGTTTCTGTGTCCATCTGGGGCCTTACTTGTTGCGCTGGACTTGTGTGTTGGCGTGTGTGTGTGTGTGTGTGTCTGTGTGTGTATTTTTCTCTTCTGATCTGTCTACTTCCTAAACTGGACTATTGTCCAATCTATAGACCAACTCTGTCTCTTACTATCTGGTTGATCTTAGACAAGTATCTCTACCTTCCTGAGCCTCACTTTTCATGATAACAAAAATATGTACCCCAAGAGGATCGACAGAGAAAATACACACAAAAAAGCCTTAAAATACTGACTGGTACATGAAAGCTACCCCAGTTAAGTTTATAAAGACCCTGTGATGCAGCTATGTTTATGCCCCTTCACAGATAAGGAATACAGAAGGATACGCAGATAATTAGGTACAAAGGAGTTACCAGTCCACGGTCATCCAAGACTATGTGTTCCAAATCTAGAGGCAGGAACTAATCCTGGTTCCCTTGCTCTTTCCAGTGCACAATAACCCCTTGTGCTTTTGTTAAACAATTCCTTCCTCTTAGCTCATAATGCTGGGATGTAATACTTGGCACCTTGGAGTTTCAGGAAACACAAGTCACTGCAGGAGCACAGATGCGTCCTTCCTCACTCCTGCTGGGAAGCTCCGTGCTCCCTCTAGTGCCCAAGCGCGGTTTGCACCCAGATGCTGGCAACTCTGGGTTTAGAAACCTTATTCCGGTAAAATACTGTCATCTAGTGTCTACTCTTCTAATTCCAGGCTGGCGGGGTTCTGTTCTCTAGGGAGAGATTGAGCAGGTGATCACTTACATTAAGCCCTCCTTGGAGCAGCTGGAGCTGGTATTTCTGTAACACTGGATCGCCCTCAGGGAAATCTCTTTCTCCACAAATGAGAAGCAACATCTGGAGATGGGTACCTGCACTGGAAGAGGAACACAAACGATGGTTTGCATCCATTTCTCAAACTCTCACCTGTAGCACAATTTTTAAAAAACAAGCAAAAAAACACCTCCCAGGACAAGCCCTGGTTTGGGGACCACATCCGGAGGGTGCCGGCATGGCTCTGTCTCATCAGCCACCTCGCTCTGGGGCTAGGTAAAGAGTCAGAAGATTGGGGTTCAGATCTGAGCTCCCCATACCCCAGCTGAGTGGCCTTGAGGAAGATGTGCCTTCGCCCTGGCCCTAGACTTCCCATCTGTAAAATAAGACTTTTTGGAGCCTGGTTTCTAAAGGCTCATCCAGTTTTGGTATTTCACCGCATATGCATGGCTCTACTCCAATACTCATGTCCAAGGGCCCTGGGCCCCACATCCCGGGGACCTGGTCAGTCTGATGCAGGACACGGTGGTCCACAGGTCACAGACCTGATCTGGGGAAGATTAAGAATTGTCTGAGGACTCCAGGCTGATGAGATGACAAGGGAAGAGCTCCCAGGAACTAGCTAGCTGCCCTACTCAATCTCTTGAATCCCCTCCTGCCCTGGTCCTGGGCTCTTTCCCAGCCCCCAACCGCCACTCTGTTCATTTGCACATTCTCCTCCCACACCACACCCCGCAAGAGACCTGCATTCCAACCCCAGCTTCTTCCTCCTAGTTTTTCTGTTTGCAACCCGTTTCATGCCTCTTACTAGATTGGTACTCTCCAAACAGCCTTGGAGAGTGGACATAATCAACTCCATTTCACTGACAGAGAAAGCAGAGTTTGAGAGCTAAAGTGACTTGCCCAAGAGTAGCCAACTGTTAGAGCCCAGTCTTGCCTTCAGACTCTGCTTTGTGTCTCTCACGCTGTGGAAGCTACACCCAGGCCCTCCCCTGGACCTCGGGCCTCCCAACTTTACCCAAGTAACCTCACAGGTTCCCTTCCTTGGGTCTGGATGAAGCAGAGCCTCCTTGTACCGAAGCTGGCAGTTCAGTTCTCTGGGTTTGCCCCAGCTCATGGTTCTCCTACTGGCCCTCACCCCCAGCCAGTCCAAGTTCACCATTCTTCCTCTTTAGATAGGAAGAGGGGAGACTGAGTTGGTGAGTTCAAGGAGGTCTGCTCCAACCCCAGAGTGGCTGACCATGTTTCCACTCTCCCTAGAGAGACACAAAGTGATGCCTGCCACACTCACTGCTCTTGCTGTCCACGTCTCGTGGCCACATCCCAGCTAGCAGCAAGCACACCAGGGCCGTGGTGATGATCTGCATGTCTTCTGGTCTGGCTCTGGCCTTCCTGGAGCAGCTTTGATGAGCTTGGTGAAGCTAAGAGCTCACCACTGTGCCATCCTGAGATGCCGAGGGCTTTTATTTGAAAAATCTCCACCCAAAACTCCAGGCCATGGTGGGAGCCACAAGTGGGAAGCCATAGGGACAGGGAACAGTTGCTCTCACCCAGTGACCATGTGGCAAACTCCTTTCCCCACCTCTCCTGGGTGTTATTTGTGGTGATGGATTGATAGGTTGCATTGGGAACTTCCCCAAGTGTGGGAGCAGATAAGAATCTTGAAAAAGTGCGTGAGAACTGTCCTGGTTGAGTGGGAGGCAAAGAAAAGTAAGTGAGAGGAAGTGGCCTGTGTGTGGCTTATCCAACCCTACGTCATTCCATCCAGGCATGTACTACTGCTTCAGGGTAGAAGAGTCGGGACCTGAGCAGAGAGACACCTGCATTTGAATCCTAGTTCTGCAGAGGAGGGATTACATAAACTTACCCAAATCCATATTCACACAAAATGCAAATAGCAATGCATGTCTCAAGGATGTGCGATAAGAATTAAATAACATTCTCTATGTCAAGTGACTGGCCTAGATATTGGCCATTTCTATTTTTTTCTGTTTTTTTTTGTTTTCAATCCTCAACACTTTTCAACAGCTTATTCTGTTCTAAGTCCTTGGTTAGCCCCAGGGAAGGCAGTTATCAATGAGGAGCACTACCTGACCTCGAGCCACTTCTCTTCAACTCACAGATAAACAAGTGAAAGGCACCCAGTGTAAGCACAGAGATAGATGCGTTATATCGGGGTTACAGAGAGGACTGAGAGCT
>NW_012114788.1:3529350-3533935 GCF_000951035.1 Colobus angolensis palliatus
CTCACCGTTGTGTCTTCAACCCCCAGCAAATGTTTGGGGTAGAATAAGCAGGCAACAATAAAATAAGGAGAATACACATAAACGTTATTCCCTTCATATTTCTGATTGTCACCACACCAAGCTACTCTTTTTTTTTTTTTTTTTCTAGAGTCTCATTCTGTTGCCCAGGCTGGAGTGCAGTGGTGCAAACTCACTGCAGCCTCAAACTCCTGGGTTCAAGCGATCCTCCTGCCTCAGCCTCACAAGTAGGTGGAACTATAGGTGTGCACTACCTCGCCCAGATAATTCTTTTCTTAATTTTGTATTTGCATACAGATAGAGTCTCACTGTGTTCCCCAGGCTGGTCTTGAACTCCTAGGTTCAAGCAATCCTTCTGCTTCAGCCTCCCAAAGTGCTGGGATTACAGATGTGAGCCACCACCCCAGCCAGGAGAATGTTCTTTAAGCAATATCTCCTGTGTGCTGATGTGGAGAGGGGAATGCCAAGTACAGGCAGGGTTTTGTACGAGGACAACAAGGCATAAGGGAGCGCACTTCATTTCAAATCATCAGGAAAAGCAGAAGTGTAGGGTCCAAGGAGAGTGACAGGAGTGAGAGAGTGGTTGCAGAGAGATGTGGATGTACATTACAGAGAAGACTGGGTCATGAAGATGTATGCAGTGCTTGGAATAAAGAACACATAGTAGGTGCTCAAGAAAAAGTAGCTGAGCCAAATCTAGGCATTGAAATCATGAGGCCTGTGTGCATTATATAGAGTGACAGCTAGACTGATCTACTCTGATTGTGCACTCTTCAGCTCAAAAACCCGCAGTGGCTCCACACTGTCTGTATGCCTCAGTAGATGCCAGCACATTCGGTTAACTGCAATTCCTGATTGCAAATAACTGCCACTTGCTGTACTATCTCTGGGATTTTGCTCCTGCTGTAACCTCCACCTGCAGAGCCCACCTCTCTATCTCCCTCTGCGAACATCCTACCCACTGCAAATGTCATTGTCTCCACAAAGACACTTCTGTCATATCTAGCAGATAGGATCTCAGCCTCTTGTGAGAACCCTCATGGCTGGATCGCCATATAATTCCTGCAACACTTTCCTTTAGTCCACCCTCCAAACATGGGAATGTCCAAGTTGAAAGGGCTCTTTCAGACTATCTACAACAATGGCTCTTAAAGTTTTTTGGGAGAGCTTTTGCACAAATCTGAATATCTTAGTCCCATTTCAGAATCAGAATCAAAACACATGTGTCTGTACATGTTGAAAAGAAAAAATTTCCAGGTAATTTTCTCAGACACCAGAAGATAAGAATCACATATCTCGTATAATCACTTCATATTATGATGAAATGAAAGGAAAGTAACTTGTCCAAGGTCATGCTGACCTCAGGGACAATGGAACTTGAGCCCTGGTCTTTTCATCTTCATGTGCAACTGCCTCTGAGAATACACTTTTTGCACAGTCCACAACTAACTTCCTCTGCTCAGACCAACCAAGGACGATTTATCCTTTCCACTGCTTCCTGCCACCTGAAAAGTGGTTGAAACCACAAACTACTGTTGTCTCTATCCTATTCTCTTTGTCCTTAGAGATGAATAAATACTATGTGCTATTCATCCTACTATGCACTATGCATCCATCTTTTTCTTTCAACTTTTATTTTAAGTTCCGGGGCACATGTGCAGGGTGTACCATTTTCTTTATCCAGTCTATCGTTGATGGACATTTGGGTTAATTCCATGTCTTTGCTATTGTGAAGAGTGCTGCAATGAAGGTTCGTGTGCCTCTATCTTTATAATAGAATGATTTATATTCCTTTGGGTATATACCCAGGAGTGGGATTGCTGGGTCAAATGGTATTTCTACAAGAGATGAATACTTTTTTCTGCCTTTACCATAGGGTGTCAGGAGAGAGAGAAGACACAAGCGGGTGGTCAATCAGCCTAATGTAACTGCAGGTCCTTTAGATGCAGGAAACAGACAGGGGAAAATGTGGCCACCTTGGAAATTCTTTGCTCTTCCCCTCCTCCTGGGGTTGCTGGCCAGCCCAATCAAGAAGGGAAACAGGGCTGCCCTCTCCACCACTCGCTTCCCCTTCCCCCGCCTCACTGTGGCCACAGTCAGACCTGCACAGGCAAAAAGAGAACAGCAAGATTTAGTCATGCTTTTCCTTTCCAGGCTCCCTCAGCACATGCAAGGAACCGGCTGGATGTTCTTATCACACAGGAACGTAATGTTTCTCATGGGTGTCTCTTCCACCCCAACGTGACTGCCAAGGGCACAGACTTCTCTAGGCTCTAGCACAAAGACTAGGACCAAGTAATAACTCAATTAAATAGTTGTATAACTGAACAAGCTGGGACAGATGGCATAGGATGGACTGATGTATAAGAGATGCTCTCAGAATAAACACTGAACAAGTTATTCATATGAACACATTTCTTCGTTAGAAAATTTGAAAATCAGAACTGCCTGGAGATAGGTTTTCTTAGTCATCTTTTATGAAATAAGTACCAAATAAAAGAGGATAGGTAGAGACCAGATACAGTTCAGCCCACGCAGCTGCCTCTTAAGACATCTCTTCCAGCAGCGCCCAGTGGAGTCCAAAGGTGTCCAGGAGTGTTCCAGCCCTCTTTCCTCCTCCTGGATGGCCCGAGTGGCCTGGGGCTTGGCCCTGCTTGCTCACCTTGCAGTTACAGTTCAGCCTGATCCTTGCAGATCAGGGCATAGAAACCAACAAAGGAGAAGTCATTTACCCAGCATCACACAAGCGCAGAAATACTGGTCTTGCTTTGTCCAGCTCTGGGGTCAAGTCTTCTGGTTTCCCTCAATTAGGGAGGAAGCAAGCTATAGAGGAAACGCAGGATAGTCAGACCCAACTGGGTGAGATCTCAGCTCCACCACTTGACCCTAGGCAAGTAATCTACACTTTCTGAGCCTTTGCTCTCTCATTATAAGCTCCACAGCTAACTGGATTTAGCACAACTCTCCTCATTGTTTTTAAGATAAACTCCTCAGGCTGAGGCAGGAGAATCGCTTGACCCCTGGAGGCCGAGGTTGCAGTGAGCCAACATCACACCACTGCACTCCAACTTGGGCAACAGAATAACACTCCAGTCTCAATAAAATACAATAAATACAATACAATACAATAATAAAAATAAATAAACTTCCCAAACCTCAAACACATTTATTTGAGGTTATCCGAAGGATCAAGTGAGATTTAAGAGGAGGGAGGGGAGAGGAAAATAAAAAGTTGGATCATTCAAAATCATCATGGAGCAGACACTGTACCAGACACGGGGGATACCACAGCGGGACAAGACAAACATAGGCCCTGGTATTGGGAATTGTGCTAAGTCGAGGTTAGTGCTTCAAGGAGACAGACAATGTCCTATGAGCTGCAGAGTGTGCAGAAATGTTCACCACAGGGCCGGACACATAGTAGATGCTCAATGAAACTGTGTCCTTCTTTTCCTCTCCATCCTGGACCACTCTCAGCATCAGCACATGACTCCAGGCAGTGCCACCCTCTCTCCCACTGGGGCCCATTTCCTGGTCTCTTTCCCTTCTCATCTGGTGCTGCTTGACACTCACACCAAGGCTTGTGTCATTGCCCATCTAAGCAGGGTGTCCTCTTGGGTCTCAAGTCTGCACCAGACCCCCTACCTCCTGCAAGCACAAGTTCAAATCCACAGCAAGGACCTGAGCACCCAAACACCTCGGGATTCAAAGCCCTTTCTCATGTTTTCCAGCACCTCCTTACACTCTGCCCACATTCCCTTTCCCCCTATTTTTCCCCTGACATTTAGCACTTTTTTTTTTAAAGGAACCCTCTCCTATTTACATCTCAGAAACAACGTGAAGGAGGCATAGAGAACCCCTCATAGCAACAGAAAAACCAAGGGATGCCCCAAAGGATGTCATAGGCACCCAGTTTTTCAATGTGCTGCTGACTCTGACACCAACATGGTCCACCATGCTCAGGGTGACATGCAACTGTCTTGGTTGGTCTCAGAGGGTCCTGCACAGCACAGTCAGCAGACGTGCAGCAACAGAGTCCCACTTGCTGTCCGCACATACACTGGGATTTACTGCCCCTTCTGCCTGGAATACTCTTTCCTGCTTTATGTGCCTAACTTCTTGCAGGCTGTCCAACGCGGAGCTCCCCGAGTGAACCCAGCTCACTCCTCACAGCAGGTACCTCACGCTAGTGTAATTTCCTGGTGGTTCACACTCCTTCCTCTCTAGAAGTTTCCAGAGAGCAGGAGTCTCTCTGCCACGGTCAGCATTTCATGCTGCAGCGTTTAACACTGCACTTGTGTGCAGTAACTATTAGCAGAAGACAGAAGGAGAGATTTTAACATCACTATGGCTGAGCTCATGTCAAAGAGGAGAAATGAAGACCCTGGAGGTTAGTAGACAGATAGGAGTTCACACAGGTTGCCTGGATTGGAATCAGGATAACAAGCTCTGCTATCCTGTGCTTGGTTATACCACACTGTGTAGTAGAAGACTGCAATTTCCGTTTGTGCTAATGGGCACCATTTGACACCTGAGATTCCAGTGACAGGTTGCAGTTCAACAATGT
>NW_012114788.1:3533985-3546073 GCF_000951035.1 Colobus angolensis palliatus
TTTCTTTCTTTCTTTCTTTCTTTCTTTCTTTCTTTCTTTCTTTCTTTCAGCAAACATCTTTCAGCTGGGCCTACAGGGATAAAGGCAGGATTTGTCGGGAGGGGAGAAGGAACAGGGGCTAGCATGGTGAGCAGGGGTTATGAGGGTGGGGTCTGAAGCCAGAATGCCCTGGTGCTTAGTCCCAGTTTCCCTGAACACTGTTTGCAAAACTTCTTTGAGTTACTTAACCACTGAACCTCATCTATAAACAGGGATAATAATAGCATCTGCTTATAGGCTTGTTGTGAAAATTAAATATAAAGTACTTAGAATAGTGCCTGACATATTTCTCTGGGAAAATGGGAACAGTGACATCACTATATGAAAATGTGTAGGCTGCTGTCTTCAGAGCTTGGGGGTGTGTGAGGCTGCATGGCAAGGGGTGGCTAGAAATGAAGGGTGAGGAGGGCTGGGCCCAGTTGTGCAAGATCCTGTTTACTGAGCTTTGTCTTGATCCTGTTGGCGATAGAGGGCCTGAGCTAATCTTTTGCTCAGGACAGATGGTGGCCCAATTTGTGGTGAGGGCTGAGGGCTAGTGCCAAAGGCTAGAACAAATTGAAAGGAGGCAACCAGGTTGGGGAGGCTGGGAAAGAGCTCTGGTGAGAGATGAGGAGGGTCGAGGTTGCGTATGGGAGCATGTGAAAATCAGGGTATGAGCTGGCTCTGCCACCTGCTCTCTGTAGGATTTGGGCAAGTTCCTCCCTCTGAGCCTCAATTTCCTCACCCAAAAAGTGGGAAGGTTGGCCTAATTCAGCAACTCTTGTCCTTGAAATGGGATTCTTATATGGATCATTCGGGAAGCTTTGGTCAAAAAGACACATGCTTGTCTGCTCTAGATCCCCATATTCTAAATGCAGGGAAGACTTTTCTAAATGAAAACACTTCTCATGTAATCCAGTCCCACCATTTCTCTACACTGGCAAAAGCCCCTAACCTGGATGGCCACTGGAACTCTCTCTAACTTGGCATTTAGTGACTCTCAGGATCTCCAAGCAAGGGCAGACTCCTGCCCACCAGTTATGCTCAAAGCGTCACACTTGCCCATCCCTACTGGGACCGGCAGTCAGATCTGGCCTGTTAACAGCAAACAGTCACGCGGAGGGGGCCTGCTCGAGAGGTTACCAGAAATGCCCCTTCCCCTTCTGATGAGGCTCAAAGGCAGTGAAACCTAATGGGACTGAACCTGGCCTTTGAGGTATTTAGGTTCCTCACCCACTCTAAGAACCACACTTGCAATCCTTCCATCTGACACTCAGCAAGCACCTTGAACTCAGAATGTATTGTGAACTCCGCATCATGGTTCTTGAGATGTTTGATGCTGTATCAAAAATATTCACCTTGCAATGTCTCTGTGAGTATCCAAGGGGTCCCTGGGGTCAGGCATACGCCATGCACAGCTTGGTGCTCAGGGGTATACTGGATGAACGTGCCCTTCCATCTTCTCCCTCCTGGCCCCCACTCCCATAGAGCAGGAAGAGCCCTTAGGAAGACCTGGGATAGACCAGGTTATATTACCGATGAGTAGCCTGAGGCTGAGAACGAAAAAGCAAATCGTCATGTGGGGACTTGGTAACAGGGCCCTGGAGACAACCCTGCCTCTTAATTCCCAGGCCAAGCTCTTTCTCTTGTGATTTGCTGGCCATGTGCTGTTATCTGGAGGGCTCGCTGTGGACAGAGAGAAGGTGAGGATGTTGAAGTTCTGCAGGATTCCCACAGCCCACCTGGAGGCCAGAACACGGTGCCTTTGCAGGGAGTGGTGGGGGGAAAGCCCCTGCATTTTCACCCCACAGAGCAAGCATGCAGTGGCAGGAAGTAGCAGCAATGACTTCAAAATATGCCCACTAAAACCAACAAGGCCACCCATCATTGAGGTGACACACCCACAAACTACTGGGAAAGTCCCCCAAGGAGTCCTTCCCTTTCTGGGGTGGCAGGTGGAACCGCCTGGGACAGCCCATGGCCCACAGCCCATTTCCCAATGCATCGTGAGCCCACAGCCCTGGGATTCCAGCTGCCCATGTCTCTCAGGCTTGGCCCACTTCGTAAGAAACCCCCGTCACCTGGTCTGGCCTCCTGGGCTCTGGAGTGAACTAAACTGACCACAGATCCCGCAGTAAGCTCAAACTGCTCACCCTCAGCAACTGAAGCTGAGCCTCAGGCACACTGTCCAGTACCTGCCCTCCTGGCCTTCTCCTCCATCCTCTGAGGGCATGCTATCCAGACATCTACATTTTAATCCAGGTTGCCACTCACTAGTACCTGGTCAATTCTGCTCATCACCCTAAACTGCTGAGTCATCATCTGTTAAACTGGGTTAACAATGCCTCTGTCTCAGGAATGTCGTAAGGACTAAATATGGAACTACATGCAAAGGCTTCTAGCACAGAGCCTGGCTCAGAGGTCGTGATTTCTCTGTGTTCTGTGTTTCCTCCCTCCCTGCTTGGTTTGCCTGAGGCATCTTTATAGCTGCTCTCAAGAGCTGATTCTAAGTCAGTCAGGTCCTGTTTCTCAGCTGTGGCTGGCTAGCATTGCTTCCTTGGAAGAGCATGAGTTTCAGGAGCCAAGTTTACAAGGGAGCACCTGAAGTCAGGACTGCTGCCTGGCAGATGTAACTAGACCCTGCAGTCTGTGTCCCACCCACCCTGTGACCCTAGCCAAGACAGGTGACATAGTTTACATGGTTCAGTGCAAAATGAAAATGATGACTCTCTTCTTCAAAAACTAAGAATTTCAAGACAGCACAAGTAAGATGCCATGAAACCAGGCAGGTGTCTATTGCATTACTCTCTGGAGTCCCCTCTGCCCTGGCTTGCAAGGTGACTTTCCAGAATCCTACTGTTATGGTTTTATTGGCCTGTTAAAGTCCTTGACATAAAGATATATCCTAAATGAGGCAGAGAGATGCATTTCACTTCCCCCTAAAATAGCTCCAAGTGGCACATCAACCCTCAAGTCATACAGCACCCCCAGCTACTCTCCCCTGCTCCCCAACACAGTCAAAGGCCAGAGTTGCTGTCAGATCTAAGGTGGTGCACAAGGGATTATGGAGAAGGGGCAGATATGAAGAACATGAAGGCATTCATTCTGCTGATCTGGATTCCTTCTTGGCCACTGTTTCCAGTCGGAACTAGTCTCAGCTAAAGACTCCTCATACCACCCAGATATGGTGTGATTCAGTAATGGGGTGTGTTGGGTGCCCAGCACAGTGTCTTGCATAATAAGTAAGGGCCTCAATTAAAGGAATGTGTCTCCAGTCTCCTCTGCAACCTCTTCTAGCCGCCTTCAATGGATGGGTCCTCTGATATCCAACCGTGACAAAGCAGGCAGATGGCTCTGAACCCCCCACATCCCATCTCCTAGGCCCTCTTGTACATGGCCATAAATAGTACCGGAGAAAGAAAAAGGAAATAGGGAACCTGACTTTTGTCCTGGCTCTCCCACCCTTGGCTTCTCTCTACATCAGTGTCCTCATCCATAAGAGGTGGATTTTAGTCTTTTTCTAGCTTAGGTGACCAGAGGTTGTGAGCCTCACAGAAGACAATGAGTGGATGGAAGGGGTGTTTGGCTGAGCAGAAGGTTATCAACACTACCATCCTTCTACCACTACTGCCTCTCACTCACCTTCCTTCCCAGCCAAGCGATTGAAATAATTCATGTCACTCTCTTTCCAGTTTCTCACCTCTCACTTTTTTAACATGTTGCAAACTGGCCTTTGCCCCCTGCTACATCACCAAAACTGCAATGGCCCGAGTCACCAGTCAACTGCCTGTTGCAAATCCAAGGCCTCCCTGGCTGTCATCTGGCCTGACCTCTCAGCACCCTTGATCTGTTGACTGTTCCTTTCTGAAACATCCCTCGCCATGGCTTTCATGACCCTCTTGGTTTTCCTTCAACCTGTACGGCTGTTACTCTGAGACTGGTTAGGGGCTTCTCATCCTCTGTCCACTTCTTAATCTTGATGTTCCCATACACCTCTATAGCATTAAGATAGTTAATAGCTAATATTTAATAAATACTTCCTATGTGCTAGGTAGTTCTCCAAGCACTTCACATGTGTTAATGTGTCAAATCTTCTAAATCCCTGGAAGTAGATGTTATCATTATCCCCCACTTTGCAGATGAGAAAACTGAGGCCCAGAGTTGTCTGAGATTACTTAATTAGTCATCAGGGAGGTGATATTTAAACACAAGCTGTCTGCCTCCAGACCCCGTGTTCTGAACCCGTCCTCCACACTGCCTCTCAGCAGACTTGTTCCTGAATGCTGTCCAAACATTTTAGCTTATCCTGCAAGGTTCCTCCTAATCTGGTCACAACCTGTACCACCTATAACGTCATATACAGAGGATGTCCCCGAGGCTGAATTTCATAGCCTTCCACCTGACACACCCTGCTCTTTGCCTATGCTTCTCCTCTCTCTCTGGGGAAATAAACTTCTCTTTGTTTTATCAGCTAATGAGCTTCCACTCTTCTGAGAACACCTTGTTCACAATTGCCTCCTCTGTCACAGAGGCCTTCTCCACCTCCTCCCAACTCTCCCTCTTCTCTGAGTCACTTTGCTCCTCTCTCTGTGGTTATACATATTGCTTTATATGTAATTCATTCATTCCCATGCCTGCCATCTTGGCCAGACTCTGAGCTCCTTGCCTAATACAATGCATGGATGTAACAAGCATTGGCAAATGCTAAATGAACATGTAAATGAACGAATGAGCTGGCCCACATCTACACAGCACCCGAGACTTTCACCTAGCCTACTCCGTGTTTTAACAAACTGAGCCAAAAAACAAAATGCAAAAACCCTAAGTCTTTACACCCACATCTATTCAGGCTATTACATGCACGCAGTGACACATGCGTGCACACATTCCCTCCTGAGCCTTCATTCACTTCCTGGCTTAGCTCTTCCTTAGGCTGCTGTCTCAGCCTTCCGGCCATTCTCCACATCTGCACAGGCTTCCAGGCATCTGAAAATCCTGCCTTTTCTACAACGTGTCATCTCAATTCTGCAAGGACTGAGTTTTCCATTCTTCCATAGTATCCAGGACATTTCACGGGGCCTAACAGTTACAATTTTACCACAAAGTCATGTACCATGTCAGACAAGACAGTCTCCAAGCAGAAATCAGTGGCTACCAGTCATAACAACAGTCCTTTATATGTTCACAGTGACTTGTGGCTTCCTTAGCTCCTTAGACCCATTTGTAACTTTGAGCCTTACAACCAGGTATGGAATAGTTAATATAAATCTACTTTATAAATAAGGAAATCAAGGCTCATACAAATTAATCTCTCTCTCTCACACACACACACACACACACCCCTCTACCCAAATGCCCTGGGCAAAGTATTGGGCTAAGTGTTTAATAGGTAGTTAGTGATGATTCACTGTGTCTTCTCTTTCCCCAGTAGGTTTGCAGTCTCCTATTGGAGGACCCATCAGACTCCACATGTTCTGTTAATATATAGTTTTATCTCCCCAACTACAACCCTTCAAGCCCAAAGACTTCTTGGCCCACACTGAAGCAGGTCCATGCCAGGCGAACATGGGGTGGGTCAAAGCCATGTAATAAGATAGGTGTCTTTCAAAGGCCTGCAAAGGAGCATTTCTTTTTAGCATCCACGTAAGTATTTCCCAGGGCAACCCTCTGCCAACATCTCCCCTGTGTAAACAAGTAAGCAGGTGAATGCATTCTGGCTTTACTAATTCAGGTACATAAACAGAAAGGCAAGATGAATTTAAGACTGTTATTAAGTAAATGTGGTTCCCTTACTTTCAACCATATATAATTCTTTCTAACAGTATTATCGGGTTGAAGGTACTTAGAAGATATGCTTTAATGGAGGTTTTTATCAGGATTTGTAATTAGCCGAGCAATTGTGAGCACTTTAAAATACTTGGAAGCAGATTAAACCCATTAAAGAGAATCAACCACTCAAAAACACAAAAGCAGTATCCATTTACATGCCGGCAATTGCAGTGCCAATTAGAAATGCATATACTCAAGCAGCTACTGTAAATCTTACTCATGATGCAGTATTTGACATCCCTCCCAGCAAGAAACACTCATTCATTAAGTAAACAAATATTTAAAGGATGCCTATTCCATACTGGGCACTGTTCTATGTCCTGGTAACTGAGACACACAAGACACTTGTTTTTGTAGAGCTGACACCTTGTGAGAAAGGCATCATTTTCATGCAAGCTAATATGTGAACAAGATAATTTCAAATAGGATAAATTGATGAAGGAAACATAACAAAAGGATATAACTAGAGGAGAGATTACAAAGTTTGCATTTGAACCGAGATCTGAATGACAAGAAGATGTGAAAAATGAAGAGGTGAATATTCCAGGCAGAGAGAATTACAAACATGAGGCCTCATGCGTCATTGCTTATGCTACCCTCTGAATAAGACAAAGATTTAGGTAAAGGCAGTTGACTGGGGAGGTGCAGGGAAAATTAGTAAGGGAGTAGGGGAGCAAAACAGGGAAGGGACGCACTTAGTACAGACTGTGTTATCAAGCCAGCCCCTTTGAGGTTGAAGTCTGAGAGGAAGGCCAGGGACCAACTCATGTAAAGCCTGATAGGCCATGGTGTATTAGAAAGTCCGTCTTGGCAGGGCATAGTGGCCTCATGCCTGTAATTCCAACACTTTGAGAGGCCAAGGCAGGCGGATGGCTTGAGGTCAGGAGTTCAAGACCAGCCTGGCTAACATGACAAAACCCTGCCTCTACTAAAAATACAAAAATTAGCCAGACATGGTGGCATACACCTGTAGTCTCAGCTAGTCTGGAGACTGGGGCAGGAGAATCACTTGAACCCAGGAGGCAATGGTTTCAGTGAGCAGAGATGGCACCGCTACACTCCAACCTGGGTGACAGAGCAAGACTCTGTCTCAAAAAAACAAGAAAGAAAGTGTTTGTGTATTAGAAAGCCAATTATGAAATGTAGTCAGGGATAGCGATAGGAACTGACTTCTTTTTTTAGTAAGACTCCTCTCTCAGTTGTGTGGAGAACAGATTTTCTGAGGACAATAAGAACCAGTCAGGAGGCAATAGCAGGAAGCCAGGCAAGGGAGGGCAAGGGCTCCGGCTAGCCCAGGGTCAGTGCAAAGTGGATGGATCCAAGTATGACATAAAGGTAGAGCAGGACTGACTGGTGGGTTAGATGTGAGGGACCAAGGGAAAGAAGGATGCAGCCTTGGCTCGGGTGTGCCAGTACAGAGATAAGAGGATGACAAGAGAAACAAGTTTCATCTCGCCGGTCTCCAGGATGGGCTCTGCCACTCTCTGATTGTGTACTCAGGCCAGCCACTCTCCCAGACTAGGCTTCAATGTTCTCATTTGGAAAATAAGAGAGTAGAACTAATCAACTTCTTAGGACCCTTTCAATGCTAATATGCTATAATTCTAAAAAAAAAAAAAAAATCAGTTTTTGAAGCTTTAGTTATTTTTGATATATCCATAAACCCGTGTAAACCACCACTCAAAATATCAAAATAAAAGCAAGGATCTTGACAATAAGCTACATCCACCGTATTTTCCCTCTATACTGCTTTCCCTGACTCCCCTAACCTAAGGAAATCAAGACCCCAAACCCCCTTACTTTCTTTTTTCCATAAATTTGACCAATGTGTGCTGTGTGTTTCTAAAATGTATACATATATATTTTACCTTAGTTATTTTTACTTTATAAAGAGGGTATCATACTGTTTATTTATCATGCTGTTTATAGGGACTTATTTGTTGAATAGTATTTTGTTGATATCTAGGACATCTGTATCATTACTCTGCAGTTCATTTGTTTTAAATGCCATATTATATTCCATTGGATAAGCATTCTATTGTTGATATATCCACTCTCTTTTGATGGGCATTTGAATCTTTTGCAGAATTTTGTCATTGTAAACAGTTCTGAATATTCTTATACGTGAACATTTTTATATATGCAAGACTTCCATTAGGTATATATGAAAAGTGGAATTTCTTGGTCAGAATATTCACTGTCATCAGAAAGTTACATCTGTCAGCCATAAGTGTTCCCTCTTCTGTGAAATGTCTATTCCTAGTTTTTGCCATTTTTCTTTTGGGTATTTGTATTTTTCTTATCAATCTCATTGGCCTGCTTCCTGCCTATAGAATACTATTGCTCAAGACCATGTTATGTCCTTAAAACTCAGTCTTTCTAAATCTAGGCTGGCAGCACTTTCAGCAGCGCAACTCTCTCAAAAACCCTTTCTGAAATGTCAGCAGCCAAATCCACAACTCATTTTGAGACATGTCTTGCTCTCCCTCTAGATGTAGTTTCAAGTACTTTGACATCATCATAAGGCTTTAGGAGACCTTTCCATGAGCCATTTTGTCTAACAGAGAGGATTCCCTGGAAGTGACGTATTCTTATCAGAGGTCTTAACAAAGGCAGTGACAGTTGTGCCCTGGATTTGCTCTTGGTCTCCAGGCTGTGTGTTCAAAGCCAAGCCTTTGTTTTGTTTTGTGCCTTAAAGCTATGTCCTCTTTTGAGAATATTTTTAAACCACAGAGGTTGGAAGTGAGAGATTATTGCATCTTTCAACACTGTTAGCCCTAGAATTTCTAGACTCTCTATGTTCCCTTTCAATTCCGCTTGCAAATGAGCCTGCCCTTTGCTGACGTCATTTCTTTCTTGTAGTACCTCATGAAATGCAGCTAGTAAAAACTAACTCACACTAGCCAATTCTGTCTCAAAACCTCTTCTCCCAAAGCTGCAAATTCAGTAGGTTTATTTTCTGCCTTCCAAGTTATCATATGTGACAGTTTTACCAAATGTTTCACTACAGCATTCCATAGGTTGCCATTTCTCTAGCCCCTATAATAATTTCTCTGTTGTCTGCTGCCCAGCTCCAAAGTCAAAACTGTACATCTTATCCTTTGGCTAGAGCAATTTTCCTCTTCTGGGTTTTTTTGTATTGGCCAGCTTTTGCTGCAGCAACAAGCAACCCCAAAATATTTGTGGCTGATAACAAGAAGCATTTCTCTTTTTTGCTCTCAAGTCTGCAAGCCAACTGCAGCCCTTCTTCAAGCTATGGGTCAGGTCAGTCTTTGTCACATGTCTTCCCAATTCCAGGGTCCAGGCTAAAGGAACAGCTCTTGCTCAGGACAGGGCATTCTACTGGCAGAGGGTCCAAGAGAAAGAGGATTCAAAGCTTCTGCTGGGATCTAGCCTGTCATATCTGCTAACATTCTGTTTGGTCAAGGGAGGTACATGGCCAACCTCAAAGTCAATGGTGTGAATAAATACATTTTAAACCCTCTTAAACGAGAATATAGCCACCTGCAGATTTGAAGGAGCTCTTGATATGTTCTTATATTAATCCTGTTGGTATGTGTATTGCAACATAATCTCCCATTTGTAATTTGTTTTTAAGTTGTCTCCTTAAAAAGTATGTTAATACTTTTATTGAAAAGATATATAAGTTTAACAAATTGTAGTAGCTCCACTATCCTGACAACCATTTTCATTTTTATTGACCTTCTAGTCCCTGTACACATTAAACGAACTCCACCAACACCATCATGAGTAACTTAATGCAATTATCAGTTTCTACACCATGCAATGCTACCCTAAGAACTGCCACAAATTTTAAGTCCGGAAGACAAAGAAACAGAAACTTAGCAAGATAATTATTTACAAGTACAGTGTAGAAAACTGAAAAATGTTTCAACAGTTTTTACAAATGCTTTCTTTCAGGCAGAATCCAGAGACTACAGTAAGCAGGGAACAGCAGACAGTCTCCAGATCTCAGAAAGAGGAACTTAAGCAAAAACGAAACAGGAAAAAAAAAAAAAAAAGAAGAAGAAAAACTGTTCTTTCGAAACCTTCCAACCACCTCAAAGTGAGACCCGTAAGCAAACAGGTATACTTCAGAAGTCTCTAATTCTCATTAGTTGACTTTCAGTAATCGATGTTGGCCCCATGCAGCTGTTTTAAATCACTAACGCAAACATTACTGTCTTTGGTATTCTTGCAGTGTTTTCATTTATGAGAAAACCTGCAGAAGAAACTGCTTGAACCAGAGCAAAGTAGCAAGGAAACAGGTTACTATATAATCAGAAGGCCCTAAGAAAGGTGGCAGCAGATCATATAATTACCTCCTTGTGGATAAAATCTCTGTCCTCAAACTAGGCAACCTATTACCTGTACTTCTTCCTTAGGAGCCAATTTTTTCTTGCTGGTCTACTTCGTAAATGCCCCTTAAAGTAACCTGTTAAATTAAGCCATCTTTTTTGAGTGTTTTTTTTTTTTTTTTCAAATTCAAACCAATTAGAATTGTTTCACAGATGCTTTTAAAAAGTTATTGGCCATATGATGTTTATCAAAACCACAATGCATTTGCTTGAAATCAAACTTCAAATAAGTTAGGAATGGGCGAAAGTAATTCGATTACATTAGAAGATGCAAAGCAGTAGTCTAGACCTCAGCCCACCATATATTGTTGGAGCATATATTTCATTTATAGCATTTAATCATCAAAAGTCAAACATCAAATCTCATAAAATCTCCAGTCTTTCTTGATCAGTTAGAAAAGTAGGTGCCACAATGTAAATCCTGCTTGCTACCTATCAACTGGAGCGAATTAACACCCTGTCTGTCCCCTTTAGATGCCATGTGTTTTCTAGTCATAGTCAGCTCCTCCTGGGTCTCTGAAGGTATTTCAGCTTTTCAGTTTTTGACCACTGAATTATAGCAAATGGAAGCAAATTCTGATCATGATTTTTGTCAACATTAAAAACAAGCTGTTAGAAACCATCATGCTCTCTGCAATGGTACTTTTATGTATTTTTACAAAATGTACCCATTCTCCTTAATTTGATCCACTTACTCTGCCTGACTATTAAGGATGTAGAATGGACACTTATGTAATTAATGAAACATGTAAATTCATTTTTCTCCAGGCCTTAGTTAATTAGTTAGAAAAAGATAAGTTTCCAGCTGCAGAGTAGTAGTCATACCTATAGTGGAGACACATGTCAGAAAATCACTGTGAATGAAAGAATGACTGTACTCGCTTCACGTTCTGCAAACGAGCTATACATGTTGTCAGTTTAACTAAAATTATGCCAAAGAGAATTTCTTGAACATTCTCACTTTTCTTTGGCATACACTGAAAGGCAACAAATGTAGCGTTTTTTTTCCCAGCGTTTACCCAGTTTGGAACAAAGACCAATTATCAATGTAGGTGCCCTACCATACGTCTGGGAATAAATAAAAAGCACAAATATGGTCCAGGATACATCACATTGGTTGGGCCCATCCAAGGGAGAGTTTGATGTTTCCTCTCATGTAAAGTTCCTGTTGTCAATGGCACTGAACTAGATATTAACATTCAAGATACATGAAAATATTTGTGACGTAGTAAACTTTTCCTCACCTCCACACTTTGTCCCTTTTCTCTCTTCTCCCAAAATAAAGTAAATAGCAGACACTTTAAACAGGGAGCTTTTAGCCTTGCTTGGCTACAAGGCCCAAGATAGAATATGGTTTGGCCATTGGAAGAAAGCTGAAACACGGACCTTCACAGGTATTAAAATTCAAGGTAACCTTTCTAGCATTTTGCTTCTATTTTATTTAAAGCAACAAACTGCAGATTTCCCATCTGACAGTTTCAAGTAATTCCCCCTTTGTGAATAAAGGACCACTTCAAGTTTGGGTAGCAAAGTTGAAAGCTTAGTGACTTACCAGGGAGCAAGGGTAGAGTGCGGAGCCCATGTCTCCTTTTCCAGGCTGGTGGTGCAACTGCCCAAATCAACAAACAATGAGGCAGTGCTCACAGCATTCTCCAAGGCCATCCAAAACCAGACTGGGAATGAATGATAACAAACATGACTTTCTTTCAGCTTAGAAAGTGCTCTTCAATTTGTATTTACCTTTACCCCTCAGAACCTCACAATGGACATGGATATCAGGATGTAAGTCAGTGAACCTACTGACAATTCCAAAGGGACCTAGTCCCCGATTAAGATTTCCTGAGGAGTGGCTCAAGCCTGTAATCCCAGTGCTTTGGGAGGCC
>NW_012114788.1:3547364-3579478 GCF_000951035.1 Colobus angolensis palliatus
GCAATCTCGGCTCACTGCAGCCTCTGCCTTCGGGTTTCAAGTGATTCTCCTGCCTCAGCCTCCCAGGTAGCCGGGGTTACAGGCGTCTGACACCATGCCAGTCTAATTTTTGTATTTTTAGTAGCGGTTTCACCATGTTGACCAGGCTGGTCTCAAACTCCTGACCTCGTGATCTGCCCACCTCGACCTCCCAACGTGCTGGGATTACAGGCATGAGCCACCACACCTGGCCCCTTTTATTCTTCTTTAAAATTTGTTAGCCATTTCATCAAGTTCCAGGAAACACTCTGTTGGGCACCAGGCTATGCTGTTACTATATACTGGCTTAGTGAACCCCAACAGCTACCCAGTGAAGGTCAGTATTATTCTCCCCATACTATAGATGAGGTGCACAGAATGGACTGGCTCCACAGCCTCAAAGTAGTAGCTCCAAGATTCAAACCCAGGCATGTCTGACCTGAGAGCCCCTGTCATGCCCACATCACACAGTTTGGGTTGGCATGTGCCCAGCTAGGAGATGCTGAATCAGTCCTGCCCTCTGGGCCCCACAGAGAGGGGAGGTTGTCGAAGGTCTCATGGAACAGCTGCTGTTTCCTGTCATTGTTCTGCACGCCTCCCTGTCGCCAGTTCAGCCATGCAGCACCGGGGGTGGGAGGGGGACACCTGAGCCCACAGAACCTGGTAGGTCTGCAGAGTCACTAGCAGTGCATGTCTGTCACTTTGCTGAGGATTCCTAGTGACAGCAGAAACCATGCAGGCTACGTTTGAGTCAGCTCATCTTCGCTAATTAAAGAAAACAACAGCAAGCAGAGAGGCCTGACATCTGGAGACGGTTCATAGTCCAAGAAAAGGCAGTTACTTGGTCTCGACAGTAGAGGAGTCTCTCTCTCTCTCTCTCTCTCTCTCTCTCTCTCTCTCTCTTTACTCCTCACCCCCTGCACCTTAGGATTGGAGAGGTGAGTAGACGTGACAGCAAACGTTACCAGCATCTGGATTGTCCCTTTCATGGTCATTATATCCTTCAGTTCTTGAAAGCGAAGAATATCATCTTATTACTCCCCTTACACATAATGAAACAAAGATGGTTAAATGACTGGCCAAGTGATTCCATTTCTCTATCCCCTTAGTAGAGGGCATCGTATTAAGGCAGCTCATTTGCAAAGTTAACATGAGTAATGAGAGTTTGTAGTTAGAGCAGTGGCTCTCAGTACTGTGCCAGCAGCTTCTGCATTAGCTGGGAACTTGTTAGAAAGGCCAATTCTTGGGCCCTACTGCGTCTTAAAGTTTTGGGATGAGGCCCAGTAATCTGTTTAACAAGTCCTCCACCCTGAGTGATTCTTATGCTTCTCACATTTGAGAGTCACTGATAGAGGGGATGTTCCCCAGCACCTGACAGAGCAAATTCTCGATCAATCGTAACTATTTGGGCCAGAGCTCAAAGTGCTCATTCATGAAAAGCCAAAGTCTCAGCCTCCGGCTCTACTGACTCCAGAAAACGGTTTCCATCAAGTGTCATCTTAATTCCTAGGAGTAAGACCGCTTTCTGGGAAGATTTGCCCCAAGGTCAGACGTTGGTGTATTGGTAGAGATTACCTGGAGATATTCCACTTTAGGGCGTGAAAGAATAACAGGGCTGAGGTTCAGGCATGTGAAACACTGTGGTTCCTGTGTAATCTTATTTAAGACCCTTGGAGGTTGAGTCTGGGAGTCTCGCCAATTCAAACGTGCATGTGACATTCTTATATATGCACACGTCTATACATACAGCCTCTCATTCATACATAGGGATTGTTAAGTCTCCATTATCCACAAGTGGGTTAGATCTCCACTGAAGTTAATAGGTTGGTTTAGGTTTGATTTAACTTTTATTTGGCAGAGAGCCTTTGGAATTGAAAATCATCACGATAAAACATTAGAGTAAATGCAAAAAAAAATTAATAATAGTCCTATCAACTTCAAAGAACTACTTGTTTCTCACTTTCCATTATTTAGCTTTTTCTACACAAATCTTCATATCATCTCAATCATCATGAATGCCAAATTTTGTGTCTTCTTTTTTCACTGAATATCATAAACATTTCCTGTGATGCCCCTTAGTTTTCATAACTGCCATTGTGATGACAGAAAAATGTTTCATCAAGCTGAAGTTAAATGTCTCCATATATAGATATTTAACTGGTTATTTAGGTGTTTGATATGTAGATATTTATTATAGATATTTAGCTTGTTATTTATAAAGAACACTTTTGTGACTACTTTTCTGCAAGTCCTATTTTCTGCTTATGATGGTTTTCTTTAGATTAGCTTCCTAGAAGTGGAATTACAGGAAGAGAGGGCATGACACACCTCTGACTACAGGAACATACAGAAAAAAAAGCATTAGTTAGCTCTGTTGGTAGCAGTATGAATATACCTGATTTACAAAATGTAGTCTTTAGCCCTGAGTGGTGTTCTCCCCCTTTTTGACAATTAAATGAGAATGCAATTGTATTCCAAGTTATTGGTTTAATTTTTCTTTTTGTAAATCCCAGCTCTCTTCTTTCTCCTAAAGACACAGCTGGTCAAACTGGGCTTCAATTAGTTTGTACCTATCTTCACTTGCGTTTCTGGATGCATACGTGTATCTGGGTTTATGACCATCTCTCTGCATGTGTACCTATAAACATGTGTATGCAAGAACACATATGTTATGGAGTGTATTTACCTGAGGTTCCACTGCAGATGCTGTTTCTGAGCATGCATTGGTTGGAATATGTTTATGTGTATGTGCAAATATCTACATGTAAGTGAGACTGTGGATACAATACAACTAATGAAATCAAACACAGACTACTTGTGGCTTAACACAATTCTTCCAACTTCACTTCTTGACTGTCACCTTCTTGCATAGCTCCATTAACATAGGGGAAAAAGTAATGAATTCCAAGTAACAGTGAAGCATCCAGCAGAATTGAGGTCATTTGATCAGAAAAGCGGAAGGAGGAAACTGGCTTCCTTCCTTCTTTCCTTCTTTCCTTGCTTCCTTCCTTCCTTCCTTCCTTCCTTTTTTCTTCCTTTTTTCCTTCTTTCTTTCTTTTGTGAGACAGGGTCTCTCTCTGTCCAGGCTGGAGTGCATTGGCACAATCACAGCTCACTGCAGCCTTGACCTCCTGGACTCAAGCAATCCTCCCACCTCAGCCTGTTGAGTAGCTGAGACTACAGGTATGCCACCATGACCAGGTAATTTAAAAAATTTTTTGTAAAGATGGGGTCTCTCTATATTGCTAGACTGGTCTCAAATTCCTGGGCTTAAGCGATCCTCCTGCCTCGGTCTCTTAAAGTGTTGAGATTACGGGCACAAGCCACTACACCCAGTCCTGGCTCTTCTTTTCAGGTAGAGAATAGATATGTCCTCAGTGGACTTGATATCCAAAAAATCACTTGTCAGGTTAATAACACTGGGCACGCCACATTACATCTCCCCCAACCCCAGTCCTGACCCTGTGTTCTCTGAGTCTAAACTGGTGATCAGAAGGAAGGATGCTCATGAAAGCTAAATAAGATAGTGCCCATGGCCACAGCTCCTGGCCCGCAAAAGGTACTCAGAAGCCATGGCCTCCTATAGGAAAGGGAGCCTTTTGTAAGACCCTGAAAGAGACAATGAAGGCTCCTAAGCTTAAGGGTTGCAAAAGTCTTTGCAAAATTCTGCCCTGCCCAGCGCTGAAGCCTCACACACTGTTGCTGAGTACGTGCAGTGTGAGGGTAGACCAAACTCTCTATGCCATGGGGACCTTGGGGAGCTAGTTAAAAAATCCACATGGGAGGTGGGAGGGAGTTAGAAATCACTGGGACAAATCTGTACACTTCAAGCTTTTAAAAATCCAACAGAACTGCTCTCCTCCTTACACCTTTATCCAAGTACCTCTTGTAGGGAACTACAGACTATGACACAGGCGAGGGGCAGGGACTGAGGATGGGTGGGCTGCCTACTCACGCCCTCCCTGTACTCTGACAGGGGCTCCTAGGGCAGTGTCACATTCTGAAAGCCCCCTAGGTGAAAGCCACGCAACTAGATGACCCCTGAGTCTTTCAGCATTGCCTGCCATTTGAAGGAAGGCATTCTAAGTCATGTTCTCCAAGCAGTATAGCAACAGGGCCAACTAATATTTATTCAGAGCTTTCTGCATCCCAGGTTCCATGCTTCGCTTTTTAGATCCTTTCTTTCACTTCATCCTCGTGTATTCTCCAGGAGGAAGATCCTGATAGTATTTTGACAGCACCACGGCTGCTATCTTATTTCCATCATGGCCTTTGTTACCCAGCCCTGCCAATGCCTGTCTCAGGGCTACCTCCCGTACTAACCAGGAGACCTTGGAAACAGAGCGCTGGCTCACTGATAAGCCTCTGTGCAGCTTTACCTGTGGAATGAACAGCCCAACCTAGACCTCCAAGGAGCTGAATAACCCTCCCTAGCACTGCTGGGCTCCAGGCATTTGCAAAGGGCCCTCAGTTCTGAGAACCTCTCAGGCCTCTGAAGACTCATTCTTCCTCCCTCCCACATATGGTAGCTCTCTTCCATCTCTGGGAAATCCCAGGGCAGCACCTATTGGGCTCAAAGTGGGTGTTCAGGGGACAAATTTCTTCCCCTGCCAAAACTGCATGGGGGAAGGGACATTTAAACTCTCTTAACTGTAAGGACCCCCCTATCTGTCCCTCCCTCTGCTTTAGGACTTAATATCACATAGGAGGGTTTGGTTAAGAGCCTGGGCACTGGAGTCAGCTTGACATAAATTCAAACTTGCTGATGACAGGATTTGGAGCAAATTCATTAACCTCTCTGAACCTCTAAGAGAAAACAATTACTAACTCATTATGACCACATAGTGACGTGAGAGTCAAATAAGATAATGCATGGAAAGGACTTTGAACAGTGTCTGGCTCACAGTAAATATTCAGAGAGAGCTTGGAAAGACACCCCTATCCTGCCTCAGAGGCTCAAAGTAGCGAGCAAGAAAGAGCCAGGTGGTCAGAGTGGAACAGGGAGCAGCTAAACTTGGTGAGAGACAGGAGCAGAAGACTGCCCAATTCATGAGAAGCCCAATGCCCAGTCAGTGGGAGCAGGGGAGGGGACAGTGACTCACACAGTGACTCACTCAAAGAATCTGCCCCACCACCACCACCTGCAGACAAAAAAAGAAAATCTACACAAATATTATTAGCCACAGGAAGCAGCAGAGTTTAGGCAGAAAGGCCTTTTGGTGGTAGAAACACATGGACAATGTGCTAGCAAAGTGGAAAAAGAGTGGCAGGCAGGCAGGAAGGAGAAAGGAGATTAAAAGTCAGGCTGGCTGCAGAACAGAGAGGAAGTCATTGGTAACAGCTTCTCCAGGCCCCACAGCTCCAGAAAGCAAGGTTGAGGAGGCTAAAAAGATCAACTCCCAGGGACCCAGGAAGGTGCCTGCTTCACTCCAGCAAAATGTCCCCTTTGCTTTAATCCAAGATCTTTTTCCCACGCTCTGAGGCCTGCCAAGAGAAGAGGGACATTTAGCTAAACTGAGCCCCTACTCTGTGCCCAGGACCAGGCTACAATAAGCTTTACCTCCTGCTGTCTCTCTTGCCTCCAAGAACCCAAGAGTGCAGTGGGTAGCACCCTCCAGGCACAGCTGAGAAGCCTGTCACTAGATACAGGCCAGAGTGGGGATTTAAAACCAGACTAATGGCACACTTAGCTCCGTGCTTTTCCTTTCAGGCAGGTAAAGCACCATGCTGCGGCACTGGGGTTGCCAGCAGTGACTTCCACCAATTATGTGTGACCTTGGACAACTCACTTGTCTCTTTGGGCCTCAGTTTCCATGGCTATAAACCATCACCTACTGCATATGGTGTTGAGAGGATTGAAGGAGCTAGAGCTGAGCCTGGCGCAGAGCTGACACTCAATTCGTGCCACCTGTGGAGCTTGTATTCATCTCAAGAAAAGCCACACCTCAGGAAAACAGAAGAAAACATGCCGTCCCCAGCCCACATTGGTGGTAGTGGAGAGAGCACTGGGCTTGGAGTTCGGAGACCTGAATGGGAGCCCAGCTCAACACCTTCCCAGGGCTATGATCTTGGGTGAGTCACTGGACTCCTCCAAACCTTGGTGTGCTCATCTCTACAGTGAGGATAATGGCTGGGAATCATACCTGTGATCCTAGCACTTTGGAAGGCTGAGGCAGCAGGATTGCTTGAGGCCAGGAGTTTGAGATCAGCCTGGGCAACAAGCAAGAGTCTATCTCTACAAAAAGATTAAAAATTAGCTGAGCATAGTGGCACATGCTGTAGTCCTAGCTATTCGGGAGGCTGAGGCAGGAGAATCGCTTGAGCCCGAGAATTCAAGGCTGGAGTGAGCTAGGATGACACCATTGCACTGGAGCCTGGTATCACAGCAAGATCCTGTCTCAAAATAATAAAATAAAATAAAACAAAACAAAACAAAATAAGGATGGGCTGGGCTCATGCCTGTAATCCCGGCACTTTGGGAGGGCAAAGCAGGAGGATCAGTTGAGGCCAGGAGTTTGAGACCAGCCTGGCCAACATGGAGAAACCCCGTCTCTACAAAGAATACAAAAATTAGCTGGGCGTGGTGGCGCATACCTGTAATCCCAGCTACTCGGGAGGCTGAAGCATGAGAATCGCTTGAACCCAAGAGGCAGAGGTTGCAGTGAGCCAAAATTGCACCACTACGCTCCAGCCTGGGCAAGAGGGAGACTCCATCTCACAAATAAATACATAAATAAAATAAAACAAAATAAGGATAATGACCCTCCTAACTGCACAGGATCATGGTGGGGGGACATGATGAAGATGACAGCACCCAGCAGGGATTAGCGGGGAGCAGAGACCAGGAGGCAGGGACTGGCCTTTCCACGTGGTGGCAGGGACTGATCCACTAGTGGCCAGTGACAGGCAGAGGGGAAGGAACATGGGAGAAGCTGCAGATGCTCAGAAAGATCCAAACTTCTACTGCAAAGTCAAGGCAGACATTTTCCCAGCCCCGGGGAGGGAACCTGATATGCATGAAGCGAAGGTGAATGGGGAGGCTGTCAGGCTGGGGTCTCTGTCCTTTTCTTTGTCACTCTCTGCTCAAGGCAGCCACTAGGGAGCTGACTGGCCACAGGGACTTTCTTGCCATGTACCCCTGGGGCAAGCCGCTCACCCACTTTGTTCCTTCTCTTTTTGGTGTCCACACTAGAAGACAGTGATGCTCGCCAAGCTCCTGTGTGGGCAGGATGACAACGAGGTGGAATAAACCACTCAGAAGGAAAGAAATGGAAGATCGCATCAAGAGCCGCCCAGTGGGGCATTCAACAATGTCTCCCTGCTAAGGGTTGGAGGTGAGGGCACATCACAGGAAGGTATGACTGAGGAGGACCAAACCACAGAGACGAAAATTAGCAACAAGGCTGGGAAGGGAAACCCTTGTGGGTAAAGCTTTGCCTTCACCTCAGCAGCATACACAGGGAGGCAGAGCTGCTGTAAGGCAAAGTGGGTGTGGGTGGCAGCTCCTCGGCCCCCTGCCCTCTTCCAGCTTCCATTCATTCTGCGTGAAACTGGAATGGAATTGGAGAGCATGAAAGATTTGGGATAATAGACCACTTGTGTCTTTCCTAGCTGTATGGCTATAAGCAATACATCACCTTCTTGAGTTTTCATTTTCTCATCTCTGAGATGGAAAGGTGATATCTACCTTACTGAGTAGGTGGGAGGAGAAAATACAACTGTAAGAATAGTAACTACTGTTACATGCTGGGGTGCATGCAATTTCATTAAATTTTCATGACAGCTCTGTCCAATGAATGGTTTCATATCCATTTACAGAGAAGGAGATAGACTCAGAGAAGTTAAGCGATTCGCCTACGACAAACAGCTGATGAACAGCAGGATTGTCAGGCCCAAGGTTTATCAGACTCCAGCCATATGTTAGAGCCTGGCATAAGGTAACTGATAAATAATGATTCATTTGCCCCTCCAAAATCCTTTCCCTGGTTCCTACTCCATTCCCAGAGGCTGCCTGTGGCTGGGCTCACTCCTTGCTCTTGGTCCAGGACTGTGGTTTCTGGTGCAGGCTGCCAGTGAAGAAGTCTAGGCCTGTGATCCACTTACTCCTGATATCACCTCTCCCTGGACAGTGGCTCCTCAATCTGACCCCACATGCTGATGACAGATACTTAGGGAAATGATCTAGCAGGAGGAGGTCTAGTGATACAGGATGCATTCATATCTGTGATCTTGAACCCAGGCTGCCTTCATGTAGCTTCTTCTGTCTGCTGCTGTACAGAAGTGGGAGATCATGAACCCAAAAAGGAGACAGTTGAAGGTGTGGAACCCAATGGCACATCAAGAGTTCACTGCAAGAATCACTCGTGACCTAATCCCTCCTTGAAGAAAGCAAGCAGCCACTGGTCTTTACCCTCGAAGTGTCTCTGCTTTCCCTGACAGGATATTGCAAGAATGCTTTGGGATGGAGGGACAAAGGGTGATGGGATTTCACCAAGCCCCTACTGTCTGCCAGGGGTTACAATAGGATGTTGACATGAATCTTTTCATTGAGGTACTCGGCAGTCCTGAAGGATAGGCATGGTGTATTCTTAAAAGAAAGCACTCAGGTTCAAGGAATTTTGTCAAAGTGCCAAAAGCCACCTAGCTGGTGCGGGTCGTCAAGGCCCATCTGACTTCATGTCCACACTTTTTCCTTTCCACAGCGGCCCCAGTGGATCTGCCTGGTTACCATGGGAGGCCAATGTGTCAGAGCAGCCATGCCAGGATAGGTGGACCTCGTTTGGTGATGTTCTTCATTGTAGACCTTCCTGCCATCTTGAGCCTCAACACGACTGTATCCACAGACCACCTATCTGCCATGTTTGCTGAGCACTCACTCATTATGCCCAAGGTCCTGTTCTAGAAGCTGGGCAAGGTTGTAACATGAAGACTGAGAGTCTGTCTTCAGAGAATTTAGCAGAGAAGAAAGATCCAAGGAAAATGGGACCATAGTGCCAGGGTGGTACAAGTGACATGCCTTGGGCAATTGAGGGGATAGAGAGATCGCCACCTCTTTGGTGGGAAGGGAATAGCCAAAGAGGTACAGGTCAAGCCAAGCATCTGATTGAGAGCTTAGTGTTCAGAGTTGGAAGGGATCTCAAAGGTTTTCTGACCCAAACTTCTCATTTTCTAGATGAGAAAATGGAGGCCCAGAGGGAGGGGTCATTTACATAAAGCCAAGTGACATATGGACCAGGTTCCCTGACTCAGCACTATCTTGGTTCCTCATATGCCCCCAAGCAAGGCTGACAGGTGATCTAGCAAGTGGATCCCAGTGCAAATCCATTGCCATAACTGTAAGAACTAAGCATGCTAAACATGTGAGACATCTGTATCAGCTAAAATTGGATTCAGCTGCACAAAGAAACCCAAAACAATCCTAGCTTCAGCATCAGAGGAGTTTTTTAATCTCTCAGGTAAAAGTCCAGAGGCCTGAGGTCCAGGCTGGTTCTGCAAAGTTGTTAGGGACCCAGGCTCCTCCCAGCAGCTTCTCTCTGCCCCCAGTGTATGGCCCCCATCCAACAACCCAAGCTGAGGGCACCTGCACTCCAGGCAGCAGGGCAAGATGAGGAGGAGAGGCAATGGCTTCCAACGAGGGCTGCTGAAGGCCATCACAGGACACATCGCTTTCCAGCCTAGAAGTTAAAGCCTTGTCGAATGGGAAGCTGGGAAATGTGGTTTTTATTCTGGGTGGCCATGAGCCCAGTCAAAATTTCTGTTACAATTGAAGAAAGGAAGAATGGCTATTTGCCTTTGGTTTTCACTTCTAAGTTTGCTTTCTGTATCCTGCCTCTTTCAACCTCTCCTTCCCCAGGTCTAGATATCCTGTGTAGTCCCTTCCTTGGTACTCATTGCCTTATCAACAGTTTGAGGTGTGGTCACCTCCCTCCCCGACTCCTGCACCTTCTTCAGCCCAGAAACAGTTGCATTCTCTGGTCTGCCACAGAGGCCACTTGGAACGGGCAGGGCCACTGCTGGGCTTGGGGACCAGGAGTCTGAGTTCTAATTGACATAGCTCATCAGTCACTCTGTGCCCTTCACCTAATTACACCCTCTCTCTGAGCCAGGAGAGACAGAGTGTGTGCATTTCATATCCACAGAAAGACAAAATGAAATGAAAGGGAAAACGTCCCAAAATATACCCTACAGATAGGCCGGTAAGTAAGATATACTGTAGCATCTTTGAACACTCAAGAAACCTTTTATAATGACAAAATATTGGAAACAAGCTAAATAGCCATTAACTGAAAACTGGTTACTTATGTGTTAGCTCTATATAATAGAATATTTTGCGACTATTTAGAAAAATAAAGCCACTTCATGTGTGCTTATATGGAGCAATATCCAAAATACATAAAGTACTAATGGAAAAGGATGGAACCACATGCACGGTATATAACCTTTGAGTCAAATCATATTCACTCAAATGTACATATCCCCGTGTGTGTGTAAACTTCCTCTGGATGGATACATGAGAAAGTGTCTCTAAGAAGAGGGACTGGTGTCAGGGGGACAGAGAGAGACTTGCTTTTCAGTATATGAAATTTTTGAACTGTACACCAGGAAGCATCTACAGTAAAAGATAAGAAAGGAAAGGGAAACACAGACTAATAATTATTTAATCTTTGACCCAGAGACAATTTTCTTCTAGACCTTATATGTCCCTTTAGAAAAAGCAAGACACTGGGTAAACCAGTTGAACCCCCACCTGGTTCAGTTCTGTCCAACGTCATTGTCACCACTGCCTTGAGTCACAGGCCCAGCCCTCCCTGGAGTCTATGACCCTTTGCCTTCTGACATGGCCCTTGGAGGAAGAGATTTCAGTGCTGAGAAAGAGAAAAGAACCTGACAAGGAGGTTAGGGGTTTTGCTATGTTGAGCTTTTCTCAGGGAACCCCTGCCTGTCCAGCCCACTGTTCCTCTTATGGGGTGAAGGGGATTGAGCAGGATACTTGTATTGCAAGGGACAGAAAATTCCTAAGTTGAACTAGCCTAAACCACTGACCTAGTTGATTGGCCCATATAGCCCAATTTATTGGCTTAGAAAACTCAAGAAAGAGGTAGAACTGAATCTGGGGGGCACTGGAACAGGGACCTCACAGCCTGTCAGAGCCACCCTGCCCCCAAATGTCTAATGTCCTCTTCATGTGGCCTTGATTCTTTCCTCCAATGGGAGCCTTCACACCAGCAGCTCTGGGCTCATGGCCAAAAGCTCAGGCACTAGAGAAAAGAAGTCACTTTCTCCCATCTCCAGTTAGAAAACCCTCAGGGAATGACAGTCACTGTCCTGGCAGGAGTCAGATACCCACTTCTACGCCAATCAGTGTGACTAGAGGAGCAGGCTTCTATTTCAGGTCCAGCAAGAGCACATCTCTCCATCCTTCCCAGTTTAGAGGAAGTGTCACTTCCTCCAAGAAGCCTTCCCAAATGCTCCTGATTAAACCCTCATTGCACTGTTTTCTCCCTCACTGCACTTGTCTGAGCTCTGGTTTCACTCATGTGTGTGTGATTATTTATTTGATTAGTATCTGTCTCCTCCACTAAATACAAGCTCCTTGAGAGCAAGAATCAGTCTGGATTTGCCCTCCTTGAATCCACAGCCCTTCGCATGGGTCTGGCACATGGTGGCAGAAAGTGGAAATAGGGGGTTTGAAAAACATAATGACAAATATGCTGTGGCTGCTTTAGACCTGGCTGCATTTCCCTGTTGATTGTGGCAGCCCTTATTTTCTCCTTAGAAAACAAGCCCCCTGAAGTTCTTCTGGCAAAATCCATCCTCCCACAAACAGGCTTGGGCCTGGTACCTAGTTATGTGTTCAACAGGTATGGACTGAACACCACTATGTGCCATATGTTTTTCTGGGGTGGGATACGTCAATGAGGGGCATAGAGAGAAGTTCCTTCCTGGTTTAGGAAGACTGAAAGGGGACAAATGAATTCAGGAAGACTGGAGAGAGGGATACAATTTGGAAGAGGATAGTCAGGGAAGGCCTCACCAGAAAGTGACATGTAAGCAATGTCTTTGTTTTGTTTTAAGACAGAGTCTCACTCTGTTGCCCAGGCTGGATGGAGTGCAGTGGCGCCATCTCAGCTAGCTGCAACTTCTGCCTCCTGGGTTCAAGCAATTCTCCTGCCTCAGCCTCCCAAGTAGCTGGGATTACAGGCATGCACCACCGTGCTCAGCTGATTTTTGTATTTTTAGGAGAAATGGGGTTTCTCTATGTTGACCAGGCTGGTCTCGAGCTCCTGACCTCAAATGATCTACTTGCCTCAGCCTCCCAAAGTGCTGGGATTACAGGCTTGAGTCATCACACCCAGCCAACATGTAAGCAGTTCTGAAGACAATAAGGGAGTTAACCGAGCAGCCATCCAGGGTAGAAGAGGTCCAGGAGAAAAAATAGTCAATGCAAAGCCCCTGGGGCAGATACACTCCTGAAAGAACAAAAAGGAGGCCAGCATGCCTGGAGGGAATGAGAGGAAGAGCCCAGGGTTAACATCAAGGAGAAAGTAACGACCAGTTAGTTATCTGCAGAGGCTGAGATGCCATTGTAAGGACTCTGGCTTTGACTCTAAGTCAGTTAACCCCTGGAGAAGTTTTCAACAAAGGACTGAAATGATCTAAATTGTGTCTTAACAGGAGTCCTCTGGCTGTTGGGGGGTAAAGGACAGAAGCAAAGAGACCAGTTAGGAGGAGATGGCGTAAGCCAAATGAGAGATGATAATGCCTCGAGCCAACATGTGAGAGGGTTGGATATATCGTGACGTCGGAGTCCAGAGGATTTGTAGGTGCACTGGAGTTGTCAATACAGAAATAGAAGATTGAAGGGTAACTCCAAGGATGTTTTTTAGCTAAACAACTCAAAAAATGAACTTACCATGAACTGAAATAAGTAAGAATACAGGAGGAACAGATGTGATGGAGGGTGAGGAGAATGGCAAGGGGTTATCAGTTTGGTTTTGGCCATGCTATGCTCATAATTCCTCTTAGACATCCAAGGGAAAATACTAAGCTTGATATACAGATAGATGAGGGTAACTGGAGTTTGTGAGCAATAATGTTTGAAAGCCATTAGTTTTAACCACATGAAAATATCAACATTCAACCATTTTGACCTACAAAATGGTAATCTCTTATAGTTTAACCTACAGATGGCTATTAAAGCCATAGCATTGGGCCTGATCAAGAAGGAATGGACATAGGTGAAGAAGACATAAGGTCTATTGACTGAGACCTGGCATACTCCATTGTTAAAATGTCAGGAAGATGAGGAGAATCCAAGAAAAGACACCGAGAAGGAACCATGGCAGGGAGGTGGTGGTGGCGTGATAGAAAAACCAGGAGGATTTGGTGACCTGGAAGTCAAGGGAAGAAAATATTTCAGAAAGGAAGGAGTGATCGACACAGTCAAATGCTTTGCATAACTCAAGGAGAATGAAAATTGAGAACTGACCACTGGTTTTAGCATTGGTCACTGGGAGACTGGATAAAAATTTTCTAAGTGGATTCAAAAAAAATGGAAGAAAGAAATTGGAGGCAGCAAATATAGACAACCATTTGAAGTTTACTTTTTTTATATATACCTGAAAGGACTGTTCTATTTGACTCTTTGAAGATAAGCAAAGGACTGAGAATAGAATATTTGCAATCACACAATGTAGAGTAAAATTCTAATAATTAACTCCCAATTCCTCCTTCCAAGCAACTAGTGAATCTCTTAACTAAGGAAATTATTTCTATGTGTTGAGCCCATTCAGGACCTGCTGAAACTTGACTCAAGCTATTCTGATCCCATACTACTCTGGGATGCGAAGATTCACTTCCACATATCAATATGTTTAATATTAATTACAAAGAACTATCAGATTCTCAGTGTGCAATTGTTCAGTTTTAATTTTAAGCAGAGTTTTACTACCTGTATTTTTCAAGAGGGTTGCTGTCTCCAGGATGCCTGCAAAACACCTGCCTTTGGTTGCTATTATCTAGAAAGGCTTCACTCTCCGGCCCTATGGCTTCCTCTGGGAGCTTACTAATGACACCAAGACATGAACTCAGGTCTTCAGACTTCAAGCACCATGGCCTTTCCACTGTGCAACACTGGCTTTTGATGCTTTATTTGAGATCTTTGGGGAGATAGCACCTGCAATTTAATTGATTTTTTTATACAGTTCTCTGTGCACCAACCCTGACTCCCCTCGAGAGTCTACAGATAAATCATAGCAGATAGAAGGTCAAAATGAAATTTTTACAACCATAAAAATTGGGAATTATTTAAACCATCTTATCTCAGAAGAACCCAGGACTGAATCACCCCAAACACACGTGGTCCACAAGAATCTGTTCAAGCCCAAGATCTAGTGCCCAAACTACTGACAATTTGGGCAAATAAATTTATACTGTCAGCAGTAGAATGTCCAGGCTGATAAAGTACACGTGTCTTCAGTATCAGAGCCATTTGTTGGCTTGAGTTTTTTTAAAGGTCATTGTTGAAAGGGTAGCCCCCTGTGGGAAAGAATGCATGAGAATTGTGTTGAATTTTTAAAGCCTGTGACATTTAGGCATTAAATGATATTTGAAACCACTCTCTGTCTGTCTCTATATTTGTCCCTTTCTCTCTTCTCTCTCTCTTCCCCCCACCCCCAGGTAATTTATAGGAAAAAAAGAGAGTATTTAAATAATATATGTTTTCTTATTATGCAAGATATTAAACTTTTAAAATTACACATAACCTTGAGATGTAAAAAATTCACTTTGTAGCTGTTCTTGAAGGGTTTGTTGCTTTGTGATCCAGGCTGAGAGACAGTTCTAACTCAACCCATTTACAGAGATTAAACAATTTGCCTCCCTTGAGACCTGCCATGGATTTCCCTCTGGGCTTTAGCTCTCCTCCATTCCTTGGGTGCAGGCTCCTCTCCTGCACTCCCACCTCCAATGATATTAACCATATGGAGGCTAAAGTGCATCTGCCAACGTGAACCACTTTGAATTGGTCTTCATTAGCATGATCATCAGCATCCCCTTAACACAGTAATCACTGAACACTAATTGTTTTCCAGGTGTGTAAAGTTCAGTGCTTACATGCATTGTCTCCTTAAATCTTATGACAAACACAAGTTGTAGTTATAATTATAATTCTCCCCATTTTACAGAGAAGGGCACTGTGGCTCAGAAAGTAAGTTAATTAAGATCATCTACCCAGGAAACGGCAAGGTGAAAATTTGAGCTTAGATTTGTTGGCCCTCCAGAGTCGATTTTTGTAATTACTATGCAGCGCAGCTTTAAAAGTTAAGATTATCACCAAATTACTCAATCTTATCCAAGACATTTTTAATTTCTCTCCCATGGGATAACACACTATGAGCATTTACTTTCTGATCTCAGTAGAATGCAGAGAAGGTTAAACTATTCCCTCCCTGAGACAGCATAACGCAGTGGAAAGAGCTCAGACAAGGATGTATTTCCCAGGTCCGCTCTGACTTGTTAAGGGCTCTTAGTTTGGGCTTCCATGTAGCCTCTTGGTACCCACATTCATATCTGTAAGCTAAACATAATAACACCTGGTATCTTAGCTAAGATACTTTGGGTTATGAGTAACAGAAACAGAAGTCGATTCAAGTTTTCACTTAGCAGAGTATTTAGCAAATAGTTGATGAACCATAAATAAGTGGTAAATGAACGAACGAGTATCTTAAGAAAGTAGGAAAGATATCAGAAGAATCCTGGAGCATCACATGGTATCTAAAAGAAACCTGGAAATCAAAGCTTCAGAAGGATCAGAAATCACAGGCATCTCTGGTGATCCCAGGAGGAGTTCATGACCAATGAGTACAGAGACCAGGTCCACCAGTTCCTCCTGCCACACCTCTGCCCCAGCCCTGGCCATGCTGGAGAAGTAGCCTGATGTTCACGTGTGCACATATGAATGGGTGTCTTTGACAGGTTGAGTCCCCATAGAATGTGTTACATGAGATGCTAAAGAGACGGAAAATAGAGGTTGCTTTTCAGGTTCCATTTCCAGTCAAGATTCATAACAAGCACGGATGCTTAACCTGCCCCCCAAGATCAACTCCAGAGGAACACAAAGGAGTTAGCAAGGGAAAACTGAAAACCAGGAGGAACTGTAGGGGTGTGGTGCTATTTTCAATTGGAGGGTAGGGTGGAAGGTGATCCTTTGGCCTGGGCGGGACCTATCCCAGCACAGCAGCGGAAGTATAAAACAGAGGGGGAAATATTAGGAATTCTATTCTTTCTTATCCCCAGTCACAGCCTTGGGAAAAATCTGTGGAGACTAAATCTTATGCCCTCATTATCGTCAGAAGTAAAATCAGAGCTGTGCAGAAGTCCTGTGCTAAAGGGAGGCTGAGGAAAGCAGGCGGAGTGACTGACTTGGGCTGTTACTTCCTCTCCCGTCCTATCTGAACTTCTGGGGCTGTGAAATTACAATCTAAAGAGTGGAGCCTCTCTATGGCTGACAAAGGGTTAAGACTGACCTGAGAGATGTCTTGGTAAGTGTTTTCTCATGCCTGGGGTTCCCCACCTTAAGGCTCACCTCCCCCTACTTCCTGAGTTCACTGGAAGTGAAGTAGATAGGATCTGGCATCTCACCACCAACACTGCCAAAAGGAGTAACCAATACTCTCAGGGAAAATGAGCTCACAAGTCAAAACAACACGACAGTTGAGGAGAACAAACATTTCAATAGGAAATAGTCATGTTTCTGGGTCCAGAGGCCAGGCTGGCTGGGGGACCAGGATCCCAACCCTGTGACAATGGGAGAAAAGGGGACTGGAACTGTTCCTGAGCAAATACCTCATGGCAGGTACCATGTGAGCTTCTCTGTACACCATCTTGCTTAATCTTACCTCTGTCCTTTGAGACAGGACTTGTCACTACCATGTCACAAGTGAGAAGCTGAGGCTCGGAGCAGTCAAATGGCTTCTTAAAGGACACCCAATTTGCAAATAGCATGACGGATTTTAACCTAGACCTAAGCTCTGGAGTCAGACCATCTAGAGTTAAGTCACTTCCTAATTGCATGAATTTGACCAAATCATTTAACTTCTCTGACCTCAACTTCCTCTTCTGCAAAACAGGGCTAAAAATTGTACCTAACTCATGGGATTGTTGTGAGGATGCAATGAATTTAGAATAGCTCCTGACTGTTATGTGATACTCAGTAAACATTGGTTGTTATTTTAATTATTTCCAGATGTGCACCTGTACCTTTTAACATTCAGCCCTTTTGCTAAAATGTAATAATCTTCTCTCTTCTTGTTTAAGTAGCAACCAACCAATTGAGATTGTTACACATTTGCTTCTTAAATAAAGTCCACCTACATGGTCTAGAAAGGAAGAAATGGGGTGAGTTCTGAGATCAAGCCCTAATTTTTAACAAAGAGCTCAAAATGAGAGAGTATGTCCCGCTTTGGAAAAGAGCTTTCTCTGAGCACCCAGAAAGGACACAGGTATTACCATAGAAAGGATTCTATCCCAAGATCTAAACTTATCCAGAAGGAATCAAAAGCAAAGGCTAAAATATTAAACATTAGGGAATGCTTTCTTAACTAATTAAACACCAATGCAATGCAATATTATGAAACTCTCAAAACTTACCTGTACACATAAGGCATTAAACACACACACACACGTACTTGTGAAACGGTTAAATGCAAAAATCACAGCACAAAACAGTGGGTAGACTGTGATTCAATTCTGGAAAAATATGACTATCTGTGTAGACACAGAGAAAATTACAAGGGAAGTGTGCTAACATGCAGGGAATGGAGGTCACGTTTTTGAGACTTTCCTTGAAGTTATAGTCCTTTCAAAAGAAATGCAAAATACTGAGGAATACAACTATGTTGTACATTTATGTTTAAAAAACTCACACCAATCCGAATCTAATTTATTTTTCTTTTGCAGGAAGTTAATATAAAACATATATGGTCTTATCTTAATGTATCCTAACTATATAAAAGTACACAAAGTCACCTCCACACAAATCCACACCCATAGAAACTTACAGAAGGACAAGAGATTCATAAGCATCACTGGCATGGGAAGCTGTTTCCAATCAAAGACCCAGAAAGGATTGGTGGGAGAGAGGACCTACTACGTGCCTAGCACTTTACAACAAGTTTCCTGTAAGAATTTCCATATTAACCCTTCAAAGTACTTAGCATTATCCTCACTTGCAGATGAGAAAGTGAGGCTCAGAGATATGAAGGGACTTGCCAGGCATCACACAGCTCTTGGGTGTGGCTTCCACCTCGCCACGCTCTGATAGGCACCAGTGTTGGGCACAGTCAGATACAAAGTCAGTGATTTTGGAGCTTTTCTTAACGGGCCTCAACACCTCCTAACTGTCTCTCTGCAAAGCAGCCCACTCTTACCAGAAGAGTGGCTTCTTCCTCTGCCCTCCCCCAGCGGAACCCTGCCCTTTCTCATCTTTGTATCCCAGGAGCTGGCCCCGGCCTTGTCATGGGGAGACACCTAGGGAAAAATGGGCAAAGAGACAAGGATTTCCAGGTCTCCTCTGACAGTTCTCCTGCAACACAAGAGCGTAAGCTAGCACAAAGGTCCCCTTCCACACGCTGGCCATCACACATCTGTGGGGGAGATGTCGTTGTGGCCACAAACTCCATCATCTGTGATCAATGACAGATGACTGATATGAGTGGAAATTTTGAATAAAGGAACATGATCGTGCCAGAGAAGATATGAGAAATAAACATGGCAAAAGTGGGGCCTCTTCTGCAGGAGCAGGCTCTTGCTTGTGCCAGGACCTGGCACATAACATGGTCACATGAAGCATTGAATAAACATTTGTTAAATGGATGGATGGATTATGTTTATCCTGTGAATCCACACAAATTTGGTAGTACCACAGGTATTTCAAAATCGATGTGCCCCAATCTGAATTCATCATCTCTGCAACATCCCCTTTTCTCTCACGGTCCATTGGTTATCCAAGCAGGACACAGCTGCCAACCTTCCAACCTTGACTCCTCCCTGTCCCCCACTCCGCCCCAAACCCCTGTCACCAAGGCCTGGCAAGTCTGTACACATAAGCCTCAAATATTGTTAAACCCCTCTCTTTCCCCCACCCAGGAGGCCACCCTCTCGGTCAGGAGTGGTTGAGATCACAGACTCAGGAGTAGGCATGCCTGAACAAGCATAAATAAATGCATAAATATATATATATATATGTATACACACACACAAGAGCATATACACACATATACATGTTTATGTGTATACATATGCACATATTTATTTTGTATATATGAATAGTATGTGAATGTACATAAGAATGTTTATATTCATATATGTATTCATAGACATATGCAGCTGTCTATCTATGTGCATGTATGTGTGTGTATATAGGATACATTGTATATATCCTCACAATAGCCCTCATTATCAGTCTTATTTTAGAGTTAAGAAAACTGAGGTGTAGAGAATTTAAGTAACTTTCCAATGTCACAAAGCTGAGTTTGACTCCAAATGCTTATGAAACCAGTGTCCTTTCTACATTGCTTCCTCTCCTAAAAATAAAACATAAATAGACATACAGCAGGTCTAGTTCTCTGGAATATGTCTTGTAAATCCTGGGTACAATGACTATGAGAATCTCCAAAATGTGCCTTACTATATCTAGGGGTAGGGGAGACAAGCTCTGGGCATAGCCAGGTAGCCCAGGTGTGCCAGGCCAAAAGATCAAAGACCCAGTATAAGCAAACTGATGAGCTCACTCTTTGTCCTTCCCAACCCTTCTCTGCCTGCCCTATGTTATAGGAACCACACAATCTATAATAGACCTTTTAGACTCCCCTGCATGCATGGGCTTAGGAGGAAGTGTTTGAATTTAAGAGTCTGGAGCAATAATTTCCTTTTAGTTTCCATTGTAACTTTCAATGGTTACAAATTGCCTCCTTGTAAACTTTAAATAAATAATGCATGTCTCTCCAATAATTATTCAAGAGAAGATTTGTTTCTTCGCTACCCTGTGGTCTATTACTTCTCTCTGGTATTTTAATAATCTTAATCACCATCTGTTTAGCATCTCTGGGCTGCTGTGCACACTGCAAGGTGGTTTATATGTTAACTCTGACACGCACAATAACGGGCAGGCAAGTCGTTTGTCCCACTTTCTTGTCTGTGTGTCCCACGGGATTGTAAGTTCCATGCAGATCGAGTTGGCATAGAACTGGCTCAGAAGCATGGGGCCCCAGGACCTAGCCCAGTGCTTGGCACACAGTAAGCATTCCACATTTACTGAAGGAAGGATGGGTGAATGGATGGATGAGCATGGGAGGCTGTATTGTAAATACAGTGGGATCAAAAGTGGGATCTGAAGGCAGGTATGGGACTCTGAAGTCTGTGTTCCTTTTACCTTTTGCTATATTTTTCTGTCTCACTATTATATTTTGTTTGCTCTGAGCCTTTTTCTTCAGTCACACTTTTCCAAGTTCATGTGTTCTATTTCTTGGACTGGTTCTATTTATTTAGCTGGAGGCAGATTTGCATTTTTAAAGTTCATGTGTCTGTTTTCAAGCCAAGGTCGTTTTTATGTGTGTCATTTCTCTGAGGCTTCACTTTTCACGTTTTATGACCATATCCAGAATTTCGCACTTCTCCAGGAAGTAACTGGGTGGTTGGGGGTGGGAACACTCAAGGGTATTGGTCCAGTGGACAATGAGATGTGGGTAAGGTTGGGGCCAGGCCCTGGGCAGCCCACCTGAGGCCCCCACACCTCCAGGCCTCCATGGCCTCCATGGGCACGGATGGCAGACCCAGCGCATAGGCCTTTCTGCCATCATCTCACCCCAATCCCCACTTGGAGAATAGATGTCAGGTCTGCTGTATCAACTGTATTATCTTGAACACTGGTAGTTGTGATAGAGGGAATGAGAGCTCTAGAGGGTCTTATGCCAGCAATAGATGCTTGGCCCAGAAATAACATATCACTTCCACTCATGTTTCACTGTCCAGATCCATCCATGGGATCCTGTCCAACCACAGGGAGCCAGGAAGTGTAGTCCCACCAAGAGCCCAGAAAAAAAGAGAGACAGAAGTAATTAATGAATAGCAATAATAAATGCACACCCTCCAAGACCACTTCCCATCTTAAAACCCTCCTGCTTTTCTCTCACCACCAAGAGTCCCAGATCAGAGCCCATGAGGTCATGAGAATGCAGCCTCTGTCACCCTGCCAGCCTCGTTTCTAGGCCTCTATCTCCAGTAACTCAGCTGATTAAGTTCCCTCAGCAGGCCATGCCTGGGCTCTTCCACATGGTTTTTCCACTGCCTGATCTGCCCAGGAACTCATTCAGGGTGACTCGGGGCAAATGGCTTCTCCTCCAAGCTAGCCTCCACCAACATCTCCAGTTAGAGCTGAGTCCCCGTCCCTGCAATCCTCAGTGCCTTGTTCACTGTCCTTGGCATTTTACCCTCTCTGTTTATTCAAGCGCATGTCTCTTCCACCAACTTGACCCAAGGGACAGTGACTAAGTCTACTTGTCTCAGAATGCTCAGGCCTCACACCACCCCCAGTGTGAGATGCTCAGCCTACACCTCTCAAATATTTAGTGCTGACTACTTTGACAACACTTATTATTTAGGCGTGGCTTATCAATTTTTAAAAATGTTATTAATATATGTTTTATAGTTGATTATTCCATAATTTTTCAAAGGATGAGCCATCTTGGTCTTGCTGCTGCATTTTATGCCTATCCTCATGGCTACCGGGCTACACAGTCAAATTTGACTTTAAGATTCAGGAGGGTGGCTGGGCCTACCTCACGCCTGCAATCCCAGCACTTTAGGAGGCCGAGGCAGGCAGATCACCTGAGGTCAGGAGTTTGAAACCGGCCCAGCCAATGTGGCAAAACCTCTTCTCTAGTAAAAATATAAAAATTAGCAGGGTTGGTGGCTCATGCCTGTAATCGCAGCGCGGGAGGCTGAGGTGGGAGGATCACTTGAACCCAGGAGGCAGAGGTTGCAGTGAGCTGAGATCAGGCCACTGAACTCCAGCCTGGACAACAGAGCAAGAGTCCCTCTCAAAAAAAAAAAAAAAGAAAGAAATTCCAGGAAGGTATGTTGCCAAAAAGAAAGTAGAGTGTCTTATGACAGACCTTTATTGTACCCAGACCAGAAGCATCAATGTCATCAAGGCATGGATGGCATGACTGCTCTCACTGTCTCCTTCCTAGGCTCGTGGAAAGATGAATGTGTGGGTGGTAATCCTGGGAGCCTGTGCTGGAGAGGAGAGAGCCAAGTAATGTTGTGAATTAGCTAGGACTCCTTTGATACCTGGAGCAGGAACCCTGCTCAAGCCAGCTTACACATGCAGGGAAAATGATACCTGAGAATATCTCTTAGAAACCAAGCACATGGGCCTGGCAGTGGCTAACACCTGTAATCCCAGCATTTTGGGAGGCCGAAGTGGATGGATCAGCGGAGGTCAGGAGTTCAAGACCAGCCTGGCCACCATGGTGAAACCCCATCTCTACTAAAAAGACAAAAATGGGGCGTGCTTGTAATCCTAGCTACTCAGGAGGCTGAGGCAGGAGAATTACTTGAACCCGGGAGGTGGAGGTTGCAGGGAGCTGAGATCACACCACTGCACTCCAGCCTGGGTGACAGACTGGGACTCTGTCCTAAAACAAAAGAAACCAAGGATATAAAAACATTCAAGTCATAAGAGCAAAAGGAAGCAGGGACTTGCATGATGCTGGGATTCTTCTCCTTGCCTCGCCACTTCTCTCTATATGATGCCTTCAACCTTCTCTCTCTGACGATCAGCTTCCACCTCTTTTCCACTCCATAGGCTGGGAAATACAGTGTCAGGGAGCCCACTGCTTCACATATAACAATCCAGGTTATGAAAGAGAGGCTACACAGCTCTCTTGGTTCCAAATCTAAAAGTCCCAGGAAAGAGGCACTTGGGCCCAGTTAGAGTCAAGTGTCCACTCTTGGACTAATCAACTGGGTTCAAAGACCACAGTGCCATTGTGACCTACCTGGTCCCACTATATGGATGGATAAGAGAATAAAGGCCACCAACAGTGACGGTGGTCAAAACCCCCTAAAGCTTCACAGGAGAGAATCAGTGTAGGCCTGGCTCCCGTTGCCAGAGGACGAAAGGTGGCCGAGCTAGCTGCATAACAACCATGGGGGGAACTCGTCAGAAATACAGATCCCAGGTTCCAGGTTCCAGGTCCCAGGTCCCAGTGGGTCTCACTCAACAGGTCTGGGCTCCTGCCTGGAAATCTGTGATTCAAGCAAGCATCCCAGGTAATTATAATATATTGTCCAATTTGGGAGGCATTGGTTTCGTTTGTGCTCCAAATTCAATTTTATGTCTGTTTTATTCCTTTCTGCTTTGGGGTTTATTATTCTTCTCACTTTCCTTTCACTCAATAATTTGTACCCCTTCTAGGTTATTTAAGTACAGACTTAATTCCCAGGTTTTCTTCTTTCTTACTAATAGATGCCATCACAAGCAACAGTTTTTTCTTTAAGTACCAGCGTGACAGCATCCTATAAATTTATATGATATGCTGTGTTTACATCCTTGTTCTTTAAATACTGTGTTCTGAATATCTTCCCTTTCCGTGGCATTATTTAGGAGTGTTTTTAACTTCTAAGTGACTGAATAACCCCTTCTTGTTTATTTCTAACTTCATTGAACTGTAGTGTTAGAATATGTAAAGCAGAATGTTTCTGTCTTTTCTTATTGAATAAATGTCTTTGTATTATAGCAAGTAAAAAATCTATCCATAAAGATTTCCTGAAAAATCTATCCATAAAGACTCACTGGTCAAGTACAAGATTTGGGTGTTGGGTGCTGCTGCTCTACCCCAGCCCTCATCAAAAACAAACAAACAAACAGACAGACAAATCATCTTTAACATGTGGAAGGCCATAAAGGGCAGGTCTTTGGAGTTGAACCTGGCTGTGCTTCTAACTTGCTCTGTGCAGCCTTAGACAAACACTTCACCTCCTGGGAGTCCATTCTTTTGCCTGGGGAAGTCATGAGTGAAGACAGGCAGGTACTGGACACTTGATCTTAGTAGCATTCTCTAGGCAGGGTTTGCCCTGCAGGACCAGCTGGGTTATTTAGAGGAGCGAAGACATCAGAGAGGTTTAGAAGGAGGCACAGTCCTCAGTATCCCGGGTCCCAGGTGTGCATCACAATCTTTCAATCAAATGGAGCTGATCCCGGCTGTGAAAATTGTTGGTGGAAACAGACATAAGGGTTGTGCCTACTCACCAGCTATTTGGCGCATAGAAAAGTCAGAGCATCTTTCTTCTCATTCTTTCCCTATCCAGCTCTTCTTTATTATTTTAAAAATTCATCTCAGGGCCAATTCCTCCAGGAAGTATCTGCCCATTCCCTCCTCAGGCCCCATTCCACAGCATTGACTCCTGTACACAGAGATCAGCTTGTGTCATTCCCATCGTCATTACCTGCTGCCTCATCCATCTTCACAGCTATACTCTCAGCTTCTTAATGGCAAGTACTGAGAGTTATTTAGAGGATAGAGAAAGAGAGAGAAGGATACCCAATATCCAGCACCAGCTGTTGAGTAGAGCAATTAATTGAAGAACATGGAGATGGCATGCATATTGTCAACAATATGTGAAATGAGATACTTTTCCAGCAAATATTTATAGTGTATCTGCTATGTGCCAAGCAGTGGACATACAGGAGTGAACAACAGGGTCATGATTCCCCTGTGGGAAATATGGACTTCCCATCAAGGTGAGGTAGACCCAGTGATGGGTGAAATACAGGGTGCTGGAGAGCACTTAGGACTAAGCACGTCTTCCCCCATTGAAAGGGTGGACCAGCTGTCCAGGAAATGGCTTTTAGCATGAGACTGCAAAGATAAGGAGTTAGCAATGCCAGGAAAGGGACAGGAAAAAGACTGTTCCAAACAGGGAGAACAGCAGGTGGAACACCAGAGAACATGTGAGTGCGAGGAAAGGAGTGATGTGGCTGGATGTTAGGGGTGAAAGAGCACAAAGAGAAACAAGCAGCACCAGACCAGACAGAAATTTTGTTTTGTTTTATTTTGTTTGTTTTGAGACAGGATCTTGCTCTATTGCCCAGGCTGGAATGCAGTGGCACCATCAGGGCTCATTACAGTTTCAAACTAGGCTCAAGTGATCCTTCTGCCTCAGCCTCCCGAGTGGCTAAGACTACAGGTGCATGCCACCACACCTGGCTAATTTTTGTATTTCGTTGTAGAGACAGGGTCTCACTATGTTGCCCAGCCTGGTCTCAAACTCCTGAGCTCAAGCGATCCTCCCACCTCAGCCTCACAAAGTGTTGGGACTACAGATATCAGCCACCATGCCAGGCAAATAGAAACTTGTGAATCATGCCAAGGGACATGGAGTTTAAGAACAAGAGGGTTCTGCCAAAGAGTTCGTGCAGTAAACCTAGATGAGAATTGGTGGTGGCCAGAGCAAGGGTGGGGGCAGGGGTGTTGGTAGGAGGAGGTGAAGAGAGATGTCGAGGAGGTAGATACATAGACTTGGTGATTGATTGGTCAGGGGTGAAGAGAGAAGGGCAGTCCAGGTTGTCCGGGACTTCAGTGGCATCATTCACCAAAGGGAAAGGAAGACATTCCTTTGACAAAGGTTGTAGGGATGGGTGGAGATGGAGGCGAATTAGATTTGTGCTAATCACATTCCATATGTCTTTGGGACATGTGAAGGAGATAACATTCAACAGGCAGTTGACTGTGTAACAGTAATAACAAACTCAACTAAGCCCTCACAATAACCTCAGGAGAAACAAAACTGAGGTACAGAGAAGCTGAGTAACTTGCTCAAGGTCACACAGCACATAGTGGCAGAGGCAGTTCCATACACAGACATTCAGGTTCCAGAGCTCATATTAGGGCTCTGAAACTCAGGAGAGAGCCAGCCTGATCCACATGTGGCTAACTCACCGCTGAAGCCACAAGAACAGGAGTGATGAGTGAGGGGAACCAAGGGCCTAGGCAGGACCTGAGAAACACCAACGCTGGAAGCCTGGGCTGGGACAGAATGCCAAAAAAAGAGCTACAATCGTCAGATCTTCAACAAAGCTGACAAAAACAAGCAATGGGGAAAGGATTCCCTAGTCAATAAACGGTGCTGGGGTAACTGACTAGCCATATGCAGAAGACTGACACTGGACCCCTTCCTTATACCATATACGAAAATCAATTCAAGACGGATTAAAGACTCAAATGTCAAAACCCAAACTATAAAAACTCTGGAAGACAACCTATGCAATATCATTCTGGACATAGAAACTGCAAAGATTTTATGACAAAAATGCCAAAAACAATTGCAACAAAAGCAAAAATTGACGAGTGGGATCTAATGAAAACTAAAGAGCTTCTGCACAGCAAAAGAAACTATCAACAGAGTAAACAACCTACAGAATGAGAGAAAAATTTTGCAAACCATGCATCTAAGAAAGGTCTAATATCCAGCATCTGTAAGATACTTAAACAAATTTACAAGAAAATAAACCAAACAACACCTTTAAGTAGTGGGCAAAAGACATTAACAGACCCTTTTCAAAAGAAGACATACATGTGGCTAACAAGCATATGAAAAAAAAATCTCAACATTACTGATCATTAGAGAAATGCAAATCAAGACCACAGTGAGATACCATCTCAAATCAGTCAGAATGGCTGTTTTTTAAAAATCAATAAAATAAGATGCTGGCAAGGTTGTGGAGAAAAGGGGATGATTATACACTGTTGGTGTGAGTGTAAATAAGTTCAACCATTGTGGAAAGCAGTGTGGCGATTCCTCAAAGAGCTGAAAGCAGAACTACCATTCAACTCAGCAATCCCATTACTGGGTATATGTTCAAAGGAATGTAAATTGTCTTACTATAAAGATACCTGCATGTGTATGTTCATTGTAGCACTATTCACAATAGCAAAGACATAGAATCAACCTAAATGCCCATCAGTGGCAGACTGGATAAAGAAAATGTGGTACATATACACCATGGAATACTATGCAGCTATAAAAAAAGAACAAGATCACGTCCTTTGCAGGAACATGGATGGAGCTGGAGGTCATTATCCTTGGCAAACTAACACAGGAATAGAAAACCAAACACCGCACCTTCTCGCTTGTAAGTGGGAGCTAAATGATGAGAACACGTGGACGTAAAGAGGGGAACGACAGACACGAGAACCTACTTGAGGGTGGAGATTGGGAGGCAGGAGGGAGAGGACCAGAAAAAATAACTACTGGGTACTAGGCTTAGTACCTGGGTGATGAAATAATCTGTACAACAAACCCCTGTGACGTACATCCGGTTTACCTATATAACAAACTTGCACATGTTCCCCTAAAGCTAAAATAAAAGTTTATTTTTTAAAAATCGAAAATAAGTATGTAGTCAGAGAAAAGGGTTTCTATTAAATAGGAAAAATGTTTAATTAATTAGAAATGTAAAAACAATCTCTGTGGAGTGATGGGGTGAAATCCTTAAGGCAAGGAGTTGAGAAGTCAGTTGAGATTGAAGGAACGGGAGAGCAAGGGTAGTCCAGCGTTAGTGAAGGGGAGATGAAAGAAGGAGGCAGCTAGAAGTAGCTGTAGGGTTAAAAGAGAGTTTTATAATAATGAAGACAGCAGATTATATGAAGTATTGACGGGAGGGAGCCAGTAGAGATGAGTTTGAGGCACCAGGACAGAGCCCGTATAATCGGGAGAGTGAGGTTCCTTCCTGACCAGGATCCAGGAGGAATAGATCCACGCATGTGCAAGGATCCCAGTGGGACTGGGAGGAGAAAGGAAAGACAGGGTCGGGGAGAGAACGGGGACGGTGGAAGCACCGCAGGATCCCCGGCCTCACTGAGCTTGGACGCCACGCACCCTTTCTGCAGCAGCAATTCACACCGCTGTGTGGTCTTCCTTTCCGAGTGCTGAGCAGCCCAGGTGTGACTGAGGCGGTGCTGGACAGTTGGATAGATTCCGACCTGGGGCTTTGCCAGGAGAGCGAAACCAAAGGACAGTGGGACAGGGGCATTGAAAATCGTGGCACTGAAGTGGTGGAAGGCATGTTCTGTGGGATCCAGGCTGACTGCGAATCCTCTATTGTCATCCTTGGCCCAACCCATCACCCTCCCACCGACACATTTACCACGGGGCTTTTAGAGTACAGTCAAGATTCCCTTTTGGTTTTCTCTCTCTCTGGATATCGAAACCAATTTCCTGGGATGGGGGTGTGGGAAGGCTAGAGAAAAATGACATTACAGAGAAGGAGCAGCCTTGGGACATTCCCCAAGCCAGACCCATTTGAAGGAAACTGGAGTCTTTTCCCTTGTCTAAAGCTCTGAGGTCTTTGGGGAGTTTTCCAGCTCTAGTCTAATTGTAATCCCTAAGTACATACGCTATGTTCCAAAGTCAATATATAGAGTTAGTGCAATACCAATGTAAATCCTTCCAAGTCCTTTAATAGAATTTGACAGTTCTGAGTGTAGGATGCTTATTCTTCCAGGTAAAGAACCATCAAAGGATTTGTCTTTTAATGGCAGTGATAGCTGATCCCTCCTGAGCGATTAAGATGTGAATTGTCAATCACCGAAACCATCCTGTACTGAGTTACAAACCGCAAAGGTCACCAGAAGAGATATTCTTGAGACGGATTTGAGTTCTGGCAAAACCAATGTTAGGCCAGCCAAGGAGCACATTGGAGAAAGACATTGATATTTAATAAGCATCACGGGACAGTTGGCTAACAGGCCAGGGGACAGTTAATTTAAATTCATACAGCATACCTGTCAAGTTCAGCCATATCGTACTGCTGATCTGTGACAAACCTGGAGACAAGGAACTGGCATTGTTACCCCTGCTGCTGATAAGGAGATAAATTCCTGGCTATTGAAGAAACAGATACCATCAGGGCTCTGATGGATGGGGTCAAATATGTAAGAATGAAAATGTTTGCATCGCAATGTAATAAAAATAAATACCAAAAGGAAAGCCACGGCATCCGTTACGTCTGTCTCATTCACCCTCTCAGGCCTGCTTACTGCCCAAAACAGATAATGGATAGGCCGTTATGTGATTCCTCCTGATAAGCGGTCAAAGGAGATGGACAAAATTACACCAGGAAATGGAGATAGTAAATCACCACGTGGAAATAGGTGCGGTCTTGCCAGCTATAAAATAAAATTTAGATCCAGGCAACTTTCAGGTCCTGTTACATGCCTACTAAAGTCACAAAAACAAGTATGATAAAACCCAGGACTGGCAGCCAGTGGAAACACATCCTTCAGCATTGCCTTTTAGAAAGACTGGACAAATTTCCATAAGCAATCAGGCAACATGAATGAGAGCCGCACTGCTGTTGATACACTCTGACCCAGTAATTCCTTCTTTGGTTAAAAATAAAATCCTATGGTGTTAGCCCCAAAGAAAGAAAAACATGTCAATAGCAGCATTCGTTCTATAATAACTATAAATTGCCGACAACTCAAAGGCCAAACAAGAAGGCGCTGACCAGGCAAAGGGAAATGTGTTAACACAATAGAATAACACGGTGCTACCATAAATGACTAATACAGGGGGCATGGTAGGTTCTGGAAACAGTTTTATGAAATATGCATGGTCATCATTAGTGTGCATATCCAAGGCCTTCCTGGATATTGATAAAGAAGAGACTTTGGATGGGGTTTAATTCACTTAGAGTTTAATGTTCATTAAGGTTTCACCATAGGCTGGATGCTAATTTTAGTCATTCATTCAACATTCATTGAGTATTGACCACACACCACATGCTAAGGATATTAAGATGAGCAAGAAATGCTTCCTACTGAGGAGGGCTGTGTTGTCAAATAAGAAGATAGACAGACAGACAGACACACACACACACACATATGCAAAATGATCAAGTGTGGGAAGAGGTATAGACAGGGTATCATGTAGAAAGGGGAGGGGGCCTGCACAGCACTACAGATCTTCATATGCAGGATTAGGATAAGTCACAGGTGGGGCAAACGTGGAGAAGAACATTGTTCTAAGGAGAGGGAACGGCACTGCACAGGCTGTGGCCATATAGATCTGGTGCGTGTGCTTGTGTGTGTGTGTGTATGTGTATGTGTGTGTTCTCCATCCCAATAGATCTGCAGAGTCTAGAGCCTCGGATACTTCTTTCACGGGACCCAGAACCCAGCGGCTGCCTTCCCAGAACCAACTCACCCCTGACATTTACCATCACTACCACCCTCCCACAAACCGCCCCCTCCCCTATTCCTCTGCCTCACGCAGCCTCACTTCCTAGCTGAAATCATGCAGGGCCGTGTGCCCTGGGTAAAAATGCTCATGTTGTGCTGTATGCTGTGTGAACAGAACTATTCTGAAGGCTGGTTTAAACTGGAAAGGATTCTTGTTATTTTAGATAGTTCATATCTTATTCATTGCAGTGTTCTTTCTTGAAAGGATGCTTGGATAAGATCCAACCATATCAGAAAGGAGACATAGAGCCCTAGGTGAAATTTCCCTGTTACTGGTTTCCTGAAAGTGCTGGATATGGAAACTGCTGTTAATAAATTGAGTAAAATGGGGAAAGTAAATGCAGGAATGCAAGCCCCCAGCTCAAGTTCATATTAACCGATAGGTGGTGTGCGGAGTGTCGTGAGTAACAAATCATGGCAGCAGGTAGCCACAAGTTCCCATTTGAATGTTGATGTTTTGAAAGCTGTGGGTGCTATTATAGCTCAACATATAGTTTGACTTGACGATGTGTAGCTTAGCATTTAGAACGTAGTGTATGCGAGAGAGGAAAAGCTGGAAGCTTCGGAAAGGGAACGAGGACGTGAATCAAGAGGTTCTTAGGTGAGAATAATAAAAGAAGAGGCTTAGTGGAATGGTGTGATTACTGGCACATCAGCATGAACTCATGACTTTGAAAACAAATCCCTCTGTCTGCTGAGATGACCTAAGCTGCCGATAGCATTGACTAGCACATAACCAGGAAGCAAGCAAAGCAATCCAAATGAAAGCAGCCCTCCCTCACTGCCATTCTCTGAAGACCAGGAATAGATTCAGGGGAGAAATCGGAGGCAGGAGCATTTTGCGGTTGGAGAGATATAATGTTTTCTGACAGCAGTAATGTTTTAGGGGGACATGTTGCACAGAAGTGGGGGCAAGAGGTGCCCACCTAAGAAGCTAGCCCCCACTTGTGGAAGTTGTCACACAGCAACAAGTAGAACTTCACCTTGAGCAACAAGGCAATAATTATTGCCGGCTGAATGGGCTGAGAGTCTGTGAAAGATACTTGAGTCTGAGATGATCCTTTGGAAATGAACGTTAATGTGAAGTGGGCTGCCAAGATTGAGTAACAACAGCTGAAGTGTTGTTCACCGAAGTCAGAAAATGCTGTACATTGATCACACCATGTTATCAGAAATCCGTCCTCCAGTTTCAGTCTGTCTCTGAGTGACAAATCACACTTTCTCTCATCCTACAAGCCTCAGACCTCCTGAGCGGTTGGGTTGAAATTTCACGATTTATCCAAATGATTCTATCATGATGTCTGTAGGTTATGCGCAATATTTGTGTGTGAAGAGCAAAAAGTGGGATGTACGGATCCAAAAATTCTTCTCCAGGGTTTATGCACACATAAGGCCACTTGCCTTTGCCTTGGGGATGATTCTTGGTAACCAGGGAAGGGCCCTGGTACCCAGACTTGAGGGACGGATGGAGAGAAGTCTCAATGGGAGGCCCACCCAGCCAACCTTGAGAGACCCTGGTACACATGTTATCAGTATTCTCTCTAATATGCCAGCCCAGTCACAATGGGAGATGATCAATGGATTGGTTGGCTACCTGGCCACCCTCTAGCCCACATCTTTCTTCTCTGGACATGGACTCATACTTCCTCTTCTCCCCTTGGAATGGTCCCTTTTCATTCAGGCTTGGAATTTGGATTGAGATTGTGTGACAAAGACTGCTCTCTGCTCACCAAAATCTATGCTCCCTACTTCTTCCCAGCTGCATAGCTAGACTGTATTCCCAGTTTCTCT
>NW_012114788.1:3579528-3596312 GCF_000951035.1 Colobus angolensis palliatus
TTTTTTGAGATAAAGTCTTGTTCTGTTGCCCAGGCTGGAGTGCAGTGGCGTGATCTGGGCTCACTGCAACCTTTGCCTCCCAGGTTCAAGTGATTCTCCTGCCTCAACCTCCCTAGTAGCTGGGATTACAGGCACATGCCACCATGCCCAACTAATTTTTGTAGTTTTAGTAGACATGGGGTTTCACCATGTTGGTCAGGCTGATCTCAAACTCCTGACCTTAATGGATCCTCCTGCCTCAGCCTCCCAAAGTGCTGGGATTACAGGCATGAGCCACTGCACCAAGCCTGTATTCCCAGTCTCTCTTGTGGTCACATGTAGCCTTGTGATTAAGTTCTGCCCTGGCCCATGGGAGAGGAGCAGAAATCAGCACTACTTCCAGGACTGCCCTATGCAAAACTTCCACTTGACTCCTCTTTGTTCGTACTCCTCTCTGGGCTGCCTGAAATAAAGACAACCTTGGGGTCACTTTGGAAGCCCTTAGCTAAAGGTGGCAAAGCAGCCAGCAGCCTGCGACCCAGAGACAACTTGAAGGACAGTGCCCTGCTGACCTGAGGTAAGAAACAAGCATCTGTAACAGAAGAAATCCTGTCACATAGGCAAGAAACACATATCTGAGCCTCTACATTGGGTTCTATTTGTAACAGCAGCAAGAATTACCCTAACTCATTCAGATGGCAAACAGTTTAAACTGTGGCCATCAGCTTTGACTCTGACTGAATCCTTCTTTGCTGTGGCCATTAGAGACAGGATGCTATTGTACACTTAGGTCTGGCCAGCCAGGAAGAATTGGTGGCTATTTGAATGGCAGCCTCCTTGGGCTATAGGAAGGAAAACATGGTGTCACACAGACAGAATGCTGTAGGGACTACAAGACAAGAAGATCCATCCGTGTTCTGCCTGGGCTATGATCTGCTGGGCCTGTATGAGCTGCATGCTGTCCCAAGGGTCAAGGCCAACTCTGAGTGACTGGGCAGCAGAGACAGAGAAGGCAGCTTGCTGGGAGACCCACCCAGCAAACTCAACAGCAGGTGCCATTTTGCTTATGGCTGGCATATAGAGTTCTCTTCTCAGAAAGGGACCATTTCTGTAAAATGTAATAAATATCCTCTTAAATAACAACACATAGTTGAAATTGTCACTCTTGTTTTCAGGGCCTGAAATTGCTTAAAAGAACAATTCACATGAGTCACAAAGTAGGGGATAACTCAGATACCTGGGCTGGAGTCAAACCCCTCTGGAGCTGTGCAGTGTTTCGGAGAGGAGAACGGGGTAGCCTTTACGGGGACTTCTCCTGGTCTGGGATACGAGAGGGATGTGTTTGCAGGACTCTTCAGGTCCAAAATGCTGTGCTTCTGAGACAAGAGTCTTTCCCCAAATAGAGCGGCATCTGTTGTTTTATGTTTCCTTCTGCCTCCAGGATCCATTCCCTTTTCTTGTTACAAATGCCCCACACATGCTTTGCAGGAATCACCTCTCCTAACCTATGGGCTCTGGGACAAATGCACCAACCCCAGCTCCATGCACAAAGTATTTTATCCAAGCTCTCTAAGCTTAAGGTGAGGCCATGTCTCTGGTGACTGATTATTTTAGGAGAGAGTGAGCAATCTAAGTTAGTCCAATCAGAGTGAATTCTGGGGCTTATGTAGGAGGTACCAGAGAGAAAACCTTGCTCTTTCTGCAGGCCTGGAAACTGGCATGCTGAAGCTGATCTACACCCATTTTGCCAGTACTTAGGGCTTGAGGATGAAGCCAACAACTGGGCTGAGAGGCAGTATAAATCCAGGCCCTGATCATATTACTTAAGCACCTGGATCCAGTTATACCTGAAGCTAGAGACTTCTCACGTTCTGAAAACTCTCTTACTCCCTCAGAAGGGAGTTCTTTTCCAAGACAATTCCATAAAAATTTGTTCCATTAGCCAGGATACTCTTTGCATTGAAAGTGAGTGAAAAAAAATCACCTCCAACATTATATTGATTATCCCACTTGCCAAGCATTAACTTTTGATTAAAAATGAAATGTATTGGTTCAATAACCTGAGGGAGTAAGAAAGAAAAATAAATCAACATAGACTTCAGGAAAGGTTGCAAAAAGAGGAAAGGGGATCTGGTAGCCCTCTACCTAGGATCCCCCACAAGCCTGAGTCAACCATGGCAGAGCCAACCATGAGAGACCCTGGTACACATGTTATCCGTATTCTCTCTAATATGCTAGCCTGTAGACATGTTAAAAGTATTCTTTCTAATATGCCAGTGAAGGAAAATTATCCTAAACTTTCAAAACCATCTTACACATGCTGTTCTTTGAAGCACTGTGTGTAACAGTGAAAAACTGAAAACAGTCTAAATGTCTAACAATCAAGGGTTGGATCAGTGAGCTTGTTGCCTTCAGAACAACATTTATGCAGTGTGTGTAATAACATGGAAAATACTTACGATAGTGTGAGTGAAATTAGGGTATGGAGAATTTGTACAGTCAGTATGAATTCAACTATGTGAAAAAGGGGAAAAAAAGAATCACAAGCAGGCAAAACAAAGAAAAGTAAATGTACCCAAAAGTTAATGCTTGGCAAGTGGGATAATTTTTTCTTTCTACTTTCCTTTATTTTCTAAACTTTTTTAAGTGTTATTTTTACAATGGAACAAAATTCTGCATAATGTTAGCTGTTGGCGATGTTGTACACAGACAGTGTAATGTACGAGCATGGATAGTTTTTGAAACAAAGGAGCAATGAGGGCGTACGACTGCTCCTCTGCTAAGCTAAAGGCAGGAGAGCCTGCGCAGGCATCCAATCTGGTTCCAGGTGTTTCACTGTAGGTAGATGACCTGTGGCAAATCTATTTGTCTCTCCAGACCTCAGCACCCTCCTCTATCAATGAAAAGACTTCAGAATAGATGTCCCGGAAACAGATCCAGATAAAATCAGAATGTCCAGGTTCTGCCCCCACATACTCAGCCTTGTACTTGCCCAGAGAATTCACTTCTATGAACCTCAGTCCCACCTCACTCCCATCCGTGGGGACAGTCTCCCCACTTTGCCCCGCCTGTGGGGACACACTCTTTAAGCTGTAAATCGCTATACATAGCTGGGGGTTTGTCTGTTAGCCATGCCTCTCCCATTCAGGCCTGCCTCGGCCCATCTGCTGTCACTTCTGCCCACTCGAGTTAAGCCATCTGTAAATAGCAAGACAGCGTTCTCTCTGATGGCTCTTGGGGCTGCACCCTTTCTGCTTTTTCTGTGGCAAAGCCTGTTTGCCCTCTCTCCAGAAACACGACTGGGAAGACAGGAACCTTGAACAGCTCTCTCAGATATGTGCCAGGCTCTCTCACGCTTGACTCTGTCATGGTTGACCCAGCCTTGGCGGTTCCCAGGCATAGGGCTAACAGTTCCTTGGGAGTCCACAGCTGTAGAGTTCAATGCAGTCCATAGATTTCAGCAGTGGTCTTGATGACCCATGCCTCAAAGTGCTGCCTTTTCCAAGTGAATAGACTTGTTCTCATTTTATTAAGGACCCAGGTCCTGGGAAGAGAAAGTGGCCCCTACTAGCTAATCACTGAGGCACTGAGTCATGACTATCTGGCTGCAGAATCCAATCCTCGAGGGCGTTCAGGATTAGAATGTGCAAGAACATAGGAGGTGAGAGCCTGAGAGGCCCTTGGAGACTATCTGGTCCACGTGTTCCTGGGCAGATGGAGAAACCAAAGCCAGGAAGAGCTGTGATGTGCCCTAGGTCACAGAGCTGTTGGCAGCAGAGTTCAGACAGAAGCCCATCCTCCTGACTGCTCCCCTAGCCCTGGCTTGTACACACAACCCAATTATTACCTCTGTCTGGGAGGGCGGGAGGAGGAAGGCCCAGCAGAGGCCCAGAGAGGCCAGATCATCTCTCCAGGCCTCTATGCCTTGGAAGGGAGAGTTCTTGTGTCTCCTTATTCCTGCCCACAGCCCTTGGCCCTACTGTCTCCAGTGCTTCCTGAAGACTGGGATTATGGGAGGCAAAGCACTGGGCAGGTTGCTCTCGACATCTGTCCCTGGGTCTTTATGGCAGCCTCTCCTCTGGCCTCTCTGAGGGAAGACTCCTGCTAGCACCCCCCAGGGGGACCCCACAACTCTCATGCTAAAGCCAGTCCCTCTGCCTTACAAGACCCTCCTGACCCAGCTCCCCTCTCCCTACTCTTCCTCACCCTGGCTGCAGAGAGCCTGCCGAACACAAGGTGGCCACAGATTCTATCTTCCAAACTGGGACACGTTGAAGACCAAAGGGGGCACAATCAGTAGTTCTGTGAGAACACCTTGTGTAAACTGAGGCTGCCCCAGACACACCTGGACCTCTGCTCTTCCTGGCCCAGCCAGGTTCTTTTGTGACATGATTTGAGTAATGTTTCCATCATCTATTTTCTTCATCCCTCTTCTTTCTACCTGGCAAATCCCTATTCGTCCTTCAAGAAAAGTTGAAACCTCACACTTTCTAAGAAGTGAAGCCTTCCTTACCTCCCAAAGACAGGTTTAATTACTTTTGCCTCTACATCCAAATGGTTTGGCTAATACCTTTATTACAGCACCTGACACTTTTCTTGGCTCACAGCTTCCCAACTTTGGCACTTATTGATATTTGGGGCCAGATAATTCTTTGTTGCAGGAAGATGTCCTGTGCATCACTGAATATGTTGTAACATTCCTGGCCTCTACCCACCAGATGCCGGTAGCAACCCACGCTACCCCCATCTGATTGTAGCAACTGAAAAAAAAAGGCTCCAGATACTAACCAAATCATCCCAGGTGAGAACCACTGTCTAAATGTGTTTGCGCGTCTTTTTTTACACTATGTGGTGATTTCTGAGAGAGTATTTTATTGTCTTCTGTGCTTGTCAGTTCCCAGCACAGAGTAGGTGCTTAGTAGAACCTGTCTGCTGAATGCATGAGTGACTTGAACAAGAAAAAACGCAGAAAGGTGGCTGGGGTGCCAGCTCGGCTGGATGCATTCTCAGTCATGACCACTAGAGGGCAGAAAAGGTCTGCCAAAAGCGCAGAACTGGGTCCAGGAACAAGGACATCCTAATGCCAGAGCCAGGGGTCCTTGCCTGGCTCTGGGGCTGCAGTGACAGGGCCACAGTCTCTCCTGATGGTTTCTCATCATCTCCCTGACCTATAAATATTGCTGTTCCCAGGACTCGGTGCTCAGACCTATTCTCTATTTCCTATCTATTCTCCTCCTTGTGTGTTCTCATCTAGGATCATGATTTTAAAAATCATCTACAGGCTGATAACTCCCAAATTTACATTTCTAGCCCAGATATCTCCTCAAATGCCATACATGTATTTCAATCACCTACCTGAATCTCCATGTGGAGATCTAATTAATAGGCCTCTGAACCTCAACACAACCAAACCTGAACTCCTGGCGTCCTTCCCTTCCCTCCTCCCCAAACTCACTCCATCCCAGTCCTCACCATCTCAGCAAATGGTGACTCCATCCTCCCAATGGTCCAGGCCTAAAACTTTGGCCTCACTTTTCCTCTCACTAACCTACATTCAGTCTGTCAGCAGATACTCCAGGCTCTGCCTCTAACTCACATGAACATCTTATCTGCGCTAACATCTTGGTGCAGGCCACCGTCCTCTGTCACCTGGGCTATCTATGACAGCAGCCTCCAGACTGGTCCCCTGATTTCACCTCTTGCCCTTTGTCTATTTTCATGGCAGTTGAAGAAATCCTAAGCCATGAGGCCTTTGGTCCTATCACTTCTCTAGTGAAGAGTCTGCCAATGGCTTCCATCTCTCTCAGACAATGACCGAAGATCTTACAAGGCCAACAGGGCCCACCGTGCTCCACTCCCTCTATCATTGCCTCTCTGACATCTCCAACCACCCCCAGCCCACACCCCAGCACTCTGGTTCCCTCGGCCTCCAGACATGCCCGGCACAAGCCCGCTTCATGTTTATTCCTGATGTTCCATGGATCTTTCCCAGCTTTCCCTCCCAGCCCTGCTTCTTGGCTTATTTTCTTCCATAGCAGTTATGCCAAACTAATCTACTAGATGTTTTAGTTTCTTATCTGTTGCCTTTCTTTGTCCAATTGTGGTCTCACTAGGGAGAGGAAATTTTTTAGTCTAATTTGTCCACTGCTGTCTCCCCAAGGCATGGCACGCAGTAAGTGATCAATACGTAGTTGTGGAGTGATGAATGGGTGAATGAAGAGATTGAGTGGCGACAAATCCTGGGTTCACCAGGGAGAAATCCATTCTCAGCCCAGTTGGCTTTCCTACGAAGAGGATCTTCCAAGAAAGAGTTGACTTTGTCCAAAACAGAACACAGAATTTCTCTGGAGTTTGAGAAAAGTGGAGGGAGGGAGACTGACAGTTATTGGACACCTATTAGGGTTAAGAGGATGGACTCTGGAGCCCAGTACATTGGGCTTAAATCCTGTTTTCACCGCTTACTTCCTGTGGGACTGCAGGCAAGTCCATTAATATCTTCATGCCTCAGTTTCACAACTGGAAGTTGAGGATACTAATAATACCAGCCTGGTAGGGCTGTTATGAGGATTAAGTGAGTTGATATAGGCAAGGCACCCAGAATAATGATTGACACATAGCAAGAGCTCTCTAAAGATCAGTTACCACTGTTGTGTGCTTTACATATCCCATCTGATGCTTATAATGACACTGTTGATTAAATAATGTTACTAGCCCATTTTGCAGGTGAGAATGTTGACACTCAAAGGAAAATAGTTGCTTATCCGAGATAGTGAGAGATGACCGCAATGCAGCTCATTCTGACTTCATTCCCATCAAAATGGGTGTGGGTGTCCCCGGAGCTTCTCCTTCCTCTCATCCCTCATTCTGGTTTCTGCTGCTGCCACCACCATCAAAGTAGCCCGTGCTTAACAGCCCCTGCTTTTTAACTCCAGCCCAAGGGAGGACACAAACCCTTTCTGTCTCTACCAGCACCAGCAAATCAGGCTGCATCTTAAAGGGAGATGCGATAAACATCAAAGCAGCCAGGTTCCTCAGGTGGGGGATTCTGATCCTAAACTGACACTCCCCCCCTCCAGCCCCCATCCCCAGGAAGAAGAGACCACCAGCCCACAGGCAGACAGTACCTGTCCCTGCTGCACTTGGTACCCATCCCCTTCCCAGGCGCTCCCCGGCCAACTGAGATTCAGTGGGTCCAAGATGGAGCTGGAATCAGTATTTTAGCAGGCTCCCAAGGCAATTTTTGTCTTGGGGAAGTTTGAAAAAGACTGGCATAGACCTTAAGGGCATGGACTCTGGAATCAAACTGCCTAGGGTTCAAATTCTAGCTCCATCCTTTGCTGTGTGACCCTGGACAGGTTTCTAGACCTCTCTGAACTTCTATTTTCTTCTATGTGAGTTGTGGGTAATAAACCTTTCTAGCTTATAGAGTTCAGTGAGGATTAAATGAAATCATGCATGTAAAATGCTTAACACAAGAGCCAGCACTCAACAAACATTATTATGGTCAATATTGTTGTTTTTAGTATTATCCAAAGTGAAGCAGCCCAGATTTTCAGATTCCCTTGGGCCCAAAGCTCAGTGCAGGTGCCTTCACACTTTGAGGGAGAACTGACACACACCGTCACTCTGGTCATGTCTCCCTGGAACTCACAGACCCCACATAACCAGAACTGCACATGCAGTAAGGTGGGGGGCAGCTTCGACACCCCAGCCCCTGCATTGAGGTGGAAAGTTACACAGTGGGGTGAGGCCAGCACTGGGCCCAGAGCCTGGCACAAAGGCCAGGTTCCTGGGGGGGCCTGAATAGCACCTCTTGGCCTTGGGGAGCCGGGGCTAGATGCTGCTGACCGATTGCAAATGCAGCCTCTTTACCTGGAGTCACACAGCCCTTCAGGAAATCAGAGGTGCTGGGCCTCAGAAGATGCTGGCCCCCGCTTTGGGACTGCATGACACTCGGGAAGAAAACAGAGAGAAACTGACTTCCTGACGGGCATAGAGGCTGCCTCCTGCCACCTCCTGTCCACCCCTAGTGTGGCCCTGCTCTGACTCCGCCCCTCCTTCAGGAAGAGCAGAGGTGACCACTTATTGGGGTGAGAAGGTGCAGGGTGGGCAGCCAGGTAGAGCAAAAAGAGCCTCAGACAGGGAGTCAGAACCCAGACAGAGGGATGGAGGGTCAGAGAGTGTGAGAGGGAGAGGAGGAGAAGAGGAGGAAGCAGCCCACGCCCAGCCCCAGCCTAGCATGCAACACCACTCCTGCAGCCTGCCCACTTCTCTCCTCCGCTCCTGAGAACGCCTGCCATTCGCTGTTGGGCCCTCCTCTCCCTCTAGTCCAGGCGGTTCGCTCATGCTGTTCCCTTGACAGGAAGCCCTTTCCTCGCAAATCGTCTTTTACTGACTTGGCTAGTTCCTGCTTGTCTCTTGGATTTGGCCTGATATCATGCTCTGGAGAGCCTCCCTGGGTGCTGCCTCCCCCGGTCTGGTTGAGGGTCTTGTGGGTGACCCCAGCAGGCTGTACAGCAGACAACCCCTGCCCTGCCCCCTTAACAGTGTTTCCTGAGGACCAGAACCACCTCGTTGCGGGGGGTACCTCCTCACTTCAGACCGCGAAGAAGACATGTGCTCTCTCCCGGCCTCATCCCAGCACCTCCCAGAGCCCGGCGCTCCCAGCTACTGATGGAAGTTCCCAGAAGGGAACCCTCGCCGGATGCCACTCATCTGGCTTCTCCGTAGCACCTGAGCCTAAGCCCTTCCTACGCCACAGGCCACATTCCCTCTGTTCACTCTGCTGCTCATCCCACCAAGCCCCCAAACCCGAAGCTGCAACCCCTCAAACTCTACACAAGTGCACTAATGGAGGGGGGTCCCAAAGTTGGGGAAGAAGTGACCTGAGGTGCAAGGAGAGGGTCCTGAGACCCAGGGAGGCCCCAGGGAGCAGCAGGGAACATCTGGGTGAGAGAAAGAGGTGGGGGAGGAGGAGAGGGGCAGGAGCACAAAGTGACCACCAGCTGAAAGAGCCGAGCCGATCCGCAGAGCTGCAGCCAGCAGGGCCTGGAGACATCAGACCTGGCAGCTAAAATGCCCCATGAATATTTAACAGCTGTCAATATTTAATTAGTGCAGACAGATTAACTCTGAAATCACACACACTTGGGCTGGGCTGCCCTACTCCTGGAGGGGGAGTCAGAAAGAGAGGGGTGGGCGGAGGGAGAGGCTCTGCCCATCACCCTATGGCCCCTAGCCTGCTCACCTTCCCCTCCCTACAACCCCAGCCACCTCCCCCTGCAAAGAGCGGCGACACTCACAAAAGTCAGAGGGGCAGCAACACCCTGAGAAGCCAGCGGGAAGGTCTGCATCTCCAGAGGGTTCTGGGTACAGTGGGGTGACGACAGTGCCAGGCAGAGGGGCCAGTTCAGCAGCTGGGGCAGGAGAAGGCCCTTTCCACCGCAGCTCCACCAGCTCGGCCGAGGGTGCGCTCCACATCAGCAGCCCGGCACAGAGCCTGCCAGACCCCAGCCCGACTTGCAGGAGCAGGTGTCGTGGTGTAATTACTTCTGTGCCTGTGCCATGCCTGGATTATGCTGTTGATCGCATCAGCAGTGGGACCAAGAGTCTTTTTATTCTCTTCTTGTTTCTTTGAGTTTTATCACATCTTCTGCCACTATTTTATTTAATGGAGTATCCCTGGACTTCATCATCTGGTCATAAATTGCCACGGTTGATGCCTTTTTTTAAAAAAATAAAAAGCATTTGGCCCAGGACTTGTAAAATGTCCGAGCCAGGCCTGGGCTCTGCCGGCCTCTCCATGCTGGAGTTTACATTCCAGCACAAAGAGGGTCTTAGGTTCCAGAAACAACCCAGCTTGCTTTATGACCTTGTGCCCTTGCACATCCTGTGAGTTCTGCCTTGAGCACCCTGCCCCTTCCTCCTCCTTCAAGACTTGACTCAGAGGCCTTTTTCCTCCAGGATACTTTCACTGATGTCCTATCTTATAACAATTTGTTTGCTTTCCTGAGTCCCCCAGGATGAGCACCTCAAAGACAGAAATCAAAACCTGTAAATACATCCTGCCTAACCTTGGAATGGGCACCTAGTGGGTGCTCAGTGATCTTCTTTTAACTTTAATGAATTAAAGTAAAAAGAGATTTCACATAGGGACTGGCGAACTGTCAAAGCACGTTGTGTAGATGGCTTGTGTATCCATTAGCTCCGGCTGTGTAACAGCCACAAAAGTCTCAGTGGTGTCGGTAAATTAGCCTTCATTCTCAAAGGTATTCAAGTCAGCTATGGCTTGGGTGATGTCAGTTCAGCCAGGCAATTCTGCTTCAAGCCACGGCCCTGCTTCTCACTGCAAGATGGAGGGTTGACTGGAAGAGCTTGCTCCAAGCATCTATCACCCACCCTGGGCTGGTGGGCTAGCTGGGGTATGCTCATTTTATGGCAGCGGGAGAAGTACAAGAGGAGATGCCCAAACAGATAAAAACTTCCGTCATATTACTAACATCTCCTTGACCAAAGCAATTCACATGGTCAAGCACAAAGTCAGGAAGCAAGGAAGTAAACTGGACATGAGAAGACGTCATGAAAAGAGTTAGGGGAGGGGGCATAAAGAAATGGGCCAGTATTTTAACGCATCACAGGTGGGTTCCCATCACCCCATGCACAGGATCCCAGAATGACAGGACCCAGTGGGACAGGAAAGAGAGGAATGAATGGGCTCACACCTGTAGTGTCACGAGCTTCTCCTTCCCATCTCCTCCCCACCCTTTTTGCCCAGGGCATCTGGGTTAACAAGATGGAAACAGAGGCAAAATAAGAGTTTATAGAAGACGCTGATGTGAGCCACAGGTTATGGTACCGAAAGCAGAGAGAAGGGGAGAAGCCAGGGACAAGGACAAATGACGAGCTTTAGCCATGCAGTGCTGGGAACAAAGCCTTAGCCCTCAAGTCAGCAGGCCTGGCTATGGCTGTTTCCCACCGGTATGATAAAGACTTTGGACTGCAAGAAATTGAGAACCCCAATGACCCTGATGTCATCATTCCTCAACCTCTGCCTTGTTTCCTTCTCCTCAATAGGCACATTCTGAAATCTTCTCTAAACCCCTCACAGTCAAAATGAGACTGCCTTTGGTCTGTGTCGTTAGACTCCCAAGGCTTCAAGGCAAAGAAGGATCATCAGAAGTAGGTCATTGGCAGATGGGTGGTTGTCTTTCCTTCTGAGATGTGGAATTCAATATTTAGGGTCAGAATAAGCAGCTGGTAGATGGAAAAGAATCCTCTTGGGAATCAGAAAAATATGGGCTCAAGTTCTGGCACCACCATCTGCTAGTTGAGTCGTCTTGGAGAGTCACAGAAACTCTGAGACTCAGCTTCCCTGCCTGTCAAATGGGCTGATCATAGTAACCACTCGGAGCTGCAGAGGTGGGGATTAAATGACTGAAGGTGTATAACACACTCAGCCTGGTGCCTGGCCCAACAAAGGAGCTCAACCTGTATCACTTCCTCTCCCTTTCTTATCCAAAGCTCCTAAATATTCATTGATTCTGCCTCCCCCGCCCCCAAAAACTATGAAATTAAAATTTCTGCCAACAGTTTAATAATTTCCTCAGCTAATTCCCTTCAGACCCCAAGGCCTATATCCGGACATGGTTATTTTGTCCAGGTAGGCCTCATCCAAATGTTCTAAGTATTCTCTCTCCTACCTTTAATCAACTGTGTTGACAAGCCTTCTGTCCCTTTCTAATTGCCCATCCCTAGGATTTTTTTCTTTTCCTTGTTAAAGACCAATATTACAAAGCACTTCAGCAGCTCAGCCATTTTTATCATCATCATTAATTTTATTTCCCTTCTCATTTATTAATGGGCCAGGCGGCTTTCAAGTATCTCTTTTCCCCTGATATATTTGTAAAACGCCCTTCTTATTCCCTTTGGCGGCCCCAAGGCTCTCTGCAGCTTTTATTTCTTCCCTTGGCTGCCCTTCTGTTTCTCTGAAGCCTTTGCTGACTCCAGATCTTCCCTTTGTGCCCCCCACCCATCTTCCTCGGCCCTCCACCTTCCCTCCCTCCCTCCCTCCCTCCTCAGACTTGGTTGCAGGCCTGGTCTCTAAGCCTGTCTCCCTGTTGAGGCCCACAGGGCTCCGAGAGCAGCAAGGGTTTGCCAAGCTCCTACCCCATCCCCATTCTGCTCACACTCTGTGAGTAGAGAGGAGCTTTTATCCATGTAGGGGATCAGGAGGAAGGGACCAGAAAAGCCTAGGTCCCCCTTTTATTCTCCCCCACCCCACCATCCCCTGACCTCCGAGGACTCCGGATTAAGGGCTCCATACACAAGGCGCATCCATTCATTCATTTATTTAAAACAACATCATTGAGGTATAATTTACATACAATACAATTCATCCATTTTTGTTTGTTCATTTGGTTGTTTGTTTTGAGATGGAGTCTCACTCTGTCTCCCAGGCTGGAGTACAGTGGAGGATCTCCGCTCACTGCAAGCTCCGCCTCCTGGGTTCACGCCATTCTCCTGCCTCAGCCTCCCAAGTAGCTGGGACTACAGGTGCCCACCACCACGCCCGGCTAATTTTTTGTATTTTTAGTAGAGACGGGGTTTCACCGTGTTAGCTAGGATGGTCTTGATCTCCTGATCTTGTGATCTGCCCGCCTTGGCCTCCCAAAGTGCTGGGATTACAGGCGTGAGCCACTGCACCCTGCCATAATTCACCCATTTTTAAGCATTTAATTATTACATCCAGTGATTTTTTAGGAAATCTGCCAAGTTGTGCAACCATCACCAACCATCCAGCTTTAGAACATTTTTATCACCTTCATTTACAGTTAATTCAACTTCCCACCTCCATCCCTAGACGACCCCTAATCTGCTTTCTCTTGCTCTAGATTTGTCTTTTCTAGGACATTTTATATGAGTGGAATCGTACAATATACATTTTTGTGTGTGTGTCTGCCTACTTTCATGTAGCACATGTTTGAGGTTCATCCACGTTGTAGCATGCGTCAGTATTTCATTCTTTTTGATTGCTGAACAAGGTCCCATTATATGGATATACCACATTTTTTTAACCATTCTCCTTTTGATGGACATTTGAATAGTTTCCATTTTGGGGGATTATGAATAAAGCTGGTGTGAGTATTTGCATACAAGTGTTTGCGTGGATAAAAGGCTTCATTTCTCTTAGGTATATACCTAGGAGTGGAATTGCTGGGTGGTATAGTAAATTTATGTTTAGTTTTTTAAGAAACTGCCAAACTGTTTTTGGAAATTGGCTGCACCATTTTACAATCCAGCCAGCAATGCATGAGGGTCCCATTTCATCCCATCCTTTCTAGCACTTGTCATTGTATGTCTTTTTGATAATGACCACTCGAGTACTATGAAGTGGTATCTCGCTGTGGTTTCGATTTGCATTTCTTAATAACTAACAGTGTCGAGCAGCTTTTGGTGTGCTTAATTCATTCATTGTCTCAACGAATATTTATGGGATACCTCGTATGTGCCAGAACTGTTCTAGGGACCAGTGAGCACATAGATAAAATTTTTTAGGGCACTCATATTCCTGTTGGAGAGACAGACGATACACAAGACAATAAATACATACAATATCAGATAAGGACAACTGCCAGGCCAGGGAGAAAAAAGATAAAGCAAGGGAGGGGTATATGAAATGTCAAAGGGTTGAAATTTCAGGGAAGGGAGTCACAAAGACCTCACTGCATCAAGACCTGAAGAAACCGAGGGAGGTCATTATGGGAGCATCTGGGAGAGGAGTGATTCAGTGCAAGAGAATACATTCCAAAGGCCCCGAGGCAGAAGTAGGACCTTCAAGCACTAGCCAGGAGACCATGCATGAGAAGAAAAGGAAGAAAGTACCAGACGATAAAGTCAGAGAGGAAAGAGGGAGCCAGACCTTGTGGAGTCCTATCAGTCATGGTAAGGTGTGCACGCGTGCATGCATTTGTACGTGTATAACAGAAAGAAGGGAAGTCATTGAAAGGTCTGGAGTTGATTAGCAACACAATCTGGCCTGTGTGTTAACAGAGTTGCTCTGATGGAGAGTGGACCACGATGCCAGGTGCAGAGACAGAGTAGAAACTCGGACTGCGGGGAGATCAGTTAGGAGGCTCTTCAGTGACCCACCACACAGAGATGATGGTGGCTCAGACCAGAGTGGGGTAGCAGGAATGGTGGGAGGTGCTTGGATTCTGGAAATATTTTAGATGCAGAGCTGGCAGAATTTGCTGGCTGATTATAGTCTGGGAGAAAAAGAGAAGTCATGAATGACCCCAAAGTGTTCAGCCTGAGCCCCCCCACTGCCCCCGCCAACAAAATGGACTAGCCATTCACTGAGACAGGGACAACTGCAGGAAAAGCAGGTCTGGAAAGGCAGGGTCAGCAGCTAAGCTTAGGGCACGTGGCACGAGACACCCAGGAGGCGGCCTAAAGAGACGCTGAGTAGACTGATGGATATACAGATCCTAAGCTCAGACGCACATCCCAGAATCATCAGCGTGTAGCTGGCATTTAAAGCCATGAAACACAGCAGGCTGGGAATCAAAGGATTACTTCATTAGCATCTGAGGCAGTGCTCAATAACCCCCATGAAGGTGTTTCTTGGATAACTGAGCTGGAGAACATGGCTGAGCCTGGAGGTCTAACCAGACTTCGATTTCCTCCCCTGATTCTGAAAGCAGGCCTGACTTATCCACCTGACATGGGGTCTAGAGGATGAGGCCAGGCCTTCCTCTTTGGGACCTGCCTTGTCTTCTTGCCAACTTTATGTGGAACTCAGAAATAGGGCCTGCCTTGGGATGTGTCCATGAGGATTGTTAGGGGCTGAACTGAGTCCTCAGTCCAAATTCATATGCTGAAGCCCTAATCACCGATGGAACTGTATACTGAGATAGGGCCTATAGGGAGGCAATTAAGGTTAAATGAGAGGATTAGGATGGGGCCTGATAATACAGGATTCTTGTTTTTATAAGAAGAGACACCAGAGGTCGTTTGCTCTCTCTCTCCCACCCTTCCCATGCCCCCCACAACCCACCCCTCACCATGTGAGCTCACAGGTAGAAGACTGCTATTTGCAAGCCAGGAACCAAATCAGCCAGGAACTTGACCTTGGTTTTCCAGCCTCCAGAACTCTGAGACACAAATTTCTAAGGTTTAAACCACTCGGTCTCTGGCATTTTGTGACAGCAGTCTGAGCAGTTTAAGACAAAGACACCCGCAGACCCAGAGGGAATGTTACACCTCGGCGCAGGGTATCTGCCTACTTTCTAATGTTCCCAGGAGAGTCCAGAATTTGACCTGTCACTTTACAACTCCTCTTCCTTTGTGGTGGAGGAAGGGAAAGGAAAAGTGGAGAGTGAGAAACAAGGTTGCAGTTCCTTCCCCAGTAAAACTGTCTCAACAGAAAGAAGGAAATAGGGGGCCGGGCGCGGCGGCTCATGCCTGTAATCCCAGCACTTTGGGAGGCCAACGCAGGCAGATCATGAGGTCAAGAGATGGAGACCATCCTGGCTAACACGGTGAAATCCTGTCTCTACTAAAAACACAAAAAAATTAGCCAGGAATGGTGGTGGGCACCTGTAGTCCCAGCTACTCGGGAGGCTGAGGCAGGAGAATGGCGTGAACCCAGGAAGCGGAGCTGGCAGTGAGCCGAGATCGTGCCACTGCACTCTAGCCTGGGTGACAGAGCAAGACTCTGTCTCAAAAAAAAGAAGGAAATAGTCTTTTTATATAACCAATAGAGGTTTTGGCAAAGCAAGAATGACTAATTTTGTCCTGTCTCCCATCATATCCACCATAGCAGTGTTACTAATGTTACTAGGTCATATCCCTAACTACTATTGTTACTAGTGTTACTACATCATCGCCCCTACCCTGCCTGGGAGCACATGCAGCCTCTGCACCCAGGCTTCTGACCTTGCAGCATCCACCAGTAATGCAGGAAGCTCCAGCCCTGACTCTTGGCCATAGCGGATGGAAGCCCCTGCACTCCTCACTCTCCATTACACTCTCATGGATCCCCTTAGCATCCACCGTGACTGATCTCTCTAACACATCCTCCTTACCTTGCTTTATGAACTTGGCTCTCATCATTGACTTTCCCAGCCCTAGACATTTGGCAGGCTCTTGCCCATGATTTGAGCTTTTCCCGTATCTGAACTGTCTCAGGACACTCTGGGGATTCATCATCTTTCTCTTCTGTCCTTCTACCCTTCAACTCTTTCGCCAGCCATGGACTGACTGTTTGTGCCCACCCCCCAACTCACCCCCTTCAACTTTTGTTGAAGCCCTAATCCCTGTGTGATGGTATTTGGAGGTGGGGCCTTTGGGAGGTAATTAGGTCATGAGGGTGGAGCCCTCATGAATGGGATTAGTGCCTTGATAGGAACAGGGCAAAGAGCTCACTCTCTTTCCACCATGTGAGGGCACAGCAAGAAGATGGCTGCCTATAAGCAAGGAAGAAGGCAGTCATGAGGGTGGAGCCCTCATGAATGGGATTAGTGCCTTGATAGGAACAGGCCAAAGAGCTCACTCTCTTTCCACCATGTGAGGGCACAGCAAGAAGATGGCTGCCTATAAGCAAGGAAGAAGGCACTCATCAAGAACCCAGCCCTGCTGGGACCCTAGCTAGGACTTCCAACCTCCAAACTGTGAAAAATAAATGTTTGGTGTTTGTTTGTTTATTTTTGAGATGGAGTCTTACTCTTTTTGCCCAGGCTGGAGTGCAGTGGCATGTTCTTGGCCCACTGCAACCTCTGCCTCCTGGGTTCAAGCAATTCTCCTGC
>NW_012114788.1:3597927-3672886 GCF_000951035.1 Colobus angolensis palliatus
ACACAGTGGGAACCAAAGGTACAAGGAAGGAAGTTGCTTTAGAATTTACAAAAGTCCAGCTGTCACAGAATGATCTGATTGCTGAGTCAGAAGGGACGTGAAACTCTCCAGGTCTTTCTGGTCCCATGAAAAAGAAGCTTCTGAACTGAGACAGAGGACCTGGCGTGCTCTAGAAGAGGTCAGGGTTCTGTGTGCTCCAGCCCTTGCTCCACTGGCTGCAGGAGTCCAGCAAGTGACTTAACTTGAGTAACCTTGGTGTTAGCACCTCTAACAAAACACAATACCACCCGCCTCATGGGCTGTGTGAGCATGCAATGGAGTCACACACGGCTCACTGACACTGGCCTGGTCCCAGCATGGGCTCCTTTCTTTCCTTCCCTGTTCCCTTGATTCCAGGGGAGCCAACCTGGAGAAGAGAGACTTGTTAAAGGCTCAAGGCCAACATCTAGACAAAGATGGGAAACAGTCAAGAGTATCACAAATGGCTTGCCCCTAGGCCTGGCTGGCTTAAGTCACCAGGCTCTGTAGCACTGAGTTGGTTGCACATACCTGCCTCCTACACCTATACACAGGTTCTCCTGTGATGTAGGGAGGTCCCTGCACTAACTGCATGAACCTGGGTCAGGATGGTGCTCTCGTGCTTACACGCAGGGACTTCTGCAGGGCAGATGTTACCATCATCCACACTGCATACGGAGAGAAATAGAGAGGTCTGGAATTGGCCCAAAGTCACCAGCCGACACCTGAGAGACCACATTCAAAATGAGGGTTGTCCTTATTCCATGCACTTCCTGTGTCGCCACTGCCTAGGAAAGGAGAATCTACGAGAGAGAAATGACATACCGAGGACAGCCCTGTCCTCAAGGTTGCAGGCCAAGGAGAGAAACCTCTGAAGTGTTCAATGTGTCCCCAGGTTGAATGTGGGGACAGGGTTGGGGAGGCGTTCCTTGGGGAGAGTCCTAAATAGGTGTAGAATCAGACATAAGAGGAAGTTGAGATGTCATGGAAATGATGAGGGCCACTACTTTCTCTCCTCCCTCTCTTCTCTTCCTCTCCCTGTTTCTGTGTCTCCCCTCTTCCACCCTCCATCTCCTACCTCCTTTCCCTCTTCTCCCCTAGCCCTCCCTGTTCCTTCTCTTCCCACTCCCCGACCTCCGCAGAAGCACCAAGCAACCCACACACACTCCTCCACAGCTCCTCCTCCGCCCTCCTCTGCATGGCCTCCTCCTCCTGCTCACCGCTTGGCCCCAGAGAGCATTCTGCCACCTTCCATTCCTTCTGTCATCTTATCTCTTCTAATAATTGCACATTTCCCTGAGACAAATTCGAAGGCCAAGGAGAGATAAAATGAACTCTCGGTCAATAACCCCCTGAGCAAGTGTCTGTAAAGGATGCTTTCTTGACAAACTAGCAGGTCTTGTGTTCTTTGTGATTTCAAAAGAAAGTAATGCCACCTGTCCTCGATGGTTACAGAATTAATCCATTAGTCATCACTGAGTCCCAATTATATGCTTGACACTGAGCAGGGCACTTTACCTCTATAGTGGCATTTCATCCTTCCAATAATCCAGGAAGCCTCCCTCCCCACATTATACAGGAGAAGAAATGAGGTGCAGAGAAGTTAAGTGATGTTCCCAAGGTCACAAAACAGCAAATAATGGAGACAAACATAGAAGCAGTTAATTAAAAAGAAGTTTGTACATGCTATCATTGAACTGCCTATAAGGCATTGAGGTATATCAGCCAGAACCTTGGATATAAGCAACCGAAGCATTCTAGCTCACATAAGCAAAAGGAAACTTCTTGTTAAGCTATCTACGCCTCAAAAGAATCTGCAGGAAGGCTGGAGAGTCAGACCTGGGCATGGGTGGGAACCAGGGCCACTTGGAAGGCCAGGTATGAAAACAGAGAAATCAAGACCGCTTTGTCCTGGGCCCTGTGCTATGGGGACGTGAGCTCCCTGTATTTCAGAGGCTTGATGCCTCCTTCTTAACTCCAGAAGGCAGCTATGCTTGTTCACTTGCTGTCCTTTTGGTGATAGAATCACAGGCTCCAGGTTAGCATCCTATGAGATTGTAGCTGATGGGGAAGAAGTAATCCCCCAACACATTTCTACCAGGAGGGTGATACAGAGAAGAGAGCATCAAGGAGGTTGGGGCAGGGGGACACAGATGATAGCAGAATTTACAGAACAGCAAGTCTTAAACCAAGGCTGCAAAGGGGAGCCACGGAATCCTAATGACAGCTCACTGGGAGGACACGCACATTCTAAAAAAGCTAAACTGAGCCTACCCCATGCTTTAACACATTCCCTCCTCTGAGCAACCTGTTGAGGCAGGGACTGTTAGCACCCCATTGTAGAGGGAAGGAAACTGAGGTGCAGAAAGCTGAAGTTTCTTACCCAAGACCACACAGGTATAAGTGGCTGAGCTGGAATTCAGTCCAGGCCTGGCTGACTCCAGAATCTAAGCACTTAACTGCTCTGCTAGCAAATCATGCCTCACTATAATAGAGCATTACATATGTCAGAGTGCTCTCAGATCCATTATCTCAGTTCACACAGCAACCCTGCAAAGTAGATAAGGCAGGTGTGATGATGCACATTTCCCAACTGAGCAAATGGGGCCCAGAGATGCTAAGCGACCTACAGAAGGTCACACAGCTGGTGAATGAGAGAGCCCGCCCTGCCACCTCCCGGCTCAGCACCCTCCTTGCTGCTAATATACTCCAGAGGACTCTGAGTGTCCAGTTGAATAGAGGATCAGAGTCAGGGCAAGAAAGACATTCATTTCTAGATTCTGGTATTTAATTCCCAGGCAGACCACCTCACCCTTCACCCCAAGAAGGCACCCAAGTGCCTTCAAGTGCCTGGTGCCCTGCCACTGCAAGATCTGGGCACAATTAAACACAAACGAAGGATTGTTGCCTAACAAATTAGCAACAGGTAAAAGCAATCAAGCCATCTGTTGCCTCCCACCGCTGCTGCCTAATCCCCTTTCTCGATGGTGTCCCCCGCTCTGTGCTCAAACACAAATTAATAAACTGGCCTTTGCATATGTATTTGTGGCTTCAGGAGGGGAGAGAGCCACATGAGCAGGTGGCGGGAATGCAGTCGCTGGAGATGCTCTGCTCATGCAAATGTCCTTAGGTAGGGAGGGAAGTCTGTTGAAGGGCAATGGGAGAGGGTCAGTTGACAGAGAGGATGAGCCCTGAGTGGCCAATGAAGGTGGGGCTTCCGGGTTAGCTCTCTGTTCCACGTGGAAGTGTCTCCACGCCTTGCTCATCTCTCTGAGGTCTTGTAGTCTCTCTGAGGTCTTGCATCGCTGATCCCATTCTCCATATTAAAAACACTGAGGCCAAGAGAGGCTATATGATCATCCTAGGGACAGCAGAAGGCATGGACAAAGGCAGAAGTGAGCCCCAGACCCCCTGATGATCAGCTTTCCTAGGAGCCGATCTTAGGCCACCTCTCAGAGTCTCAGTTTCCTCATTGCAAGTTTCTAAGATGTGTAAGTGCACCAGCAATGCTTAGTTGGACTTGACCAGAATTAATATTAATTGTCACTGGTACTTATTTCAACTTCTCACCATCCTTAGAAAGTAGACGTTACTATGCCCACTTTACAAAGGAAGAAACTGAGATTCCAGTGCAGTTAATTGCAATTCTTTGTTAATTGGTACTTACTGTGGTCTAGGCTGGGCTCAGGCTAACGGTAGGCACTTGGATGCAAAGATGTAAAGGGAAGGCCTTATTCCTGTCCTCACAGCACTGGCAAAGTCAGTTACATGTGCTGTGGATTAAATAGTGGGTGAGAGGGGGGCACAGAGAGGTGGATCAGGGCTATGCAGCCTCTCTGAGGCCCAAAGGATGAAAAGGAACCAAGCAGACAAGAAGAAGGCAAGAGTGTTCCAGGAAGAGGAAACAGCATGTCAGAGGCCCTGAGAAGGGAAAGGATTTGGTGTCTGGGCTCAGTGTTGCTGAGAAAAGGGTTGAGCTGGTGGTTAGACCCAGATCAGAAAGGGCCTGGCCAGCCTTAGTGGAAGCTCTGGATTTTCTCCTGTGTGTTGCAGGAGGAGGTCCACCCGATCAGTTAGATGCCAAAGACAGGCTCCCTCCACTGCACCACACTGTCCCCTCCCAGGGCTGCTCCTGCAGGAGTAAAGCTAGTGGTCGCCTCCTCGGAAAGCCTTCCCATAGCCCCAGATTGGGCCAGAGTGAGGACTCTGGAAGTTCCTAGACTAGGGTTTTCTTCTCCTGGTCACACAGGAGCCACCCAGAGCAAGGTCATTGTCTTTCCCATTCTAAAATCCCACGTTACTCAGGATAAGGACAGCAAAGGACTAAAATCCCACGTTACTCAGGATAAGGACAGCAAAGGAGGAAAGGAGCCTCTTCTGGGCCACCAGAAGGGTGAGCTTGGGTGTGGGAGACACATCTCTAAGCACCCAGAAATGTGTCTGGGAGTGGGGACGGCAGAGCTGCCATGCTGTGATCTCACAGCGGGACAGGGCTGGGAAGTCCCTTGTAACTTCTGACATCCCAACCCAGGTAGCGGCAATGATCTGGGCTCTGGAGTGCGCCCCATTCCTTGCTGTGTGACCTGGGGCCTTTCTAAACCTCTGTGTGCCTTTGTTTCCCCACTTGTAAAATGAACAGTCTCCCTCAAAGAGCACTGGGCAATAGAAAACAGCTGCAGGCACCAAGCCGGATGTCTGCATTCAGTAGGTGCTCAGCCAATGCTGAGCAACATTAGCATTAATCTCCATCTGCTTCCAGGCCGCACCTCCTCCAGCCAGTCAGCATCAAACCCACATCTCCTGTTGTCCCAGAGCCTTGCTGCATCTGAAGTTTCCAATCCCTTGTTAAAAATAAGCTTCAAAACAAGCCAGAAGAGGAAGCGGGAAAGGAAAAAAAGAGAAGGAGAGAGGTGGAAGGAGCTTTGCTCACCTGAAGTCAGACCTCTAATTCTGCTGGTGGTCGGGGACAGCCCTGCCGCCAGTTTCTCTCACAAATCAAAGGGCTGTGGAGTAATCAACTGCAAAGTGCTGAGTTCTTTGAGGGTAGAAGCCAGAAAGGAAGCTCTTGTCCTTCGCAGCTCCCAGGAGTTGCCTTGAGGAGATGGGCTGGGCGGGCCTGTAACTGGAGGTGGGGGGAGAGGAAGGTGGTCAAGCTGGAGAAAGGGAGGAGAGTTGAAACCAATACTTGCTGTGCAGTCAGACCTGATCCTCCTGTGATTCCAGCCAGTTACTCACTTCCTTAAGCCTCCGTTGTCTCATCTGTGAAATGGATCGATAGCAGCTGCCTGGCAGGCTTATTGGGAGGAGGGTATTGAATACCAGATTCAGAGCCCTGTGCCCTGGGTGTGGCACACAGTAGGTGCAGCACACAGGAAGTGCTCCGTGAGTGTTGTTTCTCATTCATTCACCTCTCTCTTCAGGGAAAGAGGAGGACTGGAGTGGGCTCAAGTGTCCAAATGCCAGGCTTGCCATCTCCCCAGCCCACTGAGCTGTCTTCCCTCATGTGTTCCTTAGAAGCATCCCCCTAGTCTAAGGGTGTGAAGTCTCACGTCTGGGCTCTTTCGCCATCGTTCCCCTCCTTGGTCTTTTTGTTCTGTCCCCATGGCCCTCCCCACTGCCTTTCTCCTGAGCTGACCCAGCCTCCTCCTAACAGGCTTCATTACCCCCAGCCTCCCCCAGGCCCACTGAGCACACGGCTGCAGATCCACAGCCCTGAAGCCCAGGTCTGCTTTCCCCTGGCCTCAGCACCAGGTTCAGGCACACTCCCCATCACAATGGCTCCACTTGGCAGCCAAAGCCAGCCACTCTCTGGGTGCTGCTGGCCTTATGAAATGACTGTCACAGCACCTGGCACCAGCTGGCACCCAGCCGATGGTCAACAACCCTCACTGCACAACCCCCACCACCTGCACTCAGCACTGCCATTCCCAACACTCACCATACCCAATCCTGCCTCTTTATTTTTGCTCATGCAAAAACTGAACATCCTTCAGCAATCAGCTAAAATGCTGTCTCCCTCCAGAATCCCCCCCGAATATTCTCTCCCTCACACTGTGCAGAATTTGGGCTCCTTATCCTAGCACTCATCAAAGTCTACTTAGAATAGGGCCATTTGCATAGATGGGAAATTTGCTAAGTCTGCATTTACGTTTGTACTACATGGAACAGGATGTTAGTTCTGAGGTGCCAATGAGACAGATACCTGGAAACAAAGCGAGTGTGAGTTGGGGCTACTCCAGGGCAGTCATGGGATGGGGTAACATGAATTGTCAAGGTTGTGTTGATGCCACGGGACAGAAGGAAGTGTGTGGGTATGTGCACACCAGTCTGCATGTGTGCATGGGGGACATCACACACACAGGGCTACTTGCAGGCCAAAGTGAGCATGCAGGCCTCTCGCTCTCTCTTTTCTCTCTCTCTGTCTCTCTCTCGCGCACACACACACGCACACTGCACATATAATGCAAAGACATCTTGTACATCTTCACATTCTTAAACCTCGTGATTGGTACAAATTAAACAAATATTGAAAGAAACTCCAGCAGAGCTCTCCAAGCCTCAGTCCTGCTGGGTATACCAAAACACGGCCAGCAGCTGAACAGCACAATGATAAGGAATGACAATGTGTTTTTCCCTTTATGGAGTGCTATTCACAATCAGCTCTTACAGCATCCTCGCGATCTGCTCCCATCTTTAGGGAGGAGGCCTGAGGGCACAGTCTGTTTGAGGCAGAGCTGGTGTTCAAAGTCCCTCTTGGGATTCTGACTCCCAACCTCCACGGGCAGAAGCTCTGGAAGGCTCTATATCATCAGGTATTGCATCTCCTTGGGACTGTCCCCAGAAGCACAGTTCCTCCAAGCCTTACAGATCTGCGTCTTCTTCTTCTATGAGACAAGAAACTGGAATTTTCCATGTAAGCTAAGTAATGGGGGCATGAGCATGCACATTCTCCCTTGAGGTTCAGCTTAGACACAACTTCCCCCAGGAAATCTCTCCTGAAATCCCCAGGCTCCAGTATGTTCCCATAGCGCCAAATCTTGGCAGGTAGTATAGTGGCCTGTTTGCAGGTCCATCATCTGGATCCTGCAGCAGCGTTTGAGCCCTAACCACAGGGACAGGGTCTCATTCACCTCTGGGTCCAGGTCCTGGCACATCTTAGACTTTAACAAAGCATTACTGAACATATGGATGGACAGATGAATGGATGGATGGATGGGTGGGTGGATGGATGGATGGATGGATGGACAGACAGACAGACAGACGGATGGATGGATGGATGGATGGATGGATGGATGGATGGATGGGTGGATGGATGGATGGACAGACGGATGGACGGACGGACAGATGGACGGATGGATGGATGGATGGATGGATGGACGACTGGACGGATGGATGGACGGATGGACGGACGGACGGACAGACAGACGGAGGGATGGATGGATGGATGGATGGATGGATGATGAACAGATGGATGGATGGATGGATGGATGGGTGGATGGATGGATGGGTGGATGGATGGATGGGCGGACGGACGGACGGACGGATAGATGGATGGATGGATGGACAGGTGGGTGGATGGATGGATGTATGGATGGATGGATGGATGGATGACCCAGGATGCAAATGAACTCTATGCACAGCTATAGCTATAGAAGCAAGGCTCAATCACTTGTGGGTGTATGGGGAGAGGAGGAGGAGGCAGAGGGAACAGGAGCCAGCCTTTGTCCTCATCTCTTCCACCCAGCAATTTTCCCAAGGAAGGATGAGTTAGTCTTCTAAGGGAAGTAGAGGGGATCTGAATAGAGAAGGAAGCCCCACTGCCTTCAGTGGGATCCACAGAAGGCAGCCCAGCCCACTGTCCTAGATGCCTCCTGAGCCCAGAGGTCAGTGTTTAGATGAGAAAGTGAGTATTCTCTGTCACTGCCCCTGCCAGTGTCACTGACATGCCTCTCAGGGGGAGAGAGGGCCCTCCTACACCTGCTCCTAGTACACTCTGCACCCATTACGAGTTCCCCTGGCTGAAAATATCAAGGGATTTTTCCTCAAGTACTTGTATCTACAGGAGTTTAAGAAATGATCATGCAGAGAATTGCCATCCCCAACTCCTCTGCAAACCCTACAGAGGCCTGGAAAAGTTCATCTTCCCCAGACTCCCAAAGTTCTCTTTTCTGTGGCCAGTAGCCAACCATGAGCGAGTTCATTAATATTAATGTTAATAATCTCCCACATTTGCTTCACGCTTTCCCGCTTACAAAGCACTTTCAGATCCATCATCTCAGCCAATCCTCCACACTAGCCTGAGAGGTCAGTGGGGCAGTGATTACCATCCCCATTTCACTGAGGAGGGAACAAAGGTCCGGGAAGAGAAGGGATCAGCCCAAGGTCACAGAGCAGCCAGGTCTGGAGAGAGCTCAGGGCAGAGTCCAGGTGTCCTGACCCCCAGGCCAGCACTGGGCCACTCTACCTCCATGCTGCCAATCCTTTTCCTCCTCTGCCTCATCAATGTCACCATTGGCGTCATCTCCTGGTTCTCAGTCATTAAAAAGATAGGCTTAAAATAAATACGAGAGGCGGGCTTTAGCCATCTGCTAAAATGGGTAAAACGACCTGCCAGCAATTTGCTGGATGACCTTGGGCTAGACAGTTTCCTGTCTGGGCCTGCGATTCCTTGTGTTTCAAGTGATAGTGCTGGCCTCTTCTCCTCCGGCCCTACCCACTGTGACGGGAGGCTGCTGGAACCTAACGGTGCCACCCTTGGTGCCAGACTGGGACTGGCAGCAATCATGCCTCTGCGATCCCCTCCTCAGCACTCTGGAGTGGGAGGGATAGACACCTGTCATGAGCCTGTGACAGCCAAAGGATGGAGCTATGAAGCAACAGAAGACTGGCAAGAACCCTCCTGAGCGTGGGGGTGGAGCTAATCACAATTGCTACAGTGTAGCTACTCTGTGACAAGTGCTTTATGCATGTTATTGACATGCCTCAAAATAGTTCTACCAGACAGCAATTAGCAATTATTTTCATTCTAAAGATGAGACACTCTGAGCTCAGAGAGGTTTCTTGACATGCCCAAACTCACACAGCAAACAGCAGTGGCAAGTTCCAAACCTAGATCTGCTGATTTCTCAGTCCCAAATGCTAGAAGGTGGAATGGGAGGGGTGCACATGGAACCTCCCAAGTTCACTCTTCCTCCATTTCCTTTCTCCCATCCTCTCTCCCCTCCCTTCGTCTCTCTTCCTCCGTGCCTGTCCCTGGAGTCTCAGCCCCAGGCTGGGCCTCCTCTGCTGCACCAGCTCCCCCTGTCATCTCAGCACAGGCGGAGATTTATGGATCTCACTTCAAGGATTTTTCTTTAATACTAACATTTATAATCATTTTAGAAATTAAGAACTGAGGATGCAAAGCATTTTAATTAAAATAATCCACAGTTGATAATTATAGGACTCTCTTAGCTGGAACCATCTTCTTTCAATCTGTCACACTCCCTAAGGAAGGCAGGAGATCATCGTGAGGCAGCGAGCTGGTGAGCCTGTCCTTGTACCTGTGTGTGATACCATGTGGGCCCAGGGGTCATTCTCAGAGGCTGCCCGCTAGGGAGGTCGGCTTCGGGGTGAGCTGTGCTGGCATCTTTAGAGTTGGTCCCCTGTGAGCCATGCAAGGCTGACTTTTCACAGGAGGATAAGCCCTTCCAGAGCCTCCTCCCCACCCCTAGGACACAGTCTTCTGCTGGTTACCCCTGTGGGCTCAGAGGGTCTGAGACCCAAGACACAGAGGAATGTGTAAAGCTTCTGTATGAGAAGCAGAACGCTCGCTTGGCCAATGCCCTCCTGCTAATGCCCCCAAGTTCCCTGCCTTTCTACCCCAGCCCCAACCTCACCCTCACCCTCACCCCAGGCACAGTTCTGCCCTCTGCGGTCAGGAGAGGGCAGCCAAGGCCACCAAATGCAGACACAGTCCCTGAAGAATGGGCCTGCTGATGGGACTTAGAGAAGGACAAGAGAGGAGCCCCAACTTGGGGAGGTGGGGCATGAACAAGTCAAGGTGACCCCACTTGATGCCTACCACTGAGACACTTCTGCTTGGCTCTGGCCCCACCACCAGAGAACAACACAGATACCTTTTCCCTTCAAAGTTCACATTCCAGCAGAGACAATAAACATGTAAATTAATGATAATAGAAAGTGATTCATGCCCAAAACGAAGCTGCAGCAGTGAGGGTCCCAAGAGTCTTCAGGTCTGTGTGTGGGGTCATCAGGGAAGGCTTCACCGAGGAGGCAATGCCTTGGCAGGGTTGTGAAGGATGAATAGGAGCCCACCCCAGCTCAGTGACAATCATGACCACTAGGATTTCTTGACTGTTTAACCACGTGCCGGGCACTGTGTTGGTCTGTTGTCACATCTCGTTCAAGCTTCACAACATGCCTGAAAGATAGACTTTATTATCAGCACCTTTGTTTTTCTCTAGATAAAGAAACAGACTTGGAGATGTTGGATCATGCGCTCCAGGTCACGTAGTAAATAAGAGGCAGATGTAGGTGCTAAACCTCAGCCCATCAATGCCAGTCCCTGTGCTTATCCTGTGTGATGTGGGACCCTCTAGGATGACAGACTTGTCTGGGAAGGCTTATCCCCCACGGAGGAAATGTGTACAAGGCTGCAGGGCCCAAAGCGGTGACAGCAGCTGGTAAGACAGGAGGCAGGGGTGACAGGTAGACGTGTCCTGCCAGAAGACCAGTTTTGGGAAAGCTTAGCTGAGTGACTGTCCCTTTCTGGGCCTTAGTTTCCCCATCAATAAGTGTAGGGTGGGGCTGTCTCCAGAGACTCTTCCAGCTCAGAAGGTCTTCAGCTTTCTGGGCCCACTGTGGCATCCCAAGCTCTGGGCAGAGTGCCTTGATCCTGGGAGAGATGGGGTGCCCAGGGAAGGTGCTCCTCACCAGCTTTCCACCCCAAATCCATTTAGGGCAAAAATGTAATGGGGAAGGAGATTCTGATAGTGGCCTGAAAGTGGCCTCACTCAGGCTCATGAATGCCTCGGTTTCCTCGCAGAAAACATGCGGGACATGAGCTGACCAGCCAGAGGAGGATTGGACACCTCCAGCAGGAAGTGGCAACTGTCCCGCCACGGAGGCCAGACCTGTCCCTCCACCCTCTGCAGTCCAAGCAGCTTCCTTCCCCACCCCTACTGGAGCCTCCCCAAGCAGTGGACAAGACCGGAAAAGGATTATACAGGCTCACTCATGGATAAAATTGGTTCTTGGTCTGAGAAGCCACAAGGGGGAGATCTAAGATGAGCACCATGGGGGGCCTGGGGCTGGCACACTGGCAGCAAGGCAGCGGGAGTGGAAGTCTGTGCCGCGCTGGCCTGGGACACACCATCAGGGCAACCCCTCTATTCCAGTAATCACATCTTAGGCAGCAACCCCAGTGCCCTGATCAGCACCTTCCCTGCACCCTCCAGAGGGCAGAAATTGGATGGGAACACTGAGAACAAATGTGGGCCTCCCAGACCCAGAGTTTCCGGGGAACAGCTCTGCCAGGGTTGAGCAGTCTAGGGAGGATATGCTAGTTTTGCCAGGCTCCAGGCTGCAGACAAGGCTGGATTAAGTGAGGGCTTGGAAGGAGGGGCTTACTCAATGGGCCTACGTTCTAAACACTGCCCAGCAAAGCACAACCTTCACACTGCTTCCTAAATAGTGGCTTCTCTGGAGACCAGCTGGCCTCTCCAGATGAGGAATTTCCCTCCCCTTCTGGACCCTCCCCTTCAGAGAATACTGGAGCCCAAGGTGCTTTCAGTAACAAGTTTTATTGCAGCTAAAAATAATGGAGCAACCCATATCTCATTTCCTGCATTCTGTAACGACAAGTATCTCAAAAGGGGCAGTGACTGGGGATTAGCAAAAATTCAAGGCAACTGGAAAACATTTAGATACAATAAAATATGCACATTAAAAAGAAAGTGAAGAAAAGGCAGAATTCAGAATGATGGTTACCTTGGGTGGGGAAAGGCAGGAAGATGGGACAGGACAGGCGGGCGGAAGCCACACAATGAAGTGTGGATCATTGTCAAGGACTTTCCTTTTATGTTAGGAGGTGAGTTGGAGGGCACTTATTGTATTGTTATCATGTGCAAATGAACGAATGAAAGAAAAATAGGACCAAACAGAGCCCAATGAGGAGAGTGTAACAAAGATGATAATTACTCAAATTTGGTGCATCTGAGCTTCCAAAAATTGGGGAAAATATCAAAGAAAAGTGTAAATTCTATGTGGACCACACATCCCTTCCCTGCCCTGTTTGGCTTCCATTACTGAGCCTTTCTGACTTTCCAAGAAGAGTCTTAGGGCCCAGATTATGCAGCAAATTTCCTCTTAAAGCAGAACCCAACCTGCTAGTTTGGTGTCCTGGACATTAAAAGGGAAAGAAATAATGTTAAATTAAAAAAATTATTCTAAGATGTGCCGGCCAAATGGTGTGTGCTCCCCCTGGGACTCAAGAGGTTTCACTCCGGGGGAGGTTGGTATGCCAAGGACCTTGACTGTGATTTGGGAAGGGTGAAAGGCAAGAGAGCCAGAGGGTCTGCTTCTCTCTCTTCCCCGCTGTGAGTATTCCTGCCCTGAGAATCTTGTCCTGACTTGGCCCTCAGGTGGCTGGGTTTCCTGACCATGGCTATCCCACTCCAGGCCCAGGACAAGGGGACTTGTCCCCCTCTGCCAAACTCTGTCTCTGTCTCCCACTCCCATTCCCCTCCCTGGTCCCCCACTCTATGGCATTTCCCTAAGGAAGGGATCCTATGGGACCTCCCGCTTTCTCCTGTCTTAGGGTGCTCAGCTTTTCCTGAGCAGATGGGATGGATGCTCCTGAGGGGCTCCTCTACTTCCCAAAGGGGTAAGAGGGCAGGATCCCCACCATTCCAGACAGACAGAAGCCCCGGCCCCTTGCCTGCAAGTTCCCAGGAAAACAGGATATGGAAGAGACCTTTATCTCCCTGTCCTTGTTCAAGCTGATCCATCATTATGTCTCATTTCATGAGCTCTTGAATCCAAATAAACTGCCATGGAGCATGTCAGCGAGGCTTCCCATGCTGTGAATGGTCTGCTCTGGTTAGTGTCCCATGGGGAAGGCCAAAAGGAACAGCTGTTTTTATAGAAATGGAGAGATTCGGGGAAGCAAACTCAGGCTAAAGCCCAGGAAGAGATGAGGTGAGTGTCTGGACCAAGCCTCTCCTCCAAGCTTTATGATCCTTATGCACAGCCGTTTCGGGTCTGCACAGTCCTTTATTATATGTCATCTCACCTGACAGTACTTTGAGAGTTGTCAGTCCCATTTTCTGGATGGGGCCAGTGGCTCAGGAGTTTGCAGTTCCTGCTTTGCAGGTGTGGCCCTAGGAAGACAGGTGACAGGTGCAAGTTCACAGAACTCATAAGTGACAGACACTGGCCTCAAGCCCATTTCTACTGGCTTCTGGCCCAGCACTCTCGAGCCACTGCTTCCATGCCAGCCTCTCCAACTGCTTCCCTCAGCTGGTGGCGTAGGGAGGCCACCCCCTTCCACTGTGGCAAGGTTGCACCAGAGAAAGGGAACACACAGGGAAAAAAGTGAGGGCCAATGACTGCAGGACCAGTGGCCTCAGAGCAGACTTTGATTCAGTCTAAGGAAGTGCTTGGTAACAAGACTTAAAAAAAGAAATTGTGGAGAGACAACAGGGTGGACTCTTGGTTCTGTCCATTCTTGCTGTGATACTCAGGCATGATCACTTACCTTCTCTGGGTTTCAGAGTCCCCCTTTACAAAAGGACATTTTATTACTCATCTTCCTGCCTCACAGACCAGCTGAGAGTTAAATGTGATATGACGTATTATGGAAGAGTTTCCTCAATGACCTAAGCTATTTGCTGAGAGCCAACCCTTGGCTCTTTGTACTGTCCAACAGAGGAACATTCTAGCTGGTGAGAGTGCTCAGCCTAGACCTCATGTTCTCTCCAGGACAGTACAATTCCACAAACATTCACTGGGCACCTACTATGTGCCAGGGCACTGAGTTAGGTGCCAGGGACAGAGAGACTAAATGATCAACCTGGTCCCTGACTCGTTGGTGCTCAGGCTCCAGTCCAGTGATTCTCAGCTATGATTGCACCTTAGGATCTCTGGAGGGAAGTGGCAAAAGCATCAGTATCCAAGCACCATCCCAGGCCAACAAACCTGAATCTACATATTTTTCAAAGCTCCAAGGCGATTCAAGTATGCAGGATGAGACAAGAAAGTAAGCGATTACAGTATTTTCTTACCCTTGGTCTGCTCAAGAAAGTATAGAGAGAACTTGGAAAGGTGCCTGAGTCAGATTTGAGTGCTAGTGGTGGAAGGAGGGTTAGGGAAGGCTACTGGAAGAAATGACAAATGACTCCAAGCAATGTGATGGCAAAGTTGGAGGCCCTGAAGGCAATTCTGCTGGACTGACTCAGACGGTGAGGAGAAGGCAACATGTTTGAGGCTGGAAGAGGCAGTGAGGGGCCAGATTGCAGAGGGCAGGTTTGCCCTATTAGGGAGTTTGCACAGACCCCAGAGGCAATGGGGTACATGGAGAGGAGTTAAGCAAATAAATGCCATGAACAGATGTCTGCTGGTTGCTTAGGGAACTTACATTGTTCATCTGGGCAGCAAAAGGCTCCAGCAGGTTGGGGTCAGGACCTCTTCCACTACCCCCAAGCATCTGGAGAGGGCAGAATCTCTCCTCGGGGCTGCTGGGCACTACCAGTTTAATCTGAGTTCCATGGTGCATTAGCAACGGGCTCTCAGGGTCAGCCAAGTCCCTGGTACTAATCAGCCGCTGAGGCAGGATCAATGGCAACTGAATTGATCTTGCTTCTCTTTGGCTGCATATAGAGCTTATTGACTGGACAGTCTAACGGCGGGGGGATGTGCACCCAAGTCTCATCCAACTGTGGGAGAAAAGCAAGGAGAGGAGTCCCTCCCAGGTCCTGCACCTTACTCTAGTCTCACACTCATCCTGAATGTGGCCCCCAAGTCCTACACCGTACACCCCATCATGGTGTTCAAGGCTTCAGCCTCAGCTGTTGCCACTCACTCTCCATATTCAGGTTTGAGCCCACAGAAATGCCTTTCCAACTCCTCTGCCTCTAGATATGTTCTTCTCTCTAACAAGGATGTGACTGATCCCCACCTCAATTTACCCAGTCTGATGTCCTCCTTCCTCCACATTCAGCTCAAATATCACCTCCTCTAGGAAGCCTTCTGTGGCCTAACCTCACCCCCAAAGCACCAATAAAATCTCTGTGTCCACAGCGTTTGATATGTATCTATATGTATGACACTGATACCCTTTTACAACCATTTACTGTGTCTCCCTCCCCAGAATGTAAGTTCTTTAGGGACCTAGCACAGAGCAGATGCTCAGTGAAGGGTTCTGGAGTGAATGAATGAACAAACGAATGAAAAAATGTTTTAAAATGTCATACAGATTTCTTTCTTCAACCCAGACCCTTCAGCGCCCCCTAAGGTACAGAATATCAGAGACTCTACCTAATCTAACATGGATGACACCAGTTCAGATTTATACCTGGAAATATTAGAACTGGAACTTATGCTTTATTGTTATTGAGTTCAATCCCTAATTTTATAGTTGTGGCCACAGGTCCAGGGAAAAGAACTGACTCACCCAAATCTCACAAAGGGAGATGGCAGGCTGAGACCCCTCCAAGCGCTATTTTATATGGACCTGACCATGAAAGCGGGGGATGGCAAAGCCCGCTGAACACCTCCAGGCATTCCCACCCATCACTCTGACTTCCTGTAACAACCTTTGTCTCTTGAGGTGCATCTGGCTGAACAGGTACCTATCATCTGGGTCACAGGATGGAGGCTCCCAGAAGACTAAAGTTCGTTCTTACACTGACTCACTATATGACAAAAGGGCATTATGTCATATCTACAAGCCTCAGTTTCCCAATCATTAAAATGAGAGAAAAGATTATCTGCCTTTTCTGGTCTTAGGAGAAGCTACTCCTTGAGCAAGGCCTGCCATTCTTTGAAAAATATCTTTCCAGGTCATGCCATCTGGTATTGATGAGAGAGGGCAAGAGAACATGGGGTCTAGGAAGTCACGCTGAGAACATAGCCTGTTTTTGTTTGTTGGTTTACTTTTTATTGAAATACAACATACAGAAAAATGAACTTATTATAAGTGCACAGCCCAATACATTTTTCAAAAACCGAACCATATGTGTACCCAATATTCAGATCAAGAAATAGAGCCTTCCTGAAGCTGCCCTTGGACTCCCTTTCCATCACTACTGCCTAAATCCACCATGCTGATCTCAAACACCATAGATTAGCTTTGTCTCTTTTTGCACTTAAGAGAAACAAAATCTTATAACTGTTCCTCTTTGTGTATACCTTCTTTTGTACAACACCATGCTTCCATAAGGTTGTGTGTCATTCTACAGTGGCCATTCTCATTGTTAGGTATTATTCTATTGTATAATTATATCATGATTTATTTATCCATTCTACTATTGATGGACATTTGGGTAGTTTCCAGTTTGGGGCTATTATAGATAGTGTTAAAATAGTGTGATTTTAGTATTTTAAGCAATCACTTAAAAGACAGATACTTTAAAATATCCAGGAAGAAAATAATTGCATATTCATACTTTCATTTAATAAATATCTATTAAGCACCAACTGTGTCCTGGAATGGTCTTCTTCCTTCCTCTCCTAAGCTTAGCCTTTACAGACCAGGTGACATCCCACCTCTTCTACAAAGTATTTTTGCTTGCCCCCAACCTATAGTGACATTCCCCCATCCCTGAAGCCCCAAGGCAGGTCTTGCCAAGGACACACAGTAGACCATGAGCCCACCCTGCTAGCCTTGTTCCTGCTCCTTCTCTGTGCTTATTTTCAGGTGGGCACTTCTGAAAAGCAGGCTCTGGGTATCATCTTTCTCTGCCTTCCACAATACCGTGCACAGCACTGGGTGCATTATCAAACTCACAAAATAGGCATTCAATTTAACTAGATCTCAGCCATAAGAAGGTGATGTAAATGCATGAAGACCCTCACTCTCTGTCTCTACCCCAAGGATAATATTTTTGCAAAACATAGAAAAGACCTATGCCAAACATGGGCAAAACCCACGGATGGCGATGGATGGAGAAATGCATTGCAGTAGCCTTGATAGCCAAAATGAATTGGTTCCAGAGCATGAGCTCTGTGTTATGGTTTATAATCACTTCTCTCTCCACTCCTTGGTGCAAACAATCAGGAGACACTGAAATTTTGCATAGGGGACAAATTTCAGCACCATGGGTAGATCATCCTGTTGGCTGTTCTCAAGGAGCCACAGCAGACTCTTACAGCAAGGTATTTTAGTGAGACAACCCCATCTTACTGGAATTTCAGAAATGCTCATATCCTATTTTCACTTTCCCACAGATTTCTGCTAAGCTCTAAATTCCATATAATGAGGTTGAAAAAGTATAGGTTTTAAAGCTGGATAGACTTGAAATTCAAATTCCAGCCCTATTGCTTGTCAGCGTGACTTTGGGAAAATTACTCAGTCTTTATAAACCTGAATTTATTTTATTGGTAAATGGTGCTTATAATATTTATTTATTTCAGATATTATATTTCCAAGTCTAAAATTTGCATTTGGTTCTCTTTTGTGGTTTCTTTTCATTTCTTCTTCTGCTGCTGCTTTTTTTTTTTTTTTTTTTGCTAACATTGGTGGTTCAGTGTTTACATTCATTGTAGACATACTTTTCTTTATATCCTTGAGCATAGTTATAAGAGTAGCTTTAAAATATTTCTCTGCTAATTCCAAAATCTGGGTCATTTTAGGGCCAGTTTCAATTAACTGTTTTCTATGGGTAAAGTTTTCCTAATTCTTCCTATGTCTAGTAATTTTGAATTACATACTGGATATAGTAAATAGTATAAAGTGTTTAGATTCTGTATATTGCTATGAAAATTATTAGTTTTTTTGTTGGTTTAATTAAGCAGTTAATTTGATTAAATTCTCACTGCAAAACTGTCACCCCTTTAGTGGATATCACCTGAAATTTCGGTTCCATTAGCCTTAGGTGGGCACCTTGGTGTCTGTCCTGCACTTGCACTGGCTCAGGGGCAAGCCAGATATTTGATAGAGGTTGTACACGGAGTCTGAGGTTTCCCACCCTAGTTTGCTTCTTTCAGGGTTTCCTCCTTTACTTTTCAGCTGCCATAGTTCCCTTGAAATCTATTCCCTGGCTCTTCAAATCAGTTTGATTAGGTTTCTACCAATCTAAGACACCTAGCATGAAGAGTACTGGGGTTTGCCCTCAGGCTAAGCTTATTAAAAATGGGAAATTTACTCAGTGCCCTTCCCTTCTCCCAAGCGCCAATAAACACCCACCCAAACCCTTCTGGAATCTGCCCACTTTAAGTTACTCTCCTTCTGTGAATGATTTTTTAAATATTTTGTTCAGAGTTCACAGCTATTATCTGTGGCAAGGGTGTTCTGGTAAGAGCTTCTCAGCTGGAATCAGAAGCAAAAACTCCCATAATGCCTCTCTGAAGGGCTGTTTGGAGGGTCGTATGAGATAAGTCTATAAAGTACTCATTGTAGATGCTCAATAAATGCTGTCTTCCCATACTGCCATCCCCAGGCCTCCGTTTTTTATGCCTGAAATAATCCTTCCATAAATAGTGCTTTGTTCTTCTTGAAGCCCTTTCAGCTATATTGCATCATCCAACCCTCACAAAATTTCTGAAGAATCTGCAGGGTAAACATCAGTCCCCATCTTGACAAGTGAGAAAACTAAGGTTCCAAGGAATTATGAGACTTGCCCAAAGCCACAAAGTTAACCAATAGCAATGGCAGCCCCCTATTTGCTGACATCTCCCTCCACAGACATCTGTTGGCCATGAGGATGAGCAAATAGAATGCTCTAGCAAATCCAGGCAGGTGGGGGCAGGACTTTACCCTCACACTTCCAGACTCTTTTCTATAGAGGAATCCTGAGAGAACATATAGAATATGCCTTCCTGTGTCTAGCCTCACCCCAGCTGTGAAAGTCCTGCAAACTGTGGGGTCTAGCATTGATGGGTCTGAACACACCAATGAGTTTATGTTAAGTGCCTCAAGGACATGCATCACAAAACTGGGCAGTTAGCAGTGTGTTCTCACAACACTGGCACTGCCACCCAGGTCCAGTAAGTTGTGCACTTTGCAGTAGTAAACCCAATTTTCTAACCTGTTAAATGGCAAAAATATCTACATGGCCAGCTTTACATGTTTCCTGTAGGCACTGAGATAATGTGAAGACCATAGGAGTACTTTGTAAATAAAACAGTAAGTGCCTGCAAAACAGTGCTGCTCTGATATCCAGCCTCTCAGAGAGACACAGGACCCCTCTCTTGCTGTACTACAGTGATCTGTGTCCCTGGGTCTGAGTGAGCCCAAGCAAGAGGAGGCTTAGCAGAAGAAGGCTAGGTGGCTGACAATACTGGCTTTAAATCTCTGCTGCTCCGCTTCCTAACTGTGCACCTTGGTACAAGTTACTTCACTTCGCTGAACTTTGGTTTCCTTATCTGAAAAATGAGAATAATAACAATAAAGATAGAAATAGTAAATAAAGCATGAGGTTATTATGAAGAATAAATGAGATTATGTATGTTAAGTACATTGCAGAGTGTCTAGCATGCAGCAAGTATTCAATAAATAATAGCTAGTAATAAAAATGGTAAGTGTTACCTGTGAGTGCACAGAGGCTCTGAGCAGGCTGCCCATTGCCATGGAGGCACACACAGCAGCCAGGACCCTTTTGCCTGGTGTTGCCCATGACCTGCCATGCAACCTCTAACTCTGGGGAACTTGCCCTCCGCCTCTGAACCTTCATTCCTGGTCTCAAAAATGAGGGGGCTGGATTAGAGCCTGTCTTCCAGGTTCCACATTCTGCTGAGCTGATTCTAGACCCCCCTAGACAAGGCAAGAGATTTGAGGAAGAAGGAGCAATTGTTATACTTAGCTCCAGCCAGATGTCTGTAGGGGCGGGAAGGTTTCCAGACTGTGCTGAGCCCAGGAAATGTGGCCCGGTGGGTGTGGGCTGCAGAAAAGCCCAGTGGGGGGATAGATTTCCCACACAGAGGGAGAGAGGGCACCACCCAAGGAACATGAAGCAAACCCCAGCCAGGCTGAGGGACCTGAGGCCCCCAGAGTGGAAGCTGGGATTTCAGCCACAAATTAAACCTGCTCTGGCCTCCACCCAAAGTCCCCCCCACAACCTCCTCTGATGGGAGCAGGTTTCAATTCTATCCTGAAGTGAGCTCATTCCTGGGCCTGGCCCAGCAAGGCCTGCCTAGCACACCCCATTCCCATCCCCTCCCTCTCTCTCCACACTTCTTCAGTTAGATAGAGGTGGTCAGAAGAAGTTGAGACCCTAGCTTCGCCACTTTCTATTCTTGAGGAAGGTACCTCTAAACCTCAGCTTCCAAATACATGAACAAAGTCTAATGATCCTACCCTCATAAGGTTTCACCGAACAATGTATGGAGGAGTGCATGAGCTGGACGATGGTCCCTGGGCTCTGGTGCTGATGCCCCCTCCCTGCTACTCAGGGTGCAGGCGTTGTTGCAGGCTGTCTGAGAACATCCTCTCACTCACTGCAGTCTTTTTGCCTTCCTTCATTTGCTCAAAAAACAGTGAATGGGCATCTACTTTGCCCATGGCTAGATCAGAGCTTTTCAAAGTTTAATGTGATTCAACCTGAGAAAGCTTATTGAAATTTAAAAAAAAAAAAAAAGTCTAACATGCACACAGATTACCTGGGATCTTGTTCAAATGCAGACATTGATTCAGTAGGTCTGGAGAGGCACCTGAGATTCGGCATTTCTAATAACATCTCAAGTGATCCACATCACTTGAGGTGCCACATCACTTGGAAGCTGCCAGGCAGTGTGGACCACACTTTGAGTAGCAAGAGGCTGGACCCTAGTACTACCATTCTGAGCAAGGTGTACCCCTGCCTGCTTGGAGTTCGGACTCTAGTGGGAGATAAGAAAGGACTCGTACACTCAGGGGGTGATAGTGTCACTCATAGTGGCAGGGAGGCACAGGGTGTTATGGAAGTGAGTCTGAAATTCAGAAATCCTGGACGGCTTCCTGGAAAAGAAGGCATGTGGAGGAAATAGTCAGGTTGAGATGAGATGAACGAGGTGGGACAGAAGATGGCACTGCAGGGAGAACAACCTGTGGGGCGGCCTTCAGGCCAGTGAATGGGCTGACTGAGTTCATCAAGCCAGAATGAAGAGCTGCAGAGTGAGGAGTTGGGGAGGAGGCTGAAGAGACAGGCAGGGACCGTGTCAGGAAGGACCTTGAAGGCACACATCTGAGCTGGATTCAGTGGGTGACAGGGAGACTTTGAAGGATTTTAAGCAGAGAAGTGACATGGTCAAATTGAGGGCTTAGAAAGCTGCCTCCGCCTGCTGTGAAGAGAAGGGCTCTCCAGGCTCACTCCAGGCTGAACCACTGCAAGCAGAGAAGGCCAAGTCCTGCCCCACGTTCCCCTCCTTCTCGGCCTCCTTATCCCCCTGCCCCCACCACCACTGGGAACACTCCTTCCAGTCCAGGATCTCATTAAACTGCTAACTAAACACAGCACAAGAGCCTCAAATGCCACTTCCCACCCCACCAAACATTCAGGGTGTCAGAAGCCCAGCCAGGTCTTAGGAAGGAACAGATAGAGAAGTACCAGTCCTTTCAATAACAAGCTCCTGCCCTAGACATCCCAAATTCAGAAGAACAAAAGTCAAAAAGAAGACCCTGGGCCTCAAAGCGCCTTCCATTCACTGCATGGAGGTACCTGAGATTTGCTGCTGGGATTGAAGAAGAGGCAGAATTTAGGGCAAAGAAGTGAAGGTACTACCATCCTTGTGAAACATCCAGAACTTGGACAACCAAGGGGATCCGAGATCCTTCTGGAAGGCCTAAGCTGCTGCAGAGGACACTTATCCTGGGTACCTGGAACATCTCAGCTGGGAGAGGAGAAGCAGCTGCCTCTTGGGGTTAGAGTATACCTCTGGAGTGTCCCACTTCCTGGAGTTGCTCTTAACATAAGAGATTATCAGACAAAGGAGAGCTGGGTTTGAGTCTTGCATCTGCGTGAGATTTGTCATGTCACCTGCATGGGCTACCAGTTTGAGCTACATGACCCTAACATAGATACACCCATCTCTGGGATTCTGTGAAACTTCTCAGCTCCTTAGACCCTACGTACCTTGTCCCACGGTCCAAACACATCTCTTGCCCTTTTGCACTAACTGTCCTGGTTGTGACCTCTGGCCTGAGTCTGTGAGTCTCAGGCCCTACTTATAGGTCTATGGTCTCTTACTTGGCACTAGAAGCGGTCCAGGCAGTGAGAGGCAGTGGCAAGAACACTGGGTTTGAAGTTGGGTAGCGGCTTGATTCCTAGATCAGCCATTTGCCTCTGTCACCATGTTGAATAAGTTCTCAAATTCTTTGATCCTCAGTTTCCATATCTGTGAAATGGAGACGAGACTTCTATATTCTCCAGTGGTGGTTGTGGGCGTTCATTGAGAACATGAGAAACTTTAGACAGAACTGCAAGACGATCACATCATTTCCCAGGAGACTCTGGTCAGGAAGCTCCTGACCTCTCCCTGGAAGCCCCACAAGTGGGCAAGATAGTGCATTTGGCTTAAGGCAGCTTCATCCCAACTCCTACATTTCCAGTTCGTTTCCTGTATCCTTTATCAAATGAAAGAAAGGATATTAGCTTTGGAGTCCAAGACCCCTCTGTTTAAAGCCCAGCTCTTGTGCTAACTAGGTGACATTAGACAAGTCACCTTTTCTTCTCAAGTCTTGGCTTCTCATTTGTAAACTTGAAATACCCACTTATGGAACAATTGTGAGAATTAAACGAGACAATGTCTGCAAAACACCTGGCACACAGTAGACGTGCAGCAACCCTCTACTCTTTTCCAAGGACAACATAGTTAAAAATACATAAACCTTCATTTCCTCTGGAAAGAACACTCCTGGCAGGAATTAAACCCAACAGAAGTCAAACACAGATTCTCCTAGTCCAATCTCTCTCACCCCTTGTTAAGGAACGTTCTGCCTCATGTCTGTCTGTGTCCCTCTTCCCCCCCGAGCTCATAGATTCTGTCATCAATCAGCATGTGGTCGGTGGCTCCCATTGTGTGAGCAAGGCAGGGGATGTGGGCAGACTGTGTGATCAAGGAGCTAAAAATCTGTATGGGCTGTGATTCAAACACATGGAAACTAAACTAACCCAATGAGCATTGCCCCAGGTCCTTGGCACCTCCATTGCAACCAGGTATGTCACAGAGGTGGGGGATGCTCGAGTACCAGAGCAGAGAAGTTTCCTGGAGGCTGGAGAACATCACCGAACGTGCAGAATGGACATCTTGGAATACCAGCCCAGGGGCTCGAAGGTGCCTCACAGGGTGAGCAGAGATGAGGCTTGCTGGGGGAGCCTCCATGGAAGGCAGAAGGACAGGACTTCAAGCTGAGCTGCTCTTGTGTGTGAAGGCCACCGGTCAGCCCTCTTCATCTGCACCCCCAGGTCTGAAGGACAAATTAGTATCAAGCTGTGGAGAGAAGTTTTTGCAGAAGCGGGCAGATCTGGGGTCAAGTGCCACCTCCAGGCATGTCACCTGTGAGGCCCTGGGCACACTTAGTCACCTCTCTGAGCTCCCCTTTCCTCCTGGGCCTAAGGGTGGGAAAACGCCTTATCTGCCCACCCCTTGGACTGCTGGGAGTATCACAGCAGGGAAGCCTGGAAACTCACATTATAATTGTGAACCTTTGTGTCTGGAGTGGAGATGCTGCTGGTGATTGTTCTGAAGAGGCTGTGTGGAATCCCTCCTACCCCAGGGTAGGTGGGGACCTGGTGTTGGAGAGAAGGTGGCAGTGGAGGTGGCAACAGGGTCCAGTGTCTTTCTCAGCCTGAGACAAGTACAACTACATATCAGCGCTAGAGCCATGGTTCCCAGCAGACAAATGCCACGGGCCCAACCCCTTGCTCTGGGAGCACCAGTCCTGACAGAGAAAAGATGAGATGACATTCAGAAGTCTCCTGCCTGGAATGAATAAGCTCTGTATCCACCCAGCTGCCCGTCCCCAAATACCTCTCCCCTTCCACCTTGAAGCCAGAGTCCTTTCTATCCTCCCCAGACTCTAAGCTCCATTTCTGGCCCCTGGAGTGTCCAGGACTTGGTGGCCTGGTCCAGCCCCTCAGAAGCCCCAGCAGTGGTCCTGGAGCAGCCAGGCCCTGCAGCCTCTACCTCCTCTCATCCTCCCCTCACCCGCCTTCTCTGAGACCTGTCAGGGGACGCTCAGTGTTTCCTCCTCTCCTCCGCTTGATAATTAAGCGTCCTTGTCCTCAGTCCCCTTCCTAATCTATTCATTGTGAGTCATTAGTGGATAATTGGACAGAACTGAAGAACCTTGACAGCTCCAAGCTGGACTTGGAGGCCCCTCCCCACGGGCCGAACAGCCTCCTTCCCTGTGGCTCCAAGCGAGGTGTCAGTCCAGGTCGTTTTCTCTCTGCCATATTTCCTCAGTCTCTCTGTCACTGTTTACGGCTGTGTCTCCCCCTCCTTTCTTCCCGGTCCGTAGCAAGACTACGAGCAGAGATCTGATGTGATCCAGCACTGTGCCCCAATTCCTGGCCCTTTCCCTGGCTGATGCTAGGTGCTCAATAAATATTTGCTCTCTGAATGAATGAATAATGGCATTTCCCAAGTAAGTACATCCTATTTCATGGGACAGTTTTCAATTAAAGTGTTTTCTGGCATCTTTGAACAGGAGTGGTAGTAAAATATTTAACGACCAGTCCTGGAGCAGGAGCCCAGAGGTTCCATTGAAGGAGAGTCCTTGGCAGCACGCGGTGCTCACAGAGCTCTGGGAAGTAACTACTTAGCAGCCGTGGTGGGAGGATTTCAGTATTTTAAGAGGATACTGGTGCATCCTGGCTGAAAGTCAGACCCAAGTGAATGAATGAATGCAGGCATCACTCTACCTCTTGGTTACCCTGGTTTTTACCTCTGTCTGCCTTGCCCACTCCTTACTCTGCCTCTCTGCCCTTCTGTAATTGGGGTTCAGAGGTTATTTCCCTGAGAAAAACACTGAGGGACAGCCCCTGGAGTTGGTAGGAAAAGGGTAGTCCTACTCAGGCAAGCTGTAGCCAGGGCTCAGACAGCCACCCAAAAAGAAAGGGCAGAGTGCCCCAATGCAGCCCCGCCCACCAGGCTGTCCCAGATGCAGACCAGGAAGCCTCAATGACCAAACATCCTGTGCCCTTCATCAGAACACAGAGGGGCGGACTGGCTGGAGGCAGCCTGCACAACTTCCTAGCCTAACCATGAAAGTCAGAACTCTGAAAGCCTGATCCCATGTTGACCCTGACCTGCTGTGTGGTCTTGAATAAGCTGGGATTAATTTGGCCAAATGGAAAAATGAGTTCTCTGCTCTATCTCTGAACAATTTCTGTCAAGATCAATAAGCCAGAAGCCAAAAAGCCCAATCTTAGACTTGGTTGCCCAGGACAAGCAGGGAGGTACCCCCATCAGGAGGAACACCTAGTTCTCACCACCATGGTCCAGGCCTGCCCCACCCCCAACCACCACCCTTGGACCAGTCTGTTACAACAAATCTCTCATTTTTCAATATTGCTTATTTGATAAGAACAGGTCATATATGGGAAAAAAGTGTTTACAGACATTATATTATTGACATTGGCCTCAGCGTCATCATTCCAACTTTACAGGGGGAGAAACAAAGGCTCAGGAGGGCTATGAGGGTGCCCCAAGATTTCACACTAATCATGGACCCAGGTCTGCCTGACTCCTTCTAAAATGCAGAAACCAGTGCAAAGGAGAAAGGAGTTTGCTGTCTATTCAAACTTTCCCATCTTTTCTCCCTCAACCCCCATACACAAAGGGCTTTAATGGGTGCCTTTGCCAGGCTCCAGGCACAACTAAAGGCATTGCCTTTCTGGCAGCAGAAGTGATGCTGAAGCAGCCCCCTTAGGCTGGGGGATCCAGCTGGGATCAATCCAGCTGAGTTAAGAGGTGAATGAATTGGTGGAGTCTGGGGCCAGTGGCCTGCAGCCCTGGGAAGCTAGTAGTGGCAACAGCAAGGCAGGGTCAGGTCCTTAGAACTAGGAATGAATCCACACACTGATTCCTTTTGCGATCTCTCTCAGGTTCCATAGGCCAGGATTTGGGGGCATGTGGTACCAAGTGGTAGGTACTTGGAGACATCTGGGTTGACAGCAAGGAGCTGGACCCAGCCACAGGTAACATTTTCGTCCCTGAAAGACAGAGCCCATCCAGGAGTGCAGGTGCAGGAGAGCCCAACCTCTTGCTGACACTATGGGCCACTGGGCAACAGCCAGGGCGCAAGAAGTCTGAATGGAGCAGGGATCAGTGTGTGCACTCATTCCAGTTCTGAGGACCTGGCCCTGCCATTGCTCTTGCCACTGCTAGCTTCTCAGGGCCTCAGGCCACTGGCCCCAAAGCTCCACCAATTGGTTCATCTTCTAATTCAGCCAGATTTTTTGCAGCTGGATCTCCCAGGCCAACAACTCCTTTCTCGACCTTCCACTTCCTTTGGGTGCCCCTGGCTTGAGATATGATTGCTCTAGAGTCTGAGGTTGAGTTGAACCCCAGGAAGCTGGGTATGTCATTGTAAGGGTACAAAGAGGGCTGGATCACACATTAGAAAGAACAAACACACCCTCACCAGGGGCCAGTCGTAGAAATTGTGATTTGAAGAATGCCAGGGGGGTTCTCCAGCTCAGACTGTTACTCTGCTGCTGTGTCACACTGCTGGGAATCTCACCTTCATCCACGCATTCCTTTGAAGCACTTTGAAGATGTCCCTCTTTGTGGGGGTCCATGTCTTAAACCCTAATCATGATCAGATGAGCTGAACTGCCAACTTGTGGATGAAGCCCAAGGAACGCTGAGTGGGAGAAGGAGGTCACGGCAGGAAGAGGAGAGAGGAATCAACAGTAAGAAAGTAAAAGATAGAAATGGGACTGCACGTGGCTTCACTGTTCCTCATGGCAACTCTGTGAGTTAGGAATTATTTTACTTATTTTAAAGTCAAGAAATAAGAAGTTCAGAAAGGTGAACAGGCTTCCCGAGTTCACCGTCATAAATATCATGCTGTCTTTCTCACATGAACTATCGCCTGAGAGATTTCTGGTTTTGATTCCTTGCAAGGCGATCGATGTACACAAATCTCTGTGTATGGGTTTATTTTTCTTCTGATCTTTTATAGTCTTGCCCACCCCTAACTCAACAGCAATTTTTTAGCAGCCTTCCCAATGCATTACATTAATTACCATAGAAACATGACTTTTCTGCACTGGTATTTAATTGGCTTATGTTACAGTTGGTTAATTACCTGTTTACAGTGACAAGTGCAACTGACATACACAGGTTTGGGGGCACGCACACTGGGAACACACATGACGTGAGCAAACTGGGAAAGGGTTGTCTAATAGCCAGACATTCCAAGTGCCCCAGGCTATAGCTGTATTTGAGTGTTTTACAAAGGGAGTAGAGAAGTCAGGTCATCTAGTTGATCAGTTAAATAAGGTTAGTTTAGAAAGTCTCTCTGTGGCAGGATTTGAATCCTGGTGTGACTCCAAAATTCAGGTTATCTCCACTATACACACACCCATATTGGCAGCCTAAATCTTTGCCAAGGGCCAGCCCTATGTGGGTCTGCACTCTTAGGGGCTGCTTTTTCAGGGATGTGTAGGTGGTTTACTCCAGCTTCTGGCTTCCCTTGGCTTCACCCCATAAGCTCTCCAATAGTCTCTCCCAAGAAAAGAGTGATCCCAAATGGGGCTCATGGAGTCTAGAGAGAGTTTGAGATTGTCCAGAAGGGAGCTGCACCTTCCAAGGTGGGCCTCCTGAGCAGGGCTTCACTTTCCTGCCAGAGCAAGAGGGAAGCAAACCGCCCCCTCCATTGAGCCACTCCATGACTCACTGTCCTCATTTGCTAGTGGGAGAGTTAATACCTACCCACATGTCACCTCAAGGATCAAAGATAGAGAACAGGACTGGGCACACAGAAAGAACTTCAAAAGGACACATCCCTTCTCCTCACCACATCCTCCCCCAATTTTCTTTAGAGAAACAGACATCTGGATTCTCAGAACCAGAGGGAATCTTGGAGAGGAGAATTTACTCCATTATTTTCCAAACTATGGCACAGTCATTTCTTCCTTAGGATGAAAATGAGTGATTTGAGAAAAAAGGGCCATCAACGGAGTCTGGGAAACACCTCGTCAGGCTAAGTTCAACAGGTATCTGTGCTATGGAGATTTCAGAGCCTGTAATGTATGTGGGAGCATGAAAAGTTTGTTCTCCCAAGCTTCTTTCCCCAGGACATGTTACATGAACAGCCTTCTAAGGAACCCTCTTTGTAAACCCCTGGTCTGGCCTATTCCTCTCATCTTACTGAAGAGTTGAATGAGGCCCTGAATGTGAAAGGAATTTGCCCAAGGGTACCCAGCAGCAGAACTGGAACTACATTCTCAGTGTCCTCATTCCAAGATGGCTCCCCTCCTCTCCCAGCCCACCTGTGTCTCCCAACTCCCAGCCTCATCAGTCCTTGAGGATGTGCAAAGAGGAGGACTAGGAGAGCAAACAGGATGATGGGGGCCCCTGCCCAAGCAGCCTCCACAACAGCTGAGGAGTCTCCAGAAACCAAGAGATTGGGGGCAGTGCTTGAGAGACACCTGCTTATACTGGTTCAGCATAATCCCATGGGAAAAAAGGCCCAGACCCGCAAGCAGACACCCCTTGGGCCTCTTGAGCATTTGCTCATCTTGCTTAGAGCTGTCTATCCTGGGGGCTCTTCTCTCTGCCTGGCCAAAGGTTTTGGAAAGAGAGCTTGTGTCCCTCTCTGTCTCAGGGAGATTCTGCCCTAGCACGCCTAGTCTTGGTGGTGATATGGAGGGGAGTTGGAGTTGTGTCTGTGTCTATCAGCATTCTTGGCATTCTGGTTGAGGAGAAGAGAAAAGGAGGAAGAGGGCTAAGGTCCTGCTCATGGGATTTTCCTGGCAACATTGCCCCAGGCCCTGTCCATCCAACTCCCCACCGATGAAGGCAAGAGGCGACCCCCAGCTGGTGCTGGGCAGGATGTCAAGTCAGCAAGCCTAGTGTCAGCTTACCCCTTCACCTGTTCATCTCTGCACATCGAGGATGCTACTGCCTCAGCCCTGTCCTCTCCATTCCTGTCTCTGAGCCAAAACATTTCAGATGGTGCCCCTGGGCTTCCTGGCCCCCAATGCCTCACTCCATTCCTCCCAGGGCCTCTCCCTCTGTGTCAGCATCAAGCCCAAATCAGTGCTCATGGATGGGCTACACAGGCTGGTACCCAAAGCTTCATGCATTCACCCCATGCCCACCCTCCAGGACTTTAGGCCCCATCTCCCTCAGACATTGTCTACCTGGTCCCTGGTACAGCTCTTCTCACTCCTTCACAACGAGCCTTCCCTTTACAAAGGATCTGATTGCTATGGGGTCAGTGGTTGTTATGGCTTAAGTAAAAAGGGTACCTCCTATGGTGACAGTCCAGCTACGGCTGTCCCATAGGGAACGTTGTTAGTGGCCTGCCATCCATGTATTCTTGGGAAGGCCCTTCCATTCTTCCTCTTCAAGGAAGCTGCTTCTGCTCCACCTGGCTCACGCACACTTTCTGTGCTCCCAGAGCCCCCGCCACCTCCGTCACAACACCAGCCACACTGCTGGAGTTGTTGAGTCTCATCTGCCTTCCTCACTTGGCTGGGATCTCACAGGAGGGGGATAAGCCTTCTTCATCCTTCCATCCCCAGCCCTTCGTGTGGGGAGCCACAGAGCAAGTTCCTGGTGTCCCACGTGCTGTTGTTGTTTAAACATCTTCATCAAGGAAGGAGTGTGTCATTTTTCAAATAACCTCACAGACTGCTGGAGAGGGTAAAAATAAGTCTCTCCAAAGGGCACAGAGGATGAGGGATATGCATCAGGCAGTCCCTGGCAGGCCTGTGGGGGCACAACACTGGCTAGATAAGCTGGTCCAAGACTTTGAAACTCGATGTTCTGATTCACTTTGGCAACCCCTGGCTGTTTGTCGTGCCAGGGAAGTTATTGACATTGAAATTGAAATTGAAATTGAGTTAGGAGAGGGGAGGGAGGCCTGCGGGAGCCATGCAAATCAGGGTGAGAGAGATGTAGACGTTCCTATTCTGGGAAGCCCTTTATTATCCCACGTTCCCAGCTTCTGTTTATTCATAACCTGTTGCCATTAATTGGCCTTTCTTCTTTCTCCAGCTCCAAGGCTGTGGGACAGGGCCTTAAGGTCACTTTGTCCAACCTCCCTCCTAATGACAGTTCTGTTTTTGAACATCTACTATGTGCCAAGCCCTGTGCAAAGTGCTCTACAAGGATTATCTACAGAAATCATCACCTGAAATGTCAGCCCATCTCAACCTTTCCAGTCTTACTCTCCCAGGGCAGGAAACACCCTGCCAAGCAGCCCTGACAAGTGGGTGGCCAGCCTATATTTGAACAAGTTCCGTGACAGGGAGATCACTACCTCACCAGCACCCCACTTTGTTTGTTGGACAACCCCATGGTTACAGAGGTTCTTCCTGAACTGAAATGTGCCTCTTCATCTGTTGCCATGGGTACTGTCCCTTCTCCTGCTGCTCCTCCCAGAGCCTCCATGGGGGACACCACTATCAGCAGTCATGGATGCAGACAGACAGTGCTTTGCAGTGGGATGAGTGGTGCTCCAGGGATCTCCCCACGGTTGGGAAGAACTTGAGTGACCCTGTCTCAAAGAGGACAACCCAAGTGTCAGCCTTATGCATGTGCACATGTTCCATCCCCCATATGTGTGCTCCCATCTGTCATTCTCCTTCACTCTCACTTGTCACCTCTCTGTCACTCGCACATCATAAAATGGAGCCCAGGTGCAAGAGAGTCAGCTGCAATCAAAGCGATAGGAAGGCAGATTGCTGTAGACTGACTAACGGACAGGAAGTCAGGTGGGCCTCTGCCAAAACACAGGCAACAGGCAGGTAACAAACCTGACAGTCTTTTCCCTGGGACAGATGGACAGACAGTTGAGGCAGACAGACAGAGCCAGGCTTCGAGCAGGAAGAAAATCAAGCAGACGTGCAGATGGGCAGCAGATGGGCAGGCCCCTCTGCTTGGGAAATCGGCCCTCGCTTTGTGTGCTGAGGTCCCGGGCTGTTCTCTTGGGCTCTGAGCCCCACCTTGGCCAATAAGTTCTAGGTCTGAGAATAGCTTCTGTCACATCACAGAGGGGTCAGATTCCATACTGAGGAGAGCACCCTCAGTCCTTCTTCCTCCCACGCTCCCCACCCTCTTTGGAGGCAGCCCTCATGCCCATCGCTGTGGATCCCTCATCACAAAGCCAGGGAAGGGGCCAGAAAGAGAATCTGTTTCTCCTTCTGGAAGCTTCCACAGCTTGTTCACTGGAAGCATATTCTTTAAAAGACAGGAATAAAAGGAAATGAGAGATTATTAAGTATTGTTAGCCCATTTGAAGGACCAGAATGTCAGAGAATTAACATGATTTACTCAAAGCCCTTCAGCCAATCAGGGGCAGAGTTGAGATTTGAACACTGGTGCATACCTCAGGAGTTACAGTCTTCTCTCTGTTCCCAAAGCCATCTCCAGAGGACACCCGAACTTCTGGCTCCACGTACTGGGTTCTCTCTATTTTCTTGGGAGGATGAGGTAGTCATGAGAGATGGGATGATTTATGTTCTGAAGGAAGTTCCCACTAAAAGAGGCTATGAATTGGTCCAGAAATAGCAGATGATGTCAGCCAGGGCATCCCGCCCTCCCCAGGCCCTTGGCATCATCCTTATGGGACCGTCACAAGAATTGATGCACCAACAATTACAGAGATTGGATTTGCCCTTTCCTGGCTTGGCCTGCTCAGACGTCATCCCGGGTGTTCAGGGAACACCTGTCTATTTGTCCAGCTCCCTCATCATCATGTACGCCCTCATCCCTTCCCCGGGCCTGGGAACGGAACATCAGGAGGCAATATTATATTCCAGCAGCATCACCTAGCACAGTGCTGCTTCCATCCTGAGCCACTCACCCTAGCCCTCTTTGCACTCCACACTTCCAAACGTGTTGCTAATCTTCCTAGTGCATAACGTCCTGACTCTTTTTTTTTCACCTATAGCCTCACCTCTGGCTCAAACCCAGTGCTAGCCCTTTTGCTTTCTGCATGACCTTGGCTTAAATTCTTCCACAGGCTGGGCTGTCATTGCATTTAGGATAGAGGCAGTGATGTGTTGGAGCCGACCCCTACCAGCTCACAAGGACTGAGTGTGCACATCTCTTTCATCTCCATGCTCAGTGGTTTCATGCTAGTGGACTGCAATTTGTTGTGGTGGGAGCATTTACACCAGAGAAACTGGCAAACCTTACAAGTCAGGGCTTTCTGCTTGCAGGCAGCCAGCTATTAAACATTTACCAGCATAAAGTACTCGATAAAGGACTTGTCCAGCCAAATCCAGTCACAGGACTCCACACTTCAGCACAACGGATGACAGTCCCAATACCTTCCTCCAATCCCAGGTTCTAGACAAAACAGCTTGGCCACATACCACACATACAAAAAAAACCAAAAAACAAAAAACAAAAAAAAACTAAAGCTAAAACAGGGTCTAACACAGGTCACCTAGTGGGTCAAAGGGAGGGCCAGGCTGTGGTCTGGGACCCTCACTCTGCTGACAAAGGCCTCTCACCCCTTCTCCTCCAGGCTGCCTTCCAAGCAAGTAGGGGTAAGCCTTGTGTTTCCAGTCAAAAATGGCAGGATCATTCTGGCTTTGATCCTGGTCCGAGCATTTGGGGGGTCCTGGTTGAAATAGTGTAGGGTAAGCCTTGAGATGGTGAGGAGATGGAGAGAGGTCCTCTTCTGTCCTGCAGCCAGTACCAGGGGCCTACCACAGCACCCTCACATCTCTCTGCCGAAGGAACAACTAGAAAGCGTTGGCATTGCACCTCCCAGTCAAGGCAGTTATTGTGTAATCCAAGAGCACAAAGTGGGGGTGGTGGAAAATGGTTGTGAGGACAGTGTGGGGATGGGGAGGCCCCCATGAGATGCAGGCAGCCCATCCGACAGTGTCCTGTGTGGAGAATCCAACCCATTATAAGGGGTGGTGGCAGAAGACACACAGATGGAATTAAGGTGATGGGAGCTGTGGCAAGATTTGTCTGCCTGACTTGTCACCACAGCCTGAGAGCAGGATTTGGGCTCCCTGGAGAGCCAGGGATGTCACACTCCCACACTCACATGTGCAGAACTCATCTCACAATTCCTGGGGCAGGTATCCATGCCACTTCACAGCAAGCTGGACATCACACACCCTGAAGCACAGTCACAAGCTTCATATACAAACCATGTTTACATCCAAAAGTGTACACTTGGAGAAATGCACATTCACTTGGAGGTGTGCACACACGTACACAGATAGAGAATGCTGCTAATCAGCTTCTTTAAGCTATCAAACAGAGGCTGCCAATATCCCTGCCTTTCTGCAAGGAACCCCTCCCTGGCCTCCTGGCTCCAGTCTCATGCACTCCATTCCAACCTCCACATGGGAGTCACATTTATGCTCCTGAAACATGATCCTGATCTTGCTCTTCTCTGGCATGGAACCCTTGCTTTCCTATATGGAAAGAGGCCATTCAAGGGCACCTACTGGCTCCAGCATTGGAACCCAGCCTGGCTTGCAGAGCCCTGTGAAATGTGGCCCCTCCACCTTCATGTACATCCCCACTCACTTCTCAACATGCCTCTGGTGCTCCTCCCCCAGCTCCCTATGGCCAAATCTGCTGCAGGATTATGAAGACCGTTGCTTCAGGGACACACTCAGACATGCCCTAGATAGAGGTGATCTCTCATGGCTCTGGGCAAGCCCATGACCTCATCTGTCCTCTTTTGGGACCTGTGGCTATGCCCAGCCTGTCTGAGAAAGTGGTGACCATGCTTCACCTTGTCCACTGCACTACAGGATTCCTGTAACTCGTTTCCTGTCTGTTTTAGATTCTGGCACACAGTAAAACCTCAGAAAAGGTTCATAGGCAGCTGGATTGGACCATTGTCCTTTTCAGTCACCTCCCCGTTGCCTTCTCTCTTTTCTCCTGTTTATGGTGGGTCTGGATCTCACTGCTAGAGAATGTTCCCTGGAAGTGAAGCTCCCAAACTTCCCACGTCATGCCAGGAGAATTCAGGAAGGCCTGTCAATCACCCACTGCATGCATGCAATCCTCAGGCTAGGGGAGTCTCTAGGAGCCATTGAGTCCATCCCTTTTGTGTGCAAGCGCATAGTCGGTCAATAAATCTCAGAGATAAATACAGATTCTCCTGCTCTACTCCCAAACACCTGCAGGCTGCTCTGGAAAGCTTTGCTATTGGGACATTCTTTCTCATGACTGACTTCAGAAGGTAAAAAATTGTAGTATAGAGAGAGGCGTTAGGGTCAGGCTCTCCTCCCATTCCATGTGTGCTCCAGGAATGTCTTCAAGGAAGGGTAGTTCACTCCCTACAATGCTGAACACCTCCCAGCAAAGTTCTCTTAGCCTCCTTGTGAGGCACTGGATGACCCACTCAATCCTCTTAAGGAACAGCAGTCTCCAGCACCCTTCAGGACAGAACTCTAAATATTTTGGCAAGAGACAGTCCTGTTTGTTCACACAACCATTCTCCATAGGATGTGGATTCCATTCACTTCCCCTTTCCTGAGCACCTGCCCATTGTCTGCACCTTCCTGAAATGCAGAATTTAGAATCAGCCCTGCCCCTGGAGACCCAGCTCCCTTCCTATGCCTTCACTAAGCCCTACCTGAATTTCTCAGCCCACACTGCCTGACCCCAGCTCTTACCTCACCTGTCTCTCTTGTCACAGTCTCGAGTGTTGCTCCATTTCTAAGTAGTTCCCATGAGATCCCAGCAGGGAGGTATTTCTTCCCCTCAGAGAAAGAGCACTGGTTTGGACTAAGGCAGACCTGACTCCAACCATGAGCTCAGTCGCTGACCCCGTGTGACCTGAGATGAGGTACTTTACCTCTCTAAGTGCATCTTCTCTTCTGAAATGGGAACAATAACCTCTTCCTTGCCAAGTGTTGTGGTATTGAATAAAGCCCCCAGACAATGCCTGGCCCAGATATGCACTTAACATCACCCCTTTGTCCCTTCCAGGGGTGCTGGCTTCCACTGGGGATTCCAGTGATGCCAGCTTCCCTCCAACCCGAATGGAATGAATTTAGCAAGCATCTGCACAACCCTCTATCAAGGGCTCTGCTAAAAGCAAGATTCATAATGTCTAATGTGTTCCCTTCATCTGCTAATTTAATAATTCTGCTAAAATATGAGCTCGTTTGGTCCACAATTTGCTTCCCAGAGGCCTAACGCCTCCTATTGCTCATGACTTCATTAGCTCTCCAATGCACACATTCTCTACCCACTCTTGTTTTCAAGAAAGTAAAGCTGGATATGATCAACTGTAATGGTCCCAAGCTCCCTTCTTTTTCCCCTCCCCTTCATGCCTCTCCTTCGGAAGATGAGAGTAAACATGTTCTCTCCTGCCTTCTGGTTTTTCCTTGCCTCTCCACATCGGCTGTGGAGATGGGGTTGTGCCCATTGGGCCACAGTATCAACATCCAGGAGGACCAAGGGTTCAAATTGTAAGGATACAGAATTCAGGTGAGTGTGAGGAGAGGCTCTCCCTGAAAATTGCGCTTTCCTCAAACAAGCAACATGATGCACAGTTGTGAATTCCTTGGAACTGAGACACCACATGAAAGGTGTCAGGAATCCTTTAGGGCAATGCCTTATTTTTAAATTTTTTAAGAGATATGACTTTTACCCCTCTTCACTTCTCCAGTTACCTCTGGACCACACTTCCATCGCTTTCTCAGCTCTTGCCTCACTAGCCTTGGGCAACAGAATTTTTAACCTGGGGTCTGTGAATCCCTAGGGGATGGATGAATGGGCTTCAAGGAGTCATTTATCCTCATGAAATTGGATGCAACATATTCTGTGTATGTTCATACATTTAATCTCAAAGCCTTTATCAAAGTCTCAAAGGGGTCTCTGGCTCAAAAAAGATTAAAACCCAATGCTGTAAAACAGTGGTAGGTAAAAGGCCAGATCAGAAATGGCTTTGAGGGCCATAGGATCCCAGCTACTCAACTCTGTTGCTGTAGTGCAAAAGCAGCTGTAAACAATAGACACGTGGATGTGGCTGTGTTCCAATAAAACTTTCTTCCTATAAGCAGGCATCTGGTCATATCTGGCCCACAAGCCATAATTTGTTGACTCCTGCTAGAGGTAAAAAATTATTGTTTTGAGAGGGAGTTTACACTAGGTAACCCTTTAGATTCCTCCCAACTCATTCATTTATTCACTTATTTTATTACATATACTGAACCCTTGCTGTATGCTAAGCCTTATAATAAGTACAACAGAAAAAAAAGGAGTAAGAAACAATCACTGTCCTCAAGAATTCTACAGCTTAACTGGAGAGACATGCATGGAAACAATTGTCAGTCAGTGTGATAAAAACTGTAATAGAAGTTTGTACAAGAGAGTAGTGGCTTAAAGAAGACCAAAGATGCTTGATCCACAGACACAAGGATGAGGAGAATTTTCCAAATAGGTGACTGGGAGGGCACTCCAGGTAGAGGAAGCAGTGAATTCAAAGGCACTGCGACATGAACTATGTTTGGGTAAGTGTAAGGTATGCAGCCTAGAACTAGATTGTGGAGTGCAGGTAGATGTCAAAGGTGAGGGGAAGCTAGAGGAAAAGACAGGGTGATATCATAAAGGTCTTTTAATCCAAGCTCAGAAATTTAGATTTAATTCTGAGGGCAAAAAGGAGCCACAAAAGGATCCAACCACTGACAGCTACAGTTCTTTAGTGAAGCTGTAGCTCCTAAGTGAGCATATATGTGTAATTTCTCCTCTTCTCTTCTTCTGACATTGGTAGATTTGGTACTCACTCAAGTATTACTACTACAGGTCCTTTAATTGCCCTAATCTAAGCAAAATTGTACAAAGCCAAAATTTGGTGAAGGTATTAGTCTTCTCATCCTGTTATGAAGAAATACCTGAAACTGGGTAATTCATAAAGAAGAGAGTTTTAACTGACTCACAGTTCTGCCTGGCTGGGGAGGCCTCAGGAAACTTACAATCATGGCAGAAGGCATCTCTTCACAGGTCAGCAGGAGACAGAATGGGCGCCAGCAGGGGAAATGCCAGATGCTTTTAAGGCCATCAGGTCTTGTGAGAACTCACTCACTATCACGAGAACAGCATGGGAGAAACCGCCCCCATAATTCAATTACTTCCCACCGGATCCCTCCCATGATATGTGGGGATTATAGGGGTTACAATTCAAGATGAGATTTGTGTGAAGACACAGCCAAACCATCTCAGTGAGGGAGGAATTTTCCTCCAAATGATTGTAAAGGAAACCCATCTTGCTGCAAAGAAAGCCCAATCTTCCTTCCTTCCCTCCCTCCTCCCCACCCATCCTCCCTTTCTTCCTTCCTCTCTCGCTGTCTTTTTCCCTCTCTGTCTTTCATTTTGGCCTTTTACCAATTGAATTGGGGAACTCAGAACAAGGCTAGCACAAAGTCACCGGGAAAATGTCCATAAAAATGTAATCAGAAGGAAGCAGTCCCATTAATAAGAGCACATAACTTACTGGGACAACATTAATGTGCTTTTAAGACTTTGATGTGAGTCTTTGCTTCTCTTTCAGGAGTATCTTCATTTACAGAGGCTCCTAATCTTGGAGAGGTGTGGACAGAGGTAGAGGCAGGAACCAGAAGCTGTGTAATTGTACTGACCTGTGACTACTTATGGGCAGTCTAAATCTTGAGACAATAGGAAAAAATATAGCAACCACTAAGTGTAGCTACAAGCCATACTGTCCCCTCTTTCCTCAGCTGGTCCATTTCCAACAGGAATCTAGGATATCAGATCCTCATGCTATTTCATACTTTAATGCATTTCTTATCTAATTGTTGGCTCCTTCAGGGTATGGGCTGTGTCTATCTTACATTTCCAGTGCTCATCATAGCCTTGCACATAGTTGGTACTCAATTCATGTGTAGCCTGCCTAACCCCATTAACTTCTAGGGCCAGTTTATGACTTTAACATCTTAATGAAGCACAGCCCACAGGCTTGAAACTCTAGCATTTTGGGGGGTGAAGATCTGGAAAGCCCACTGCACCCCTCCCCTTCCAGTTCTCCATGGCTAATTCTTCAATTACTCATTAAGGCTATTTATCAAGAGTTTCCATTTCTGTTTTCTAGGCGTATGGTAGGATTGCTTTTCCTCGTCTTTTGGTTATTGGAGGTATCATGTGACTAGTTCTGGCAAAATGATTGTAAGTAAGAGTAATCATGTGACTAGTTATAGCCAATAGATTGTGAGCAAAAGTAACTATGTGACTAGTTCTGGCCAATGAATTGTGAATAAAAGTATCCATGAGACTAGTTCTGGCCAATGCAGTACGAATGAAAGTGTTACTTCTGGGCTAATGGCTAGAGTGAGACCCTCTTCTCTCTAACGTAGTGACTGGCCATGTTCAATGCTTGATCAACTTACATGCTTGAGTGGCTAAAATGAACAGTTTCCCTGCCAACCCACATAGACATGTAGCATGAATGAGAAATAAACCTTTGTTGTTTCCAGCTACTGAGATCTGGGACTTGCTTGTTACCATAGCACAACGCAGCCTTAATCTATCTTGTCATCTCTTTCTAATTCCTCTTTTTCTTCCACTTGGTCCAGCATTCCAAGATCTCTTCTTTCCTTAGTTTTTTATCTCACAAACTTGATCTTCTCTTCTCCATTCAATTATCCATTTCTTTAACAAACATTCCCTGAGCATCAGGTCCAAGGAGACAGAATATGAAGAACTGGAGAGATGAACCAGACATGCCCTCAGGAACTCACAGTCTGGTGGACACTGCCCTGGCCTGGGCAGGTCTCCCCACTCCTGGTAAGTCCTGTCTCTGTTAATCCAATGCTCTAATCACTGGCCATCTGGCTTGTCCTTGAAGAGGAAGGTCAGGAAGCTACTTACTACCCCCACCGTGGTCTTCCATCACTACCAGGACCTTCCTTGGAAGAACTTCCTTGACTGTGTGGCTGGATGTCCCAGGGGCCTGGATCCATGCACAGAGCACTCTAGAATCCCACTGTGAGGCCCTGTGGCAGAGTATGGAGCTGCCTGTAAAGTCTTTGATTATTTTATTGGTAAAGAAACCAAAATACAGAGGGGCAGCAATGATGTACCCAGGTCACGCAGTATCAGGATCATAGCGTCTGGGACTAGAATTTAAGATTCTTCTGCCTTTGAAAGAAAGAATTCTGGTCTTGAGCCTCAGTCTACTGTCACAACAATGAAAAGATTTCCAGGAAGCTGTAAGAAGCCATCAGACCTGTGACCTTAAGAAGAAAGCCACGGGGATGTGTGGGTAGGGGAGTAGGATTTGGGAAAAAGAAGATAGTCTCACTCATGGGAGAGGCCAGAAGGGTGGCTAGTGTGATGTCACCAATGAGAGTAAAATGAGGAAGGAGCTTGGCCCACCTAAGCCATTCTCCTGTCTCCAAGCAGGTGAGTCTATACCCCTCTGGGGTACCACCCCTCACCTCATGCTGTCTCCTGAAAAGGACTCTTCCCCTGAACTGAAACAGGCTTGGCACATCGTCTACAGGTCTCTGGGCAATCAGGTAAGTCATCTCCCTTCAAAGACCTCTAACCCCTGAAATGAGTGCATTTAGATTCACTCTAGTGGGGCGTGAGGGCCAGATTTGTGTATTTCAGCTCCTCATACTCAGTGTCTTCCTTGTGGTGGCCAGAGCCCCGGCTTAGGTACCCTGTCAACCAGCTCCCCTGGCCCCTGGTTGCCTCTTATTACTATCATTCAAACAGGGGAAAAGTTATGTAGCAAGGTGACCCTGTCCCTCAGTTCTGAGGTGGATGGGGAGGCTGGAGACTAAGCAATTAACACACAGTTGGGAGTAAAGGTGCCCAGGGAAATTTCCTGCAGAAGCCAAGCCTGGCAGACGGGAAGGCTCAGCAGGAGCAAGGCAGTGAGGCGGGGCACGGGGCTGGGAAAGCCATGGGCAGCTTCTTTGCACTTTGCCTACTTTTTCTCTGTCAAGAAGCCATCATGGTGAGGGCAGTGGGGGCCAGGGAGAGGGAAGGTGCGGGATGCTGGACAGAAAGAGGAGCAGGACCCAGGCCTGGAGAGAAAGGTCGTTCTCCTCTGGGTTCTTTCCTGAACAGGGACAGCCACTACAGCCCTTGGACTCCCAGCCAGACCATGGGAGTCCTGGCTGGAGGAGTAGGCTTCGAGGAGCTCAAGAGGCTTCTAAACTCACAGCACACACACAACATGCATATGCAACATAGCAACAGCAGACATGAATCACATAGATTGGCAAACAGCAACACACAGCACCACGGCAGGCACACATGCTCAGCCACACGCACCACACACAAGCAGCAAGAAGTTCACAAGCACGGTCACACATGCAGGGGCACACCATAGCACATGCACACACACAGAGCAATTGCACCCAGGATTTCTTCCACATTTTTCCAAGAGGAACTGGAGTCTGGAAGCCAACTTCTCAGAGAGAGTCTCCTCACTTGTCTGCCTCCCTTCTGCATGACTTTACTCCTAGAAGCCAGCATGGGCAACTGTGAGCCTTACACCAAAGAGACTGACCAAGCACGGGACCAGGTGTCCAGAGACACAGGTCCATGCCTGGCTCTGCAGCCCACTGTCTGGGAGACCTTGGGCAACTCATAATGACTCTGGACACTTTCCTCATCTGTCCAAAGAGTGAGATAAGAATAGTGCCTATTCATGCGATCTCTATTAGGTCTGTAAAAGCACTTTGTAAGTCATAGGCTACATAGAGATATGACTCCCCAGACTGGCGTGCAGATCCCCACTCTCAGGCACACACAGCCCTCCAATAACACCCTGCTAGGCTCCTCATAACATTCCAGCCAACCAGGTCTGATCCTCGTTACTCTCAATACAAAAATCCATACCCACAAAGACCTTCTCATTCTAATTTTTGCTTTGTGTCTAACACTTGCTCATGTATTCATTCATTCAGCAGTTACAGGATGCTTGATACAACGTGCTATGTATGATACAAAAACGGGCAGTGCCTGACTTTTGCTCTCAGGCAGCTCATGGTCCAGCTCAGCATTCTCCATCCTGGTTATTGGTTAGAATCCATGGCCTGGAAAGTTTTTAAAATGCCTGGGCCCTATCCCCTGAGATTCATAGTCATTTGATCTAGAGTGGGGCTCAGGCATCCATGTTCATTAAAATCCCCCTCCCCACCCCATCCGGTGATTCTAATATGCAGTCAAGACTAATATCCATCCAACTAGTGGATAAATTAGACATACACCAAAAGACAGAATGGGACATTTTACAATGGATGAACACACAATAATAATAGCTAACATTTACTGAGTCGTTTTTTGCAAGTGCCTAGCACTGTGCCAACTCATACATTAGCATATTTAGTCTTCCCCAAAACCCAGTAAGGCAGGCCCCGTTCTGCTCATTTTACAGATGAATAAATGAGGCTCCAGAGATGAAGTAAAGTACTCAAGGCAAGACTTAGTAAAGGTAGCATTTATGCTGAAAAGAAGACAGAATTTTGCCCTGGAGAGACAGAGAAATGGAAGAATGGGCGTGTTCTACACCCTGGCTGTCTGTTAGAATCCATGACCTGGAATGTGTGGGGGCGCAGTCAGTGGCCCTGCTGAGTGGGGCACTGGAATCCTGAAGGGGACTAGTGGGAGCTTAGGTCACAGGGGCTGGTTGGGGTCAAAGGATGGGAAGAGAACATTTTATGGCAAATAAAAGGTAGAGCTACTTTACCCAACAGATAGCAATTATGTACCCCTTGTTATTATCCCTAGAAGTGGCAGGGATGAAAATAGAATGCCAAGATAGAATCAGGGACAGTGGACCCAGAAGGAGTTTACTGAAGGGGAGGGGGGATTATCCTTAACTTTTTGAGCGCTGTCAAATAGAAATCAGCCACCATACATCCTCTATTCACAAGCAACAAAGTGTGAAAAAGAGAGCTTTGAACTGGGGATCAAAGGCCAAATTCCATATTTTTTCCTCTCTTAGCCTGGGCTTCATTATTTGTAAAATAAGGGCAAGGATTGTTGTTTCTCAGTGGTTTTCACACTGAGTTCTGGCAGCCAGTGTCTCAGGGAGAAGCTGGTAAAGGTTGAGGGGTAGCAAGTGGGGATCTCTAGGCCTCATCCCTTCCAGCCGGGTAGCTCTGCTTTCCTTGGCTTTACACGCTGGCTGTCACAGAAAGTTTCCTTTGACCTGGAGGTTCTGCAGCTAAAACAGTTTGAAAATGCAGCTTTGACTTCTTGTTAAAGATGGCTTTATCTCCTTTCTCTTCTAGAAGCCCTTAAAATGATAGCAAACCCTGCAGGGGCTCAGGCCTTGAAGACACCAGGTGCAGAGAGGTGAGAATGACACCTGGAGCTGCAAATGAGGATGACGTGGAAGTCTGAAGAGAAATCAGTGGGAGCCTCGGGGCCTCCTAAGTCACAGAACTCTTCACTGCCATTTATCGTGGGGGAGAAATTGTGATAAGCGGGGGATAGGGGTGAGATTAAAATGCCAGTATGCTCTTCAGTGGCAGGCATGGGCTCCCCAGCCAGCACTGTGCCCTATCCTTTCCACAAGTTTCACTGCTAAACACAAAACTTCCAATCAGCTTTTCATAACCCCTCATGTATTTGAGAAGAGATATTTCAGATGTGCGCTGGATATGCTTTTCAGGTATTTTCCATATAGTAACTTTTCTCATCCTCCCAACGAGTCTGTGAAGTAGGTTTCTATTTTGTTCCCATTTTACAGATGAGTACTTTGAAGAAGGAAGAAGCCAAGCCCAAGTACAGTTAGCCATAGAACTGAGCTCCATGCCTATGCACTCTGCCTCTAGGCTGATGCAGGTCAGGTGAGCCCCAAAATTGGGGCTTAGACCAGAAGAGTTCTTGGCTTCACCCAGGAAATAATTCAAGGGTGAGTCAATGATGTTAGACAGCAACTTTTATTGAAGTGACTGTGTACGGCAGCAGCAGGGCAGGGCAACACCATAGAAGCTCAGAGGCAGGGCTGCAGTCATAGTTAAAACAGTCCACTTTTTATTATATGCAAATTATAAACCAGATTATGCAGAAATTTCTAGAAAAAGGGTGGTAACTTCCAGGTCATTAGGTCATTGCCATGGGCAGGGATGGTAATATGTAGGTGTTGCCATGGCGATAGTAAACTGACATGTCACACTGGTGGGTGTGTCTTATGGAAAGGTGCTTCTGTCCCATCCCCGTTTTAGCTAGTTCTCAATTTGGGTTGGTATCTGAGCCCTGCCTCCAGAGTCAAGTCCTGCCTCCTGCCTTAAGACCACCATACTATATGCTATACCACCAAGACAGAGAGTAAGTACAACAAAGGTGAGTGGAGGACCCAAGGAAAAAAAAAAAGAGATAATACCAAAAAATAACAGTAATAATAATAAGACTTACAGAAAACCTCTAATAAATAATCTAAAAGAGATAGAAAAGATATTGCATTCATAAACTTGGAATAGAATGCTATGAAAAAGGACAAATGAGAGAACCAGAAAGAGCTCTAGAAAATTGAAAGTAAAAATGTGAAATAAAATACACAACAAATATTGTAAAATAGTGTCACAGGAATCTACGAAGTAGATCAAAGTGGCAAAGACATGGAAAAAATAAGAAACTATGATGATTCAAAAGATTTGAGTAGCTTTAAAGGATTTGGTAGATTGCGTTGATTGCCTGATTCTTCACTCATCGCAATATCCAAACCTTTTGCCAAGTGACCTTGCAGCTCCTCCCATTAAAGAGGCCACTGACTTTGGGTTTCTGTCGTCTAATTTGCTTTGGGCCACTGGATGTTAGTGGATGGGATGTGACTAAAGGGTTGGAAAGCTTTTATATGGTTGGGCCTTCACTCTTTCTCCTCTGTCATCTCCATGAGAAGAACATCCCTGGGCTAGCCCACTGGTCCCACCAGGAAGATGTGAGACATTTGGAGCAGAGTCAAACTCCCCCTGCCAACACTACCCTACATCAGCCATCCCCTACTCTGCTGACAGATGTGTGGGTAAGCCCAGTCAACTCCAGCAATGCCAGTCAACCAAGTTCAGCATAAATTAGTGTCCCTCAGGCAACTACAGATCTGTGAGTATAAGTAACCACGTCTTAAGCCACTAAGTTTGGGGATGGTTTGTTATATAGCATTATTGTAGCCATGGTTAACTCACCCAAGTATCAATCCAGGAACAGGTCCCCAATTAACAGAGAAAATACAACAAAAGGAATTATCAAAGAAATAATTCAAGTTAGTTTCCTCGCACTAAAAACTATGAACCTTCAGATTAAAGGGTCTACCAAGTGGTCAAAACAAGATAAATCCACTCCAAAACAGATTATTGTAAATTTTCAGAATATATAGACACAGATATGATTCTAAAAGCTTCTAGAAAGGAAAGTAACAGGTTTCATACAAAGAACTATGAATCATATGGTTGTAGGACTTGTTGAGTGCAATGCTGGATACTGGACAACAGTAAAACCCTGCCTTCTAAATTCTTGGGGGAAACTAATCTCAATAGAGAACTCTATAGCTAAACACATGATTAAAACATAAGTTGAGACTTTAAATATATTCTAGATGTGTAAAGATTCAGAGAATTTACTTTGCAGAGTACCAGAGGATATGCTTCAGCAAAAGTGAGAAGTAAACCAAGAATATAGAATCCAGGGGATTCAACGCGGGAGAGTAGCCGAGGAAATTCCCAGGACATGAGCTTTGCAGCAGGCATAGAGTAACACAACAGATTGAAACAAGAAACCCAGAGCTCCAGGAGGGAAGACTCCGGGGAAAGAGGAGAGACTGATAGATGCTATGATGTAAAACAAAACTTACGAAAACAATCCTAATAATAATGGTATGGCACATATAACACAACATTTGGAAACATTTAAGAAAACTATGCAATTGAAAATATGCAGCAATTATTACCTCTGGGTATATTTATCAGGATAGTTGATGCTAGATGTCACAGTAGATATAAATGTTTATTTCCCTTTGTATCAGAATCTGATAAGGAGGCAGTCCTTCATTTTGTATTTATACAGGATGGAGCCCACAGCTTGTACAAGCTCCTTGCTAGAGAAGAGAGAGGTGGAAGAGCCACATGGGCTCTTAACTGCCTCAACCCGAAAAGATCATTCTAGTCACATGGCCCTAACCTAACTAGAAGGGAAGCTGAGGAATGTAGTGGAACAGGTAGATATTCAATGGGCACTACCTGTATTCGCCACACTGAAGGGGGAAATGTATGGGAAAGAAAATGTAAGCATAGCCCATTGCTTAACTCCAGAATGAGCCTCATTTATACATTTATAATAATGGTCTTGGTTTGACTAATAGTTGCAATAGGACTACATAAGGAAGAAGGGGACAGAAAGGTGAGTAACAAGCAAAATCTATGTCTACTGTAGCAGGAAGTCAATAGAGGATGTCTAAAACTGACAAAGCAGAAATAGCAGAACATGCATATTATTTAGAAATATGAACACACAGGGCAAAAGAAGCAGTTGAAAGGGTTAAAAATGTGTTGTCCCAGGACAGCAAGAGTAGCAGTAGGAAGGGTGGGGGGGAAAGATGGTGCTTTTTAAAGTCTTTTGGCATTAAAAACATTGTTAGTTTTTCATATATCTTATTTGGACAATTTTTAAGGCAAACAAAAAATTAATGATAAAAATGCCCTGCATTCTCTGATCATTAAGACTTGTTCAGTTCTGACCTTCTAAGGTTCTTGAATTCTAAGCGTCCATTGTGTAATAATGCAGATGCATCTGAACACAAACTGTCATAGGCCCTGGGTTGGAGAAGTCAAAACAAAAGTCACCATGTTGTTCTGAGCCTAAAGGATCTTTGTGAGATCTTGTACTACAACCTGCAGCCAAGGGGATCCCGAATGGGCAAGACCTGATCCTGGTACTGGTGAAACCTCCTGAGTCCCCAGGGACCATGTCAGACTAGGCTCCAGCCTCCCTGGGGTCTTTGAGAGAGAACATGGCTAGTTCTGCCCCACGGCCCCCTGGCAGGTACTATGGGCATCAGCTGTAATGAGAAGTGACAGGCACAATTGCTGGGGGAACATCCCAGCTTAGAGCTCAAGCTTCCCAGAGTAGCTTGGGGGGCTTTTCCAGCTGTCAAGAGGGTCCCCAAACACTTGGAGGCTGCAGTCAGTCTGGTTTCCAGCATTAACATCTCATTAGCACGGGCTGAGGCCAACCTGGGGCCTGGTCAACAGCCCAGCTTTGTTTGGAGAGAAGGGAAACCAAGAACTCAGGTGAACAGAGGGGAGGAGTTTAGCAGTCTCACCCTGCTCCATCGTCCAGTCCAGCAGTCAGAAGCAGCCATACAGAACCCTACGTTCAGCCTGGGTGCAGACACTGCCTCTAACCTCCTCCCCAAGCACTCTCCTAGTATGGCAAGAGAATAAACTGAAGTCCCTAGAGGCCAAGGGGCTCACCTAAGTGGTCATATCCTACAGTTTTAAGTCTGGAGCATTTCTCCTTACAGTTTCTCTGTCTGGAATGTTCTTCACCCATTTCTTCAGCTAAATCCTACTGCTCCTTTAACATCTGGTCTTAGTTTTGCTGCCTTCTCAAGTCAGTTGACTCTAATTAGGTCACCCCATTTCTGGACAATAGGGGTACAAATGCCACTCACCTGATAGAGAGAACATGAGGCTGTGAAAACGTTTTGCATACATTCAGAAGGGATTTTCAGTCATGCCCACCCATTCTCTTTGGACTTATTGACTCTTCCCTGCCAGGAGGAAGGGCAGTTAGGGAGCTGTAGTCACCAAACATAGGGGGAGGGGGTCTGAGTGCCCACCCCATCTCCATTCAAATGAACCTGGACCACTTCTCGCCAAGTGCCCAGAGAAGGAAGGTTGGTCAGCTGGTGCAGAGAGGTGTGTATTGGAGAACAGCAGGGCATAGCTGGAAGGAGGGGACCTGGATTCAAAACAGGCTTTGACTGCTGCCATAGAGCCTCAGTTAGTCCCTTCCTGAGCTAGTCCCTCAACTTCTTTGACTGTGGAAGGAGGGGCCAGATGTGACATTCTCTTGGTGCTTTTCCTGCTATGACAGTCTGTGACATGGGGCTTTCTTTCTTTTCTTTTTCTTTTCTAAGGCAGGGTATCTCTCCATTACCCAGGCCGGGGTGCAGTGGTACAGATACAGCTCGCTGCAGGCTTGACCTCTGGGGCTCAAGCAATCCTCCTACTTCAGCCTCCTGTGTAACTCAGAGTAGAGGCACACACCACCATGCCTGGCTAATTTTTATATTTTTTGTAGAGACAGGGTCTCACCTCTTGCCCAGGCTGATCTCAAACTCCTGGGCTCAAGTGATCTACCTACCTCAGCCTCCCAAAGTGTTGGGATTACAGGCGCGAGCCACTGCACCTGGCTGAGACTTCTTGATACCCATTTCCGCTGATATTGAGATGCCTACAGCTGATAGGTCTCTGGCTCCATCCTCCTGTTTTCAGGCAAAACAGCCCTTGGGAGATTCCAGAAAGCCATTAACTTTGAAGACTACAGGAGCCCTCCCAAGGAAATGTGTTTAGGAGATCTTCTATGATCATGCCATTTCCTGGGTCCCTCTGCCAGTGGGGAAATTCTCCCAGTAGCAGATTCTGCAGACAACAGAGACACGCTCTATGCCAAACACTAGGCACTGGATGGATGAGATAATCATAAATCCACAAACTGCAACAAGATAACATTATCATTAGATGAAGTTAAATTATTAATTAGCATCTCCAAAAAAAGCCCGGCACCACCTGGGCTTGAATCTTGGAAGCTGTCTTTCTGAAAGCGAGAGAAACATCAGAATAGCTTATCGATGCTCTATGGTGTGGGGCATGGCCTATGGTTCCCAGAAGCTTGATGGTCAGAGGTCCCACCAGGCAGGCCTGCCCCACCTGCCCTCTTTTTGCGGTGGTGCCAGAAATAGCCAGTTTGGATAACGTTACTAGGGAAAGGGAAGCAGCTGATGCGACCCATTTTTATGACTGGAGAGACTGAGGCAAAGGATGAGGCAGAAGGACCACAGAAGATGGCTCAGGGTGGGCTGAGGAATTTGTATACTGGGTTGGGAAGGGGTAGGTCCTCAGATCGCCTGATTGTTTAAGGACGAAGGAACACCCATTCATTCGTTCAGTGCACTACTATTTTGTGCCTACTATGTGCCAGGCACCAGGAATACAGAGGAAAAAGCCATAATTCCTTATCCTTGAGCACAGTGTCTGATGGGCTAGTCTGATGAATCAGCTGTTTCTCCTCTCCGCCTCCCCAACCTCAAGTCCTAGGGCTTAGCCTCTTTATCATCAGCCTTGTTTCCATCATTGTCATCATCATCCACTACCACCACCAACTCCTACAACCCATATTTATTCATTGAATCCTGGAACCACAGCAGCTTAATGATAGGGGAGGAGGCTTTAAAGACCATCTTTCTAGCCAGGGCATCAATCCTCGCTACGGAATTCCATGTGAATTGTGATCCAGTAGTATACTCCCAGCAATAAGCAGCTTACTCACTGCCTCATAAATTAGCCCATCACATCTCTGGAGAGCAATTCCTCACTCGTTCATTTATTCATTCATTCAACAAGCATTTACCAAGCATCTACTAGGAGCCACCTCAGTACTAGTTCTTGGAGGTACCTAGAAAAATGTGACCCAGTACCTTCTTTAAAAAGCTCTCAGGACGATGAGAAAGGCAACCAACCAACCAAGCAATGACAATCCAGTGTGGTCTGGAGGTTGAGCGCTCATTCCACCCCAGCACTGCAGACGTCTGATCTCGATTGCTCTGTGTACAGCAGCCCTGTGAGGCAGAAGCCATCGTTCTCCCCATCTCACAGGTGAAGAACCTTCAGCACAGGAAGATTAAATAACTTGCCCAAGCTTAGTCAGCTGGAAAGTAGAAGGGTCAGGATTTACATCTAAGCTGTCTGACTCCAGAGTTGTGTCCTCCGCCCCTTATATGAAATGTGTCATCCTCTTGTTGATTGATGTAGGCCAGCCTGCCAATCAGCCCGCAGTCCTGAGCACCGATGGTGTGCTGTGTGCAGGTCTCTGTGCTTCAGGGTTGGGGAGCTCTCACCCTGAGGCATCCTGTGCTCCCCTGGGCTCACAATGGGCAGATCACTCTGGATCCAACAGGACGTGGGTATCAGCTTGGATGGAGACGGAGACGGAGACAACTCTGTGTTCCACATGCTTCCTCCACGTGCCCTCCAAATGGCACAGACCACATGGCCCAAACTCTCCTCCAGCCCCAATATCCACCCTGGCTGCAGTCAAATGAGGCCTGAATAATTCATGGCCAATGCGCATGGCCGGGTCCTGGAGCAGCTTTCTGGTGGCTAAATTGGAGAGCAGGGTGGAGGCCAGGGCAGCTGGACCTGGGAGGGGGCTGTGATGGGGTTTTGAGAGCCACTAACAGCCAGGAAGGGAAGAGTAAACAAGGCCTGATGAATTATTCAGCCAGGCAGCTGCTGATGCAGCCTGGGGGTGGCATGACAATGTGTTAAACAGGACGTCACCACTCACCAGGGGCCAGCCTGGCGTGTCCAGTGTGGCCAGGCTCTGACCAGAGCCCAGAGGGCAAGAGGAAACTGGAGAAAGCACAGTCACAGCCCCTACCTGGGAGAGTGGCAGGGACCAGACGGCGGCCAGAGCCAGACCAAACCTGCATCCTGGTCATGGGTCTGCTGAAAGTACAGGTGGGGGTAACATGGGACTGGAAAAGGGCGGCCTCTAGCTGAGTTCCAAGCACAATGAAAGCAGTGTGCTCTCGAGAACCATTCAACCTCAGCTTTCTCAACTTGCAAATGGAAAGCATGAGCTGGGTTGGGGTAAAACCTCAAATGCTACCAGATGGTTGAAATAATTGCTTCGACACAACCTGAACCCCACAATCCTGGCACAGCACTGAGTCCGTTCCTGAGCACGTGGCGGTGAATAGTACTCCATTCACCCTACTCCCCATCCCTGGGGTTTGCCATCTCTCTGGGCCTCCAGAAACACCTTTCGTCCCTCCCTGCTGTCTTCTCACCCACTTTACTTCATTAGATCTCCTGGGAGAGAGAACTCTGCCAGTGACCCCTCATATAAGTGTTTGCTCAGGGAGAAAGCTGAAATGTCTGCAAGTTCTCCACAGAGCTATGGCTCCATGCCCCCACTGCCAGCAGCACAGGCAAGAGGCGTAAAACTGGCCAGCAGAGACCTGCTCTCCCCGCAGTGATTGCTGTGTGACCCTGGACCAGCCCCTTTCTCTCTCTGGACCTGGGGGTGTGGGGCTACACAAGAAGATCCCCCAGGTTCCTCCGGCTCTGACCTCAATGGAAATAAGACAGATGGGAGAGAAGGGCTGGCTGACTGTTCCCCCAGGCGGGGCTCCAGGGGCAGGAGGTGGGAGGAGCCAGACTTCTCTGGAATCCACAGAGTAGGGGTCAGGCTTTCCTTCCCAATGTTCTGGCCCTTCTGTTTCTCTTTTCCACTGAAAGTCCCCATGCTCTAATGATAGCAGAAAAATAGTAACCACCTCAGGCTCCTCAGGCCCACACTGTCATGGCATGGGGCTCACAGTCTCACAAGGCAGGGTCGTGAGCGTGGTTGTGATTCCCAGTATGAGGGTGCAGGAGCAGCAGCAGCTCAGCTCAGAGAAGCTAAGTGCTTGGTCCAAGGCCACACAGCCAGCAACGAGCAAAGCCCGTTCCAGAATCCCAGACCAAACCTGCAGTTCCATCATCCATGAGCGACGCTGGCTTCCAAAGCAGGACCATGCCGAATCCTCCAGCCTGCTCCCCAGCACAGCTCCCAGAGGCTGGGAGGCTGCATAGGGACTCAGTAGGTCATTAGTCATTTGGTAAACTTGACAAGGATCAGGTCCTGGCTCTGCCACTCACCAGCTGTGTGCCCTTGAGCAAGACCCTCACCCACTCTGAGAGGCAGTTTTCTTTCCTGGAATGCTGGGGTAATCATGCTAATCCCAGCCCTGTGCTGCAGTGCGGCTCTGACAGGCCTGCCCTCTGAGCTCACCCTCTAGGTAGCTTGGGCAGCTCAAGACCAGACTGGCCGAGGCAGGGAGGAGCAGCCTGGGTTAGGAGACAAGGGAAGAAGAAGGAGGGCATGCTCGGTGGGAGCCTGAAAGAGCTCCCTAAGTGGTCAGTAATAAATAAGTGATATTGGCCACACCTAATGCTTCCACAGTGCCTGCCAGCCAGAGTGGGAGGGGTGGCTAATGGGGAGGTTTACTACAGGCCCAGCCGCCTTTGGGTCTTACTCACATGTCGACCCTCATGCATCCTTAATAGGTTCATGGGTGATAGGCTGACCCTAAGGGCACAGGGCCTCCCCCAGAGCTAGAGGGCCAGTACCCAACAATGTTGACCCCCTGGGGGAGGTTCCTAGGAGCAAACGGCACCAGATAGGCAGGGGCTAAGGCACATCGTCTCCTCCCAGTCAGGTGATGAGGGAGAGACAGGGGGAAGTCTGGATGCCTGGGTTCTCAGCCACCCTCTCAGCAGTGCTCCTTGTGCCCAGGGCCTCAGTTTACCTGCCTATAAATCAGAGAGAATCCTGGAGTTTGGGAAGACACAGTCCAAATGAAGGGCTGTTGGTTTCTCCACCAGAGGAGGCTGGTAACATGCCCCAGGAACTGAGACTTCCTCAGTTGAGGAAGAGCAAATCTGCAACAGCCCCTAGAGACCATCTGCCTCCTTCAGTTTTACAGGAGGACAAATTGAGGCCTATGGCATCCCCTGTCAGCCTGTTGGGGCTTTGCAGACCCAAACAGGAAGGCTCTGCCTCCTGAACTAAACTTAGCATGAGGGGTTTCTGGAGCCCTGGGGAGCTGGAGCACACTAGGCTGTGTGTGGCCTGCTGTATGACCTTCAGGAGGCTCTGCCTGTCTGTGCTCTTGTGTCCCCGTCTACCCCATTTATCACAAGCAGAATCATCACACCTCAGTTTGGTGTTCCCATTGGCCATCTTCGAAGGTGTCAGAGGCATGCACTAAGAACCCTAAACAGAGTGGCCTTGGCTGGGCCACCACCTCACGCGAGAGGCAGATGAAGAGCTCATCACTGGGCCCCCACTTCCCTGTCCATAAGCAAGGGTATGCGACTTTTGAAACTCCTCCCTTGTCTAAGAGTCTATGGCGAGAAATAATCTGGTAGTTCCTCAAATAAATTAAAAACAGAATTACCATACAAGCCAGCAATTCCACTTCTGGGTATATACCCGGAAAAACTGAATGCAGGGACTTGAACAGGTATTTGTGTACCCATGTTCATTGCAGCATGATTTGCAATAGCCAAAAGGTGGAAGCAACTCAAGTGTCCATCAACAGATGATGGGATACACAAAATGTGGTAGATACCTACAATGGAATATTATTCAGCTGCAAAAAGGAAATCAATTTTGACACGTGGATGAAACTTGAAAATGATATGCTAAGTGAATAAGCCAGTCACAAAAAATGCAAATACCATACGATTCCACTTAGAAGAGGGCATCTAGAGTAGTTTAACTCATAGAGACAGAAAACAGAATGGCGGTTGCCAGGATCTGGAGGGAAGAGGAAGTGGGGAGCTGTTCAATGAGTAGAGTTTCAATTGTGCAAGATGAAAAAGTTCTGGAGATTGGTTGCACAACAACGTGAATATATTGAACACTACTGAACTGTGCACTTACAAATGGTTAGGGCTCGGTGTCGTGGCTCATGCCTGTAATCCCAGCACTTTGGGACACTGAGGTGGAAGGATTGCTTGAGTCTAGGAGTTCGAGACCAGCCTGGGCAACATGGCGAAATCCCATCTCTAGAAAAAACACAAAAGTTAGCCAGGTGTGGTGGTGCGGTGCCTGTAGTCCCAGCTACTCTGGGGGCTGAGGAAGGAGGATCCCTTTAGCCCAGGAGGCTGAGGTGGCACTGAACTGTGACTGCCCCACTGCACTTTAACCTGGGCAACAGAGCGAGACCCTGTATCAAAAAGGTAAAAAAAAAAAAAAAGAAAAGTTAAGATGGTAAAATTTGTTTATGTGTATTTTATCACAATTTAACTTACAAAACTAAAAAAAGAGAGCCTATGTCCAGAAGCTCAATGCAGAGGTCTGCGACACCTTGCATATCAAGTGTATTTCCTAAAAAAAAAAAAAAAAAAGAGAAAAAGACACCAAGAAGACTTGCTCTTTGAATGAAATTGTTGCACGAAGAATTCTGTGGGTGAGAAAAGCATCCTCATCCAGCCAGTCCGTGTCAGTTAGAGACTAGCAGGCTTTGCAAAAACAGGCACATTTTCTCCTCACGATGCAATAAGCATCGAGCTGGCACCCTACCTGCTAGTGTGAGGCCGGCGCATGAAGCACTCCTGCTGGGGGAGTAACAGCCTTAGTACTTAAGGCCCTCTGTGGCCTGCACCAGGACTTACTTGGCAGACATCACCCTCCACCCGCCCTAGGCCTGCAAGTGTCACCCCTTGGAAGCCGCCCCAAGGCCCCCGCAGAGCCAGCTTCTGTTCCCTCTGCCACTTCACAGCCTCTGCTCCCTTGGTTTCTTGGTTAATCCTCAGGGTTCCCACCTCTGCCTCCCCAACCAGATTGCAAGCTCTTTCAGTGAGGGGCTATGCCCTATTCAGGTCGTCATAGCCCCTGTCCTCACCGCCATTTCAGCATGTCACACAGTAGGGACACGTGTGTAACTACCTCAAAACATTTGTGAAAACAAGGAATAATCCTGCAACGAATGTCTTCATTATCTACCCAGATGGACAAATTAAATCCAAATTAAGGCCCCAGCTGTACCAGTAGGGACAGGGGAATATTTACTCTATCTCTTAATTAGAATTATAGGCCTAGGGAGTACTTGCTATGGCCCAAACATCGACTAGGTGCTTTCCATTCTAATCTTTTAAAATCCTTCCAAGAGCCTTTGGAAGTTGTGCCTTTGGCACCGACTGTGCCCATTTTACAGATGAGGAAGTTGAGGTTCTGAGAGGTTAAAGACCTTGCCCAGGGTTTCCCAGGTAGTGAATGGCAAGCTGAACTTGAACCCAAGTGTGCCTATTTTCACGACAGGTGCTGTGTGAGCTGTTTGCCTCCTGAGCTGCTCCCTGTAGCACTAAGGGGCTCAGCCACAGCCACCACCACCGCCCAGAGCTGAAGGCTGAGCCGGGCGAAGCAGCTTCACTTGGCGCCGCCCTCCCCACAGCCTGGGAGATGAGTGGCCCTGCTCTGCCTCCCCTGGTTAGCGTCCTGATGGCTGACTGATTGGCTGCGCAGAGCTCACAGCTGCTGCTGCTGCCTCGGCAATTCTTTGAATTAACTCTGTGGCTCACTGACCTGTTGGAAAAGTGAATGCAAACTACAGAAGAAGGGGAAGAAAACACTCCCGCAACCGCCACTCCTCCCGCTACGCCAGCAAAGCGGCTATTCCGGCAAAGGTTTTCCCCAGAAAAGCCCCTAGACAGGAGCGGGTAGGGCACAGAAGGTGCCCGGGTCTCAAGACGGGCTGGGTCCATGGAAGATCAGAGCTGGAGAGGTCTTGGGAGGTCTTCCATTTGCTTCCCTCCAGGCGGGTCAGGAGGGCCGCACTGCAGGCCTCCCCAGAGTTGCTGACTGGGCTTCTCCTGCAGGGGCTGACAGAGAGCCCCAAGTCAGTAGGGAGTGGGGGCAGCGGCCAGGAGGGGAGTGCTCACCTCTCACCTCAGTTTTGAATGTGGTGACGGCTGGGTCTCTCAGGGAAACTGAGGCAGGGCTATCTTCCCAGGTCTGGCACCTGATTCAATTCTTACCCAGCACAGGGCGTAGGGCAAAGACTCTGGAGGGCCACAGACCATGGGGCTGGATGCCTGCCCCTTGAAGGGAATGAGGCTGGGTACCAATGACTGACATCCAAGGCGGAAGGAGAATGGTCAATACCTTGTGTCTGCCCAGACCTTGGACATTTACAAAGTTTCCATTAATCCCTAAACAATCTTGAGCTACAGCAATCAATACTTACTGTGATGTAAGTGCCAGGCATTATTCTAAGAGTTCTACATGTATTATCACATTTAATCTTCACAACACTGTGGGTTAGGTATGATTGCCAGCCTCTCCATGTTACAGGTGGAAAAACTAAGGCACAGAAAGGTTAAGTAACTTTGCCAAGGTCAGAGTCAGATTGAGCCCAGGCAATGTAACTCTGAATCCAGGTGTACAATCACCCTGCTTCGCTCTCTGCAGCTTCTGAATGATCATGGTGCTGGACACTGGGCAAGCGTTTCTACTCATAACAGTGAGGAAACAGAGGCTCATTTAAAGAGACCTCCCAAGGCTGCACAGATAGTAAAAGGTAAAGGCAGGATTTGAACCTAGGGCTAGCTGACTCCACGGTATGCCAACTTTCAAATGGCATGAGTTTGCTCCTCTTTCAGATGAGGAACCTGAGGATCCAAGTGATAACATGATTTACCTACAGTCACACCCTCCAGTCAGGTAGAAGAGTTAAGATTTGAGCCCACATCTTTTTATTTCAAATCCATAAAACACACGAGTTCGGAGAGGAGAAATTCTATTCTATCTCCAAATCAAGAGAGGCTCTCTAAAGGGGACAGCGTTAAAGGGCCTTAAAGTAGGGCCAGGCAGGGGGGCCAGGTGAGCTAAGACATGGGTGCTAGGAATAAGAGCTGCAAGCAGCCAAGTCTGGAGGAAGGGCAGGACCTATGCAGAGGGATGGACGAGGTAGAAGGAGAGACTGGAGGATTTAAAGCCTTTGCCATTTGCCAGCCACGTGACCTTAGGCAGCTAATTTTACTACCCTATGCCTCAGTTTCCTTATCTTGAAAATGGGGATGACAATAATACATGCTTCATTATCTATTATGTATGTATTAAGTATGTATTATGTAATATATACTTCAGGGGTCTAGGGAGGGTCATATTAAACATGAAGAAAGCATTTAAGCACCTACTGTGTGCTGGTCCCAGGTTACAGGCTTAATGGAATATCACTGATGTCACACAAATTCCTAAAAGCGGGTGTTATTAACCACATTTTACAGATGAGGAAACCAAGGCTCTAAAAGATCAAGTTCTCAGCTAAGGTCTCAGAACTCATAAACAGTGGAGGTGGGATGTGAATTCAGGCTGAAATCAGGAAGAGGCTTGATCAATACGTCAGGGAATGTGGGCCTTATTGACTGGAGCTGCTGGGCAGTGGGAATTGCTTGGAGTTTGGAAGTTTGGGGGAAGTAAAAGTCAGTGGCCAGTGCTCTCCCTGGCTTAGCAGTGAGGCTTTTCAAGCACCTGCCCCCAGCTCCTCACCTGCCACTCTCACTTGCTCATAAGGGTCACTTCTTCCTATCCTTGGATTTCAAATCTAAAAAACACACAAGTTCAGGAAAGAGAAATTCCATTCTGTTGACAAATCAGGAAAGGCTGATTCTCATGCTAAATAAACAAAAACAAAAATGTGGCTTGATTAAGACCATGGAAAGCAGGTGCTATCTCCTGTCAGCAGAGAGAGGATGGAGCAATCAGATCACGATGGAGGCAGATGTTCAGAACTGGGTACAGCTCGCCACCTCATCCCCCATCCCCTGAAATCTGGCTCCTGGCTGTTGTCCCTCACCTGTCTGCCTGACAAACTGGGGGAGAGATGAGGGGGTGCAGCCGGGAAGGAGAGTCCAACCTTGTGTGAAAACCCTTGCCTTGTTGCAGCTAACACCCTCAGGAGGCTGCATTCCACCTGACTTGGTGGCTCAGAGCACAGGCTCTGAAGCTAGACTACCTGGATTTGAATTCTTGTCTCGTGCCAGCTGTGTCACCTTAGGCAAGTAACTTCTCCATGCCTCAGTTTCTTCATCTGCAAGATGAGCTGAACGAGGCTAACAGAAGTTGGCCTTATAGAGGTTCCTCAATGGAACACGTGTTGAATGCTTAGAACAGCCTGTGAAATAGAGGGAGCTACTGTGTATGTTAGCTATTATTATTACTACTATTATTAATGGACAGATGGCCCACGCAGAATGGATAGAAGTCCTCAGTCTTCCCTGATCAGGCCCAGGTTGTTTTGTCTGTGGCTCATTTATAGCCCTGATTTCCACTTCCCCATGCATGCCACAACCTACACTCCCGCCACCAAGACCCTCTTCCCCTAAACATTCCTCCTGTCCCTTAGGCCCTCATGCCTGGGCACATGCCCATCTTCAGGCCCATGTGCTCTTTCTCTCCCATGTTAACCTGAAGTTTTCTTGCTCCTCCTTCAAGATCAAGTTCTGTTGCCTCTTCTGTGCAGATTCCCAATCTCCTCCCAGTCCTCCCACACTTCCTCTATGGCCTCCGGTACCTGGCATACACCTCACCACGCAAACCGTCCCGTGACTGTGCACATGTACTGTCTCCACCAAAACAGGTGCCTCTGAGGGTGAGGGTGGTGTCCATATTTATATCCACACCCCAAGCCCCAGGGTCAGGGCTCCGTGCCATACAGAAGTAAACAATCAATCTGCGAGAATGGGAAGTAACGAAGGAGGGAAGGAAGTAGGGGAGGGAGAGAGAAAAGGCAGAGTAATGCCCTTTTTCCAGTGAGAGAATGACAACTCCTACTCCTACTCTCCAGACAAGGATCTGGGGCCTGGGAGGAGGAAGGGGTCTGAGGTCAGTGGAGAACCCTGGGCATCCCTACCACGGCTATAACTTGAGGCCTCTGAGTTCAGAGACAATGACAAATAGAACTGAAAGTCATTAATGGCCATCAAGCCCTACTCACCCATTTTCTAGATGAGGAATCTGAGGCCCAGAGAGGGGCAGCAAAACATCTAGGTTGTTCAGGAATTCGTGTCAGAGCTGGAAGAACTCAGGTCTCTGTTGAGCAATTTCCATTGTGCCATACAGCCAATCCTATTCTCCAGGTCCTGTGCCCTGCAGCCCCACCAAACATCTGTAGGCTTTGCTGGGTGTGCTCCATGAATGTAGGCTGGTGACAGAATATGCAGGGATTACTGAATTACAAGGCTGAGGCCCTTGGTTGAGGCCAGGCTTAGGATGAGGTAGGAAGAGAAAACATTGACAGTGTTAGAAAATCTCGGTCATCAGGCCATGGGACCCATGTTTGCTTCTGTTGATGGAGAACGCAGAGATCCTCCAGCCCCACCTGTTCATCTTTCAGAACAGGGAAATAGGTAATCCTCTCAGCTTCAAGGTCTTGGGCCTCAGAGCTGCTACACGGCTGGCCAACCCAGCCCAGCCATGTCCCCTTCTCCTGCACCAGCCCCTGCCCCAGGACCATTTCCTGGACTAGAGATGGTTGGCATTATATACTCATCTATACTGGTTTCTTCTTGGCCATCCCCATTCCACTTCCCAGAATCTCAGAGACAGACAGTCCATCCCTGATCCTGGAAGAGGGCTGGCTGAAACCATACCAAAAACATTGGATTTTAAAATGGGCAAAAGAATACTGATGATTGGAAAGAGAGTGAGACAGTGCTGAAGCAGAGGGGCCTGCTTCTTCCAAGAGAACAGAGCAGGGTCCGGTGGCTCCCTAATCAGTCCTCTGCTGGAACTTGCTCTGTCAGGGATGTTGGGAGCAATGGCTGGGGGAAAACCTTGTGCTGCTCCCTGATGAAGGAGATGATGTTGGTGAGGAGGAGGAGGAAGAAGATGGGGAGGAGGACCAGAAGGACTAAACATCAGCAGAGCATCTTCCAAGCACTTGCCCTGCAGCAGGCGCTACGTTGAGTGCTTTACTTGATTATACACATGATCTCATTTAATCCTCACAACAACTAAAAGGTGAATATTAATTTGCAGATGAAGAAATTGAGGCTCGAGGAGGTTAATAACTTGCCAATGTCAAAGATGCAGAAAGTGGTGGAACCACAGTCACAAGTCCTATGCAATTAACTGCCTCGGGTGAAGGGAGAGAGAGACGCACAGAACAAAACAGACATGCAGGGAAAGACCTGCAAAGCCACTGAGTCCTTTCCAACCCCCATCAATTTTCAGAATAAAAAACCAAGTTCCAGAGGGTGCCGTGGCTTGCCTAAGATTACACAGCAATCCCGCAGGATGGCAGCCAGCTGGGACTTAAGCTCAGGTCCATGTACTGGAGTCCGTGGTCCCACCGTCCTGCCAAGTCTCTGAAGCCCGTGGTGCAGGAACCAGAGGAAGATGACAAGAATTATCTGCCTGCACCTGCTGCTGGCCACTTTGCCTCCTCAGGGAATGGTTGTGGCGGCAAGAGAAACACCTCACAGCCTCACACAAGTGGAAGTTTGCAGTGAGGGTAAGCTGAAGACAAGGGTGGAGAAGGGACTCCATAGGAGTCCCCAGGAGAACTGGAAAAATGATAGGGACTCACGCCACTGCAGGTAGTGGGGGTTTCCCCCGGGGACATTCGGTGTTGCTCAGGCCCTGCTTTGACAAAAAGCCCAGACTAGCTGAAATAATATATACATGTTATATATATGACAACATAGAATATATATTATAGAATTTAGAATCTATATTCAATATAGAATATAGAGAATGCCTAGCAGGGTGCCTGATATACAGCAGTGCTCAAAATCTCCTCTGGAGGGAGTTCATTTATTTTTGATCCTAGTATTTATTGAACACCTACTACATGCATGATGTAGCACCCATGAAGCTCCTTCAAGCATCCACCCTGAGCCTATGCCAAGGACCAGGCACTGCCAAGCTGGCCCCCAAGCTCTCTGCAAGGTTGCACAGCCTTAGGCTCCTCTCATGCCCAGCTTCATCCTCTTGTGTGCTCCAGCTGGCTCTGAAACTCCTAGTGTCCACCTCCAAGGACATTTACCCACCCACTAAACATGGGGCTTATCACTGGATTTTCCTAGAGGTGGATTTCTTGAGCCCAACATAGGGATCAACCCATCTAAGGGTAGATATAGACACACAATTTGTATTGTATAACCATAAGGAAAAGGCAAAAGTAACTTGGAAGACAGTTCAAAAGTTATGAGATGCATTCTTGACTTCCCGGATATGACCCACGTGCCTCCTCAACCAAGATTCCAATAGGTTCTCTGGCTCTGGGGTCTCAACTGGCCTTGGAAAATGCACCCCCTTGGTGGATAGTCATCCTGCTTGTTTTCCTTACCTGCCCAAGGCAGAATCAGGTGTGAGGCACTGTGCTATGGGAATGACAGCACATCTATAGCCTCCTGGAATCTTCCTGCAGCACCAGGAAAGATCTTGGGAGCCAAGCAGCCCTAGTTCAGTTCCCAGCTCTGCCTTTTCTAGCTATGTGACTGTGAGCAAGTTACTTAACCTCTCTGAGCTTCATTCCCCACAAAGGAAGATGATAGCAATTCCTTATCTGCCTCCTGGGGTTGGTGAGAGGATTAAATGAGATAATACAACTAGAACAACTTGCATACTGCCTGAATTACAGGAGGAGCTCAATAAATGGAAGCTGTGATTATTATGCTCAAGTCTCCACCTCCAAATCAATTTCTCTGTTTCTCAACTCTCCCTGCATGATGTCAGCACCATGCCCCATGGGAAACAGAACTGAGCAAAGTCCTCTCCCATGGCTAATCTCCACCCCCAATCTCAGAGGGTCAGGGCAGCCACACATGGCTGGGGACAGCTGCTGGTTCCATTAGCAGCCAGAGAAAGGAGCAGAGATGTGCGTTCTCCTAATAGCCAGGTTATTTTCCACTTCACCCGCTGATAATGGAAGCAGAGTGAACATGGGGGCAGAAGGGGAGGGAGGCTGGGAAGAGGCAATGCTAACAGAGCCAGGAATGCCTATTCTCCACTCCAGGCCCCTTTGCTCATGGGCCCCAAACAAGCAGCTCAGAGACTCCCAGTGGAATTCCAGCCCCTTAGATGCTCTGCCAGTTTCCCTCCCAGGGAGAGATCAAGCCAGTGTGTGACCACCCACCAGAGTCACCTCAGTCTCAGGCCTCAGCTGGTAAGACAGGAAGGTACTTGTTGAAATTCCATTTTTCCCTGCCTGTCTTCCTTGGAACTTAGAATTGCAGACAGGCCTGAAGATTCCTGGGGACTTGGCTTTTCCCTGCTGGCTCTGAGTCAGAGACTTGAAGTCCAGACCATGGATGGCTGTAATTGGGCAGCAAGCGGCATTGCAGCCTCAATGGGAGGAGGTCCAGGTGACCAGAAGGAGCAGGGGCAGGTGAAATGTTGAAGTCTGGGCAGGTGGGGATAGGGCAATATGACTGCAAAAAGTAAGGAGACAGCTGCAGGGACAAGACCCTCTTCCTGGAAGAACCCTTGTCCCAGGGGACATAGCTTCCAAGCAGAAGTACCAAGCAGGCCCTTGATGACAGAGTTGGCAAGAGCCAGGGCCAGTGGTCAGAGCTGGACCAGCAGCTCAGCTGGGTTCTTTCACATTCCTCCATCCCAAGGGGCAGAGTTGGTCCTCTTCTGAGCATGGCTGAGGCCACAGAAAGAAGTATAGGAACTTCAGGAGATCCAGGGACAGGGCAGACAACCAAGTCAGGAGCACACTATTGGCATCACTAGATGCCAGGGTGGGGAATTAACACATATTTATTGTGCCCCTGGTATATGCTCAACACTGTCCAAAGGGTCTGAGCTCCACCAGGCAGGGCCTGGTCAGGTAAGAAGTGCTGACCACAGGGGCTCAGGAATGGGTTTCCTGGGAGCTGAGAGAAGCAGAAACATTATCCAGAGGGCGGGCAGGATCTTCAAAGAGCAAAGGCAGAGAGGCAGAGCCAAGGTGGGGAATCAGCAGCAGCCAGCTTGGAATCAGAACAAGACCATAAACTCCTTTTCTGCAAGGACAATCCATGCATGGCATATACAAGATGCTAATTAAACATTCATTAAATGAATGAATGAAGGAGCAAACCATTAAAGATTAAAAGCTACAAATCCTGGGGCTACGACTTCTTTTTCTGAATTCTTAGAGCACTTCATGCCCAGCCCAAGTACCCAGCTATGCCTGAGCCAACTTGGTACCACAATTATGTTTCCTGCGTCCACCTCTCTGGCCACTGGCAATCTACTATTATTGAGGGAGCACTGTTCTGGGTGTCCCCCGCCCTGAGTGTGCCTCCTAACTGTTTCAGACTGACGTAGGGCCCTGGGCAAATCATCCCTGGGGCTTCAAGTTCTTCATTTGTAAGTGGTGGAGTCAGACAAGAGGATCCTCTAAGGACCCAACAGCATGAATATCCTGATTCTGTAAGACATAAGAAAAGCGCTGATCTGTGCTGAACTGTCCCTGGCATTCTCACTTTTGATTTCACCTCCTTCTCGATGCAGTCCTGTGAAGAGAGCTCCCCAAGGCAGTATCTATGCTTTAAGCACCCCTGAGTTCCCAGCAGTGCCCGACACAGTGCCAGGCATACTGTAGGTGCATAGTAGCACATAGCCTCATAGTTCACTGTAAGCACATACAACACCTGGTCAGACTGGTAGCTTTCAGGGCTAGAATGGCATGCAGGTGATCTGTTCCAGTCCAGGGCCACCAACAGGTAATTTAGTTCAGAACCACAAACACTTATTAAGTGGCTATTGCATTCAAGTACCATGCCAGGCACAGTGGTACACAAAGGATCTGCAAAGAAAACATTGAATCCCTTTACTCCACTTCTGTTCTGAGCTGAACTCTCTCCTACAGGAGAGCAAGGCTCCCCAGGCCTGCGAAGAATGCATTCTACCAGGATGGGTGCAGAGTCCTCTGTGGCCAAGGGGCCTGGGCATTCTCTGGACAAGCAGAAGCAGCTGACACCAACAGAGCTGCACTTCACTGGGCAGACAGGCTCAGAGGGGAAGACAACTACTTCCCAACAACAAGCATTAGGAGACAAGCTATTTGAGGCACAGGATTGGGGCCCCTCTCCCTGGATATTGCCAGGATGCCCACCAGCCATCAGCATTCTTTCCCTGCAATCATACATTCTCTTCCTCTCGGTCTGAAGCTGGTCCATGAGCACAGACAGCACTGGACTTGGGCAGCTGTGTGGGGCCAGTGACAACAGAGCAGAGGATGGCAAAATAAAATAAAATAAAATCTTTTCCAGAAGGGAGAAAGGGGGAGTGGAAAGAAGTCCCTCTCCCTCCCCCAAGAAACACTCGCTCCCAACGCCAAATCCACTTTCAAAACAACAGGAAGAAAAGTGCAAGTGCTGGTTCCCGCTTTGAGATGAAATCCTCCTTCCTCTGTCTCTAGACTCCATTAAGCATTCTGGAAGAGATGGAAAGTGATTATGGGGAGAGAGAGATGGCTCATGGCAGGGGGAGAGAGGGAAAGAGAGAAGGGGGAGGAGAGCTGAGTGAGCCCAGGCACGTGCGCACGCACGCGCGTACACACACACACGCATACACACAAAGATCCCCTTATCTGATTAAGAATCCAAAGGAAGTCGAAAAGCTTTGGGAAAATTAAAATGACCCACCAGGTTAACCAGTCAAGATCTGCAGGCAGATTATGAAAACCAAGTCGAGTGGGGATTTCCTTTTCTCTGGGTGAGTTCTCCAGGCTCTGGTTCTGCAGGCCAAAGGACAGCAAGTCAGCCAGAGAGAAGGAGCTCAGGGTGGCATTTGTCCCATTGGGGTTCCAACCCTTATCACAGCAGGGCTGTGGCTGGTGCCTGCACCCAAGCCAATTTCTTTGCAAGGCTCAGAGGAAAATGGAGACAAGGAAGGGGCCTTCATCGTCCAGAGGCTTGAAAATTGGAGGCCATCTCCTCCTTCCCTCCCTGATTTCTGGTTCTGGCCTCTATAAAAAATGCAGTGGTTTGGGATATCAATGCAACCTCTTCCCTAGATTCTGACCACCGAACAGAATGTCTAGGAATACTGTGGTTGGCCTGGGTCAAGCTGCACTCTGCCATCACCTTGCACCAGTGACTTTAGGCAAGTATCTTTCCTCGCTGGACCTCAATTCTTCTGGCTATAAGTGGGCCATAGGACTCAGTGCTCTCCATAGGCCCCCATAGCTCTGGATTTTAAGACAGCCTGAGGGTAAGACTGCACCCCTCACAGGGAGTTTGTCACACTGAGCTGGTAGATTCTTGACTCTCTGTCCCTCTGTGATAGAAAAAACAGGATGATGGTGAGATGTGTTTCTCTCACAGCTACTGAGCCAGGCCTGTATTCACAGAGGGAGAAGAAAGTTTAAACGCCACAGAGAACATCAGCTTAAAATGGGAACAGCCTCTCCAGCCTGCCTACAGAGTTGTTTGCCGAGTTCTATAACATATTTGCAAACATTCCAGAATACACATATTAGGAAACTAACAAGTTGCCTGGCATTGAAAATATATTATACACAGTGTCAGATATACTTAATATGCATCTGCAATGATCCTTTTTTTCTCTGCTTGCAATGATATACTTTGCTTTTTTTATTCTGAAGAGTTTATTTCCCATGATGTTACAACCAGCCAGTGGTATTAACTCAGCCACTTGGCCAGGCCCAGCACAGCACGGTGCACACTGTCAGCACTCAATAGATGTGGGAGTTTGGGGAGCGCACAAATTAAACCCCCTGGCAGGACTGACTTTGGGCTCTGTGATCACCTGGAGCCAAAGAGGACTGTGGCTGCACTCTTAATTTCTCTCCCTTGGAGGATGCAGTAAGAACCTTGGCTTTATTAGCTCTGGAAACATGACTTCATCCTCTCGGGGAACTTCTTGTTTCTTGGCAAGTTGCTCCTGGAACTGTCCTAGCTCAACCCTGAGGCCTTAAGTGTTGGATTTCTCAAATCCAAAGAAACAAGAAAGCTTCAATTCTGGATTTTCTTCTTTTTATTATTCTTTTGTACTTCCAAGTGTCACATTCTCGGGCTGTGAAAAGGAAAGTGCTAATGACCATTTTCAGGGTTGCTGTGAAAATTCCATGGGATCCGGGACAGGGTAGGCATTTGCCTTTCCTTCTTTATGTGCAGACAAATTCACTCAACAAACACTAGGTAGATTCTTGCTACGTGCCAAGCACCATGCTAGACAGTAGAGATAGAGTTTTCTCGATGGCACTTGCTCTTGAAGAACGTAGTCAGGGGAGGAAACATAAGAACAAATGATAACACTGCACTACCGAAGGAAGAGGGAAAAGCCACATAGCAAAGAGACTCTAGATCCTGAAGACTTGGGTTCAATTTTACCCCCACCCCTTGGTGGGTGCTCTAAAATATTGGGTAAGTTACTTAATCCCTCTAAGCCTTGATTCTTTCACCTGCAAGATGGGAAGAGAATTAGCTATTCTCTAGAGTTGTTTTCAGGACTGAAGTTATAAAAATTCATCACAGCACAGTGCCTGGCACAAATTGAGCTTTCATAAATAAACAAAGATAGGAACCAAGGGTTTCAGATCTATGGAAGGGGGAGTTAAGAATTGTACCTAGAAATCTGAGGGATACCTTTTAAAAGATGTGGCCTTTGAGTGAGATCTTATAGGAAAACAAGATGTTTATCAGGCAGAGAAGGGGGAGGAGTCACAGGGTAAAGAAACCACATAAACAAACCACAGAGGCACAGGAATGCTGAGGAACCTGGGGAACAATGAGAAGTTGGGAACTGCTGGATTCTGAAGTGCTTGGAAGAGGATTTGAGGGATGAAGCTCTAAATGTGAGCTAATATCTGAAAGCAAATTGGAGGCTGTTGGGGAATTTAGACAGGAAACTCTCATAACAAGATGTGTTTCATAGATCAAGCCCGGAGAAGGGGAGTGGAGCAAAGTTGAGTTCACGAGGGGAGATTGCAGACTAGGAGGCGGCTTCATTGATCTACATAAGTAATGATACATGCTTGAAATGAAGTAGTGGTAGAAGTGGAGAGGGAGGAGTTAGCCTAGGAGATACCAGGTCTTAGGAAGAGGAGAAGCAGTAGGATATAGAAGATACAGACCAGGAGTCCAGCATGTGTGACTGGGAAATGCAGGGAGAATACAGGGAAAGGAGCAGAATTGGGGGATAAAAGAGAATATTCAGGTACGAATAGATTGTGGGAAATGGGTGCTTGAGACGAGGAACCCATGCGGAAGAGTCAAGAAAACAGATGAATAAACACATCTAGAGTGCAGAAGCAATGCCTGGGCTGGGAATAGGGATTGCAGAGTCCTGTAGGTTCAGGCAGTTGAAGCCAGGGAGGGTATAGGTTGTTACTAGTGTAATTGAGGGACGTCAGGACCAAGGACAGAGCTGTGAGACTGACAACATCCATTGATAGGAAAAGGGAAGGGCAGAGTACTCACCTAAGACTAAGAATTGGTCAGGGAGGCAGGTAACAGATGAGAGGCACAGAGCTTCTAGAAGGAGGAAATAGCCCCAAATGTTTCATGTTGCAGAGGGACCTGGTCACACCCCTGCCCCCTTTAGTTTATTCTCTACGCAGCAGTCAGAAGGATGCTTTTAAATGTAAGTCAGACCACTCATTTCTCTGCTCTGGTCCTTTGATTTCTTCTCTTCTCACTCAAAGTCACAGACAAAGTTCTCACCCCAGCTTGAAAGGCTACATGGCTACGTCCCTGTTAACTCTGACCCTATCTCATACAACCGTCCCCTGACTCACTTTCCTCCAGAAACACTGGCTTCCCTGCTGCTTCTTGAACTCACCATATGTGCTGCTACCTTTGCACTTGCTGCTCCAGCACCTGGAACACCCCCCCCCCCACCCGCCCAGCATCCACACGGCTACCCTCCTCCCTTGTTTTGTTTCAGTTCTCAGTTCAAATTTCATCTTTTCAGAGAGACTTGCTATGACCACCTAAACATCATCCTTCTTCCACCACTATCTCCCTCATCCTGCTCTGTTTTCTCCATAGCATGGACTGCCACTGCCTCATTGTTTCTGTGATGGTGTGTGGTCTGTTAACCTGGTCCACTAGGATGTAGGTGCTATGACAGCAGGGACTTGCTTCTGTTTTGTTCATTGCTTTATCTCCAGGACCTAGAATGATGCTTGACATATAGTAGTAACTCAACAATATTTGTCAAATAAATGAATGAATGAAACTGAAGAAGATGAGAACTACATAATTCCCACTGAAGTTGACAACCAGGAAGTCATAGGTTGGACAGGGCTTGATGGGGCCAGAAGCCTAGCTTCAATAGGTGAGGACAGTCTGGGAGATAAGGGAGTACAGTAGGGCAAGGAAGAGAAAAGGTGGTGACTGGGAGAAGCAGCAGGGTTGAGCAAGCACATATCTCAAGGACACAAGAGACTTAAGTACACTTATGCTGAGGTGAAGGAGCCAAGGAAGACAGTGAGGTTGAAAATGTGAGAGACAGGGAAAGTGAAACTGATGGACCCAAATCCCAGAAGTTGTAGGAAGAACTATAAATTGCTGAGCAAATAAAATAGACTTTCTTGCTGATTATCCTTGTACCATAGGGAGAGTGAAGTTTCTGCAAAGGAAACCGGGTTACGTCTTGCCTATCCAAAGCCTTACTATCCAAAGTTATGTCTTGCCTATCCAAAGCCTTACTGGCTATGGACTTTGCAGAAGCTGTCTAAGCTTTCTTTGCCTCAGTTTCCTTCCTGAACTATGGGGATGAAATTTCCCACCTCATATATTGCTGACAGATTAAATGAGAGAATTCATTTGTAAAGTGTCTGGTACTCAGAGATCACGCAACAAATACCAGCTCCCCCTCCCTTTACGTCCCCATCTGCTCAGCCAAGAGGGAAATTTGACAAGTACTTCCTTGACAACATCAGCCAACACCAGGGCGTCCTTTCCTCAAATGTCACTACTGAATAAAATTGACAGCGCAGCCTCTCTAACAGACTCTCCAGCAGCAGCAGGAAGAAGGATGCTCTCTCCCCATCACAGCACCTCAAGCCCCCACCACCTGAATGCAGAACCCAAGATACCAATGCCAGCCTGGCCAGGAGGGTCTTGAGAGGCTTGAGAGGGCATTGAGTTCACTAATGTGAGCCCCTGTTGCCACTGATCCCAAAATGCTTAAGGCCACCCGGAACCCCATATCGAACTGTATAGTGAGAAGGATGGGTCACAGCTTAGATTCTCTCACTTCACCTGCCAGATCTTCCCCTTAACTAGCTGAGCAAACTTGGGCACAGCACCTATCTGCCCTCAGCCTCCCAACAATCCTACAAAGCATATTTTATTTGCCCATTTTACCCATAGAGAAATCAAGACCCAGAAATCAAGACTCAAAAAGGTAAAATAACATACTCAGGGTCACACAGTGTATATCAGGAAGCCAAAGACAGACCAAAATGGAAATAATCTGAGGCGAGTCTAATAAAAGATTTATTTGTGAAAACGTAGAGCATAAGAAAAAAACGGAGATGTGGAAGTACCTGGGGGCAGATAACTACAGGTGTCTTTAGCTGATTCCTAGAACCCCAGGATGGAAGGGACTGTGTAGAGAGGGTCAGCTGTCAACAGTCATGGCCTTCAGCTGAATGACACCATGTGTTGAGGGGGGAATGGAGAATTAAATACTCCAGCCTCACTTTTCCACCTCCCTGCCATCTCCTGTTGGTGCTCTGTGACATGAACCCAATCATAAGCCAGGGGACAAAGGGAGCCCACCAATTCAGTCAATACAGGTCAGTCTCACTGGCACAAGTAGTAGGGAATGGATCTGGAGGGCAGATGGAAGATATTCAGTACACACAGCTAACTCTTAAATGACAGTGTAAGAACTTAAATCAGGGCTATCAGACCTCTGCCACTACAATGCCATTTCCTGTAGATCCTCAGTAAATGGTCATTGAATGGTTGAAAGGATGGATAGATGGAAGGATGGATGGATGGAAGGATGGATGGATGGATGGATGGATGGATGGATGGATGGATGGATGGATGGATGGAAGGATGGATGGATGGATGGATGGATGGGATGGATGGGTAATTCCTGAAGACTTCATTCATGTGCCTTTGTTTAATCTTGTCACCTAACTAGAAATATAAGGCATGTTAGAAAGTGTATTTCTAAGCCCTAAATGGTTTCTAAGAATAAAAGTCTTCTTCCCAGTTTGTACATCACTGTAGGAGTTGCTTGTGTCTCTCTGGCCTCTGGTTCATTTTTCCTGCTATTGCTGCTGCTGCTGCTGCTGCTGCTGCTGCTTCTCTCTCCAATATTTGAGACTTGAGTAGGGTCAAGCTTCCTACAAACAAAATGAAGAGAAGGCAGAGGTCAGAGGGGGCTGTTGCCCTTGCTCCCCAAGGACTAGAGTGCAAGGCTAAGTTAACCAGCTTCTCTGTGAGTTCAAGGGAGCTGTGGGGGTGGAAAGAGGAGGGAAGTGGGAAGGCAGGATGTTCACTGTAATTATTTTCATTGATTTGTCTACTCAGATCCCAAGTGCTTCGAAGCCGTTGTGACATTTAATAAAAATAATTCAAGGTAAAAATACCTCTTCCTCTCTGCTCCCTCCTCCCCTTTCATCAGCATCACCTCAGTTTGCAAAGGTGGGAATCTACCAAGGGAGAAAAGGCTGGCGACCTCGAGTCTGTAGGCCTGGATTTGAGACGGTACTATTACCAGCCGGCTAGTGACTCCAGGCAAGTTTCTGTCCCCCTCTAAATGTTGGTTGCTCTCTGCTCTAAAATTAAGGGATAGGCTAAACATGGAAGGTCTTAGTGTGGAGTCAATAGTCCAGGATTCTAATGCAACATTCTGGGGCGAAAGGGCATGATTTCCCCACCATTTCCTGCAGATCTTGTTCCTATCTGTTGAGTTCATTTTTTATCTTTAGCATTTGACAAAGGAAGGACCTCCCATACTACAATTTCTTGCTAGTTTCCAGGTCATAGGAGGTTCATCCTTCCCCTTCTCTGTTCTTTCTTCATTGTGAAACAAATAATATTCTGTCCATTATATAGAGAGGATAAACAAATGCTAGAGTGGCAATTAGTGTTACTTTGTCTTCTCCACTGACTATATACCTGATGCTTTAAATATATAACCTTCAATCCTGACAACAACTCTGCCCTATAGAGGTTTGAGGAAACTGAGGCTCAGAGAGGTTAAATCTGCCACCTAGAGAAGCAAAGATAGACAGTAACAAAGCTGGACTCTGACTCAGGTCACTGTGACTCCAGAGGCCACAGCTCTCAATGCTGGCTTTAGCTGCCTCACTATACTGTATCCAAGGCTGAGCCTGGACCCGAGCATCCTGCCTTCCAAGTAGAAGAGTTCCAAAACACAACCTGACTCAGCAGATTGAAGGAAGCAGAGGAGGGAGCTAGATTCTGAAAACCTCCTAATTCAGGAGGTCCTCTGAGAGCTGCAAAGCCATCCCAGGCTGTCAGGGGAAGATGTAATCAGGGTGACCTCATATGTTTCACGGATTCATTAAAGCCCATGTTCTGGGGTAAATGATTGCTTTCCCCCAGTCCTGCTGAAAAGAAAATCGATCGCCTTCCTGTAGATTTAGAACGGGACAGTTGGCAATTAGAAAACACTTCCCCAGGCAGGCGCTGGGGGAGGGGACCTCATTCCACTTTCCATTCATTCTGTCAGTGACACACTGGCTGTGCCTCCTGACTTGCAGCAAGCTGGGGAAGTCCTAGCCTGGGCCTACGGATGTAGCTGAGGACTCACGTGGGTGCCCTGGTCTGTGCAAGTCCCATCTCCGCTGCTGAGGCCTCATTCTGGCTTTCGCTTTCTTTTCCCATTCCCCACCCCCATCCCTGCCCCTGACAGCTAATGGATTTTTCTCTGTACAGAGAGATTTACTAAACAACTGAACTAGGACACATTAAGTCTGCAGGTTTAGAGGTTTGTTTTAGAGCAATTCTTGCCCCAAGAACTGGCCGCTGAAATTAAGATGCAATCTTCTCAGCAAATATTGATTTCAACTAGAAGCAAATCTGAGAAGCTTGCTGCTCACTGGATTTAAACTCTGGCAGCTGCAATTTGGACTAAGGATGGGGTCATCTAGAAGCTCCCCACCTGAGGCCCAGGAGATAAGGGCAATGAAGAAGATTCGAAGTTAAGTTAGAGCTGAAAACTCACCACAAAATATACCAAGAAAAACTCACTTTGAGCCTTATAGCTGCTTGTGCATATTGCCAGATAAGGAAAATGGCCTTATTGTATATATTGGTGAGCACTCTTGGTCTACACAGCCTCTTGTGAGATGGAAGTCTCACACGTGGCCACAGGGACCAACGCATGGACTTAACGCTTTCCCTCCCGATCGGACCCCAGAGTTTCCTTCCTTTGGGAAGCTTTGCTTAACTAACTCCATCACTTCACTCCATTTCCTCCAGTATTTTCAGCAGTGCAGAAATACATGTCCACGTGTATCTTCTCATCCTCAAATTTTCCTGCATTGCTGTCATGTCTCCCAAAAACTTTCCAGGGCTTGGGACCACGTATATGTCTTCAGCATCTTCTACAGCACTAAGGTCTACAGCAGAGAGAGCCTGGAACCTTTAGAAATGAAGTCAGTTCATCTAAGTTCTTGAGCCAATTCACCAACTTTCTAATTGTGGTATCTTGGGCAAAAACGTCTCTCTAGATTTCAGTTTTCTTATTACTAAGAACCAGATTGGACCAGATAGTCTCAAATAATTTTATCAGCTACTAAAAATAGAGTATAGCTCCGCTGTGGTTCTCAGTTCTAGATAACACCCACCACCCACCAACCTTCTCAATACTTGGCAAAGTTTCCTGGTGGAGCAACAGTGCTCTTTTGTAGGCCTCTCAGGCAAGGGAGCAAAGTTCTTGGGATACATGACAATTTAACATAAATAAAAAAGGCAACAATTTTGATATAGGGGCATTTGGGCACTTCATTGAAGGAGATATAAGGATGGCAAATAAGTACATAAAAAAATGCCCACATCCTTAGCCATAGGCCACAATTTACCTGCCAGAATGGCTAAAAAAATTATTTTAGCTGGCAATACGAATGAGATGCTGGTGAAGACGGGACTCTTATACATTACTGGCAGGAAATCAAAATGTGCAGCCACTCTAGAAAACAGTTTGTCAATTTATTATAAAGTTAAGCATACACTTATCACATGACCCAGTCATCCTGCTTTTAGGTATCTGCCCAAGAAAAATGAAAATGTATGTTCACAAAAAAAAAAAAAACCCTGCACATGAATGTTTATAGAAGCTTTGTTCGTCATTGCCAAAATCTGAAACATTGTGAGTGCTCTTCCATAAGGAACTGGATAAACAAACTATAGTATCCCCAAACTCTAGTATCTCCATATAATGGAAAACTACTTAGCAATCAGAAGGAACAAACTACTGATACCTGCAGCCATATCATAGATAAACCTCAAATGCAGTTTACTAAGTGAAAGAAGCCTGACCCAAAAGGCTTTACACCATATGTTTCCACTTACATGACTTTCTGGAAAAAGGAACACTATAGGGATAAGTACAGTATCAGTGACGATCAGGGAGATGCTTAGGGAAAGAGGCAGACTACAAGAGAATTTGCAAGAGTGATGACAGTATTCTGTATCATGATTGTGGTGGTGGATTCATGACACTGTGCATTTGTAAAAACCCACAGAACTGTACACTACAAAGAGTAAATTTTTCTGGATGCAAATCTAAAAATAAATTCTAAAAAAATGAAAACATAAAGCCAAAAAAAGTTAATGTGGCCATTTTTACATGTTAAAATGGCAGCATCAAATGGCCCTGGTCAACTGTTCTGCTTTAGACCCCTCTCCCCTACATTTCTGTGCATTCCAGGTCTCTGGGATGTAGATAGGACATTTTTCAGAAGGAACAGAGAAGTTATCGAGGCTGCCTCCACTCTCCTTCATCTTCTTTCATATGCCATATAGTGTGCGGAGCAGGTGAGTCTGCAGAGATGGAGAATCCTTCTGCTGGAATAGCCTGAGCAGGCTCTGAGCAGTAAGAAAGTGGCATGCATGGAGCTGCTGTTCGTCATGGAGGTCAATGGGACCTTGGATTTCCTTCTGCTTTGTCCAGCCTAAATTCTAGAGCAAAGAGGCAAACATGGGGTCAGGGCAGAATTCCAGTGCATGTGGATCCTGCTGAGGAAGGATTCCCCTATAAAACACCATAGCAGAGAAAAGGAAAGGAAAGAGGTAGGTGTGGCACATGGATTCTCAGCATTGGTACCCATTTTCCAGTTTGGTCTGCCAATCCCATGTTCTCACTTTCTTGCTATGTAATCTTAGGCAAATTGCTGGTTAAGGTAAGTTGTAGTTTTGCCTGGGTTTCTTCCTCTGAAAAACTGGAAAAATAATCATATCTATTGAGATTATTATGTGAGTTAATAGCCATTCATTGACTCAACATGTATTTATTGATTATCTATTATGCACCTGTCATTGTCTTATGTGCTTCATATACAGATAAACATTCCTATGTTCATGGAGTTAACATTGTAGGAAGCAAAGACAGAAAATAGCAAAGCAGCAAATATATAATATGGATGGTGGAAGAAATACGATGAAGAAAAGAGAGTATAAATTGACAAAAATGGGGTATGCCAGTTTATATAGAATAATCAGGGAAGGCTCACCAAGGAGGTGAGATTTGAGCAGAGACCTGAAGGAAGTGAGAGAATGGGATGGGAAGGGGAGAAGTCCACATAGAGGGAACAGCCTATGCAGACTCTGAGGCAGGAGCATGCTTGACAGAGCTGAGGAATAGCCAAGAGGCCAGTGTGGCTAAAGAGGGAAATGCTCTTTTTTATAGGATAGAAATGAGACCAGAGAAATAGTGAGAGATTGGATGATGAGGGGCCTGGAGATGTCCATTTTCTGTGCATTGTCTGTTATTCAGAGTAAGGTAAGAAATCATTGAAAGACATGATCTGACTTGTGTTCTAAAAGAATCTCTCTGGGCAGTTTGTGAAGAATAGACAGTAGGGCAGCAAGGGCAAAGTCAGGGAGCCCAGTTAGGAAGTTATTGCGTGATCCAGAAGAGAGATGATGGTAGCTTGAACAAATAGAAACACATACATAATACTTAGAACAGAGCCTGGCACATACAAAGTGCTCAGTCAATGTTATCTATAATTATTATTGCTGGCATCATCGAATTCATCATCATCATCTAGGGTAGGAGGTCAGGAAGTCTTTACCATCTTGTGTTGCCAGCAGGAACAAACCCAGACTCTGCTGAAACCCACAAGTGGCTATGTGAACCTGGGGACCCACTTTGGAAATTCACAGACTCTGGGTTGAGGTTTCACACTGCCTCCTCCCTCCCACCTCAGTACCCTGAGAGAAGTGACAGGGCTTTCTGACACACACAATACTTTAGTTTGGGGGGAGACGCAGATGGAAAAAGCCTGGGTGCAGTAGAGCTCCTAAGCAACGATGGGAAACACAAAAGAAAATAGCCTGGCCGGGAGTGGTGGCTCATGCCTATAGTCCCAGCACTTTGGGAAGCTGAGGCAGGTAGATTGCCTGAGCTCAGGAGTTTGAGACCAGCCTGGGCAACATAGTGAGACCCTATCTCTACAAAAGAAAAAAAAATAGCCAGGCACCTGTAGTCCCAGCTACTCAGGAGGCTGACGTGGAAGGATTGCTTGAGCCCAAGAGGTTGAGGTTGCGGTGAGCTGTGATTACACCACTGCACTCCAGCCTGGGTGACAGAGCGAGACTCTGTCAAAAAAGAAAGAAAGAGAGAGAGAGAGAGAAAGCAAGAAAGCAAGGAAGGAAGGAAGGAAAGAAGGAGGGAGGGAGGGAAGGAAGGAAGGAAGGAAGAAGAA